>NW_026578255.1:7500-381794 GCF_029603195.1 Condylostylus longicornis | reverse complement strand
ATAATGATAATGATAATGATAATGATAATGATAATGATAATGATAATGATAATGATAATGATAATGATAATGATAATGATAATGATAATGATAATGATAATGATAATGATAATGATAATGATAATGATAATGATAATGATAATGATAATGATAATGATAATGATAATGATAATGATAATGATAATGATAATGATAATGATAATGATAATGATAATGATAATGATAATGATAATGATAATGATAATGATAATGATAATGATAATGATAATGATAATGATAATGATAATGATAATGATAATGATAATGATAATGATAATGATAATGATAATGATAATGATAATGATAATGATAATGATAATGATAATGATAATGATAATGATAATGATAATGATAATGATAATGATAATGATAATGATAATGATAATGATAATGATAATGATAATGATAATGATAATGATAATGATAATGATAATGATAATGATAATGATAATGATAATGATAATGATAATGATAATGATAATGATAATGATAATGATAATGATAATGATAATGATAATGATAATGATAATGATAATGATAATGATAATGATAATGATAATGATAATGATAATGATAATGATAATGATAATGATAATGATAATGATAATGATAATGATAATGATAATGATAATGATAATGATAATGATAATGATAATGATAATGATAATGATAATGATAATGATAATGATAATGATAATGATAATGATAATGATAATGATAATGATAATGATAATGATAATGATAATGATAATGATAATGATAATGATAATGATAATGATAATGATAATGATAATGATAATGATAATGATAATGATAATGATAATGATAATGATAATGATAATGATAATGATAATGATAATGATAATGATAATGATAATGATAATGATAATGATAATGATAATGATAATGATAATGATAATGATAATGATAATGATAATGATAATGATAATGATAATGATAATGATAATGATAATGATAATGATAATGATAATGATAATGATAATGATAATGATAATGATAATGATAATGATAATGATAATGATAATGATAATGATAATGATAATGATAATGATAATGATAATGATAATGATAATGATAATGATAATGATAATGATAATGATAATGATAATGATAATGATAATGATAATGATAATGATAATGATAATGATAATGATAATGATAATGATAATGATAATGATAATGATAATGATAATGATAATGATAATGATAATGATAATGATAATGATAATGATAATGATAATGATAATGATAATGATAATGATAATGATAATGATAATGATAATGATAATGATAATGATAATGATAATGATAATGATAATGATAATGATAATGATAATGATAATGATAATGATAATGATAATGATAATGATAATGATAATGATAATGATAATGATAATGATAATGATAATGATAATGATAATGATAATGATAATGATAATGATAATGATAATGATAATGATAATGATAATGATAATGATAATGATAATGATAATGATAATGATAATGATAATGATAATGATAATGATAATGATAATGATAATGATAATGATAATGATAATGATAATGATAATGATAATGATAATGATAATGATAATGATAATGATAATGATAATGATAATGATAATGATAATGATAATGATAATGATAATGATAATGATAATGATAATGATAATGATAATGATAATGATAATGATAATGATAATGATAATGATAATGATAATGATAATGATAATGATAATGATAATGATAATGATAATGATAATGATAATGATAATGATAATGATAATGATAATGATAATGATAATGATAATGATAATGATAATGATAATGATAATGATAATGATAATGATAATGATAATGATAATGATAATGATAATGATAATGATAATGATAATGATAATGATAATGATAATGATAATGATAATGATAATGATAATGATAATGATAATGATAATGATAATGATAATGATAATGATAATGATAATGATAATGATAATGATAATGATAATGATAATGATAATGATAATGATAATGATAATGATAATGATAATGATAATGATAATGATAATGATAATGATAATGATAATGATAATGATAATGATAATGATAATGATAATGATAATGATAATGATAATGATAATGATAATGATAATGATAATGATAATGATAATGATAATGATAATGATAATGATAATGATAATGATAATGATAATGATAATGATAATGATAATGATAATGATAATGATAATGATAATGATAATGATAATGATAATGATAATGATAATGATAATGATAATGATAATGATAATGATAATGATAATGATAATGATAATGATAATGATAATGATAATGATAATGATAATGATAATGATAATGATAATGATAATGATAATGATAATGATAATGATAATGATAATGATAATGATAATGATAATGATAATGATAATGATAATGATAATGATAATGATAATGATAATGATAATGATAATGATAATGATAATGATAATGATAATGATAATGATAATGATAATGATAATGATAATGATAATGATAATGATAATGATAATGATAATGATAATGATAATGATAATGATAATGATAATGATAATGATAATGATAATGATAATGATAATGATAATGATAATGATAATGATAATGATAATGATAATGATAATGATAATGATAATGATAATGATAATGATAATGATAATGATAATGATAATGATAATGATAATGATAATGATAATGATAATGATAATGATAATGATAATGATAATGATAATGATAATGATAATGATAATGATAATGATAATGATAATGATAATGATAATGATAATGATAATGATAATGATAATGATAATGATAATGATAATGATAATGATAATGATAATGATAATGATAATGATAATGATAATGATAATGATAATGATAATAATGATAATGATAATGATAATGATAATGATAATGATAATGATAATGATAATGATAATGATAATGATAATGATAATGATAATGATAATGATAATGATAATGATAATGATAATGATAATGATAATGATAATGATAATGATAATGATAATGATAATGATAATGATAATGATAATGATAATGATAATGATAATGATAATGATAATGATAATGATAATGATAATGATAATGATAATGATAATGATAATGATAATGATAATGATAATGATAATGATAATGATAATGATAATGATAATGATAATGATAATGATAATGATAATGATAATGATAATGATAATGATAATGATAATGATAATGATAATGATAATGATAATGATAATGATAATGATAATGATAATGATAATGATAATGATAATGATAATGATAATGATAATGATAATGATAATGATAATGATAATGATAATGATAATGATAATGATAATGATAATGATAATGATAATGATAATGATAATGATAATGATAATGATAATGATAATGATAATGATAATGATAATGATAATGATAATGATAATGATAATGATAATGATAATGATAATGATAATGATAATGATAATGATAATGATAATGATAATGATAATGATAATGATAATGATAATGATAATGATAATGATAATGATAATGATAATGATAATGATAATGATAATGATAATGATAATGATAATGATAATGATAATGATAATGATAATGATAATGATAATGATAATGATAATGATAATGATAATGATAATGATAATGATAATGATAATGATAATGATAATGATAATGATAATGATAATGATAATGATAATGATAATGATAATGATAATGATAATGATAATGATAATGATAATGATAATGATAATGATAATGATAATGATAATGATAATGATAATGATAATGATAATGATAATGATAATGATAATGATAATGATAATGATAATGATAATGATAATGATAATGATAATGATAATGATAATGATAATGATAATGATAATGATAATGATAATGATAATGATAATGATAATGATAATGATAATGATAATGATAATGATAATGATAATGATAATGATAATGATAATGATAATGATAATGATAATGATAATGATAATGATAATGATAATGATAATGATAATGATAATGATAATGATAATGATAATGATAATGATAATGATAATGATAATGATAATGATAATGATAATGATAATGATAATGATAATGATAATGATAATGATAATGATAATGATAATGATAATGATAATGATAATGATAATGATAATGATAATGATAATGATAATGATAATGATAATGATAATGATAATGATAATGATAATGATAATGATAATGATAATGATAATGATAATGATAATGATAATGATAATGATAATGATAATGATAATGATAATGATAATGATAATGATAATGATAATGATAATGATAATGATAATGATAATGATAATGATAATGATAATGATAATGATAATGATAATGATAATGATAATGATAATGATAATGATAATGATAATGATAATGATAATGATAATGATAATGATAATGATAATGATAATGATAATGATAATGATAATGATAATGATAATGATAATGATAATGATAATGATAATGATAATGATAATGATAATGATAATGATAATGATAATGATAATGATAATGATAATGATAATGATAATGATAATGATAATGATAATGATAATGATAATGATAATGATAATGATAATGATAATGATAATGATAATGATAATGATAATGATAATGATAATGATAATGATAATGATAATGATAATGATAATGATAATGATAATGATAATGATAATGATAATGATAATGATAATGATAATGATAATGATAATGATAATGATAATGATAATGATAATGATAATGATAATGATAATGATAATGATAATGATAATGATAATGATAATGATAATGATAATGATAATGATAATGATAATGATAATGATAATGATAATGATAATGATAATGATAATGATAATGATAATGATAATGATAATGATAATGATAATGATAATGATAATGATAATGATAATGATAATGATAATGATAATGATAATGATAATGATAATGATAATGATAATGATAATGATAATGATAATGATAATGATAATGATAATGATAATGATAATGATAATGATAATGATAATGATAATGATAATGATAATGATAATGATAATGATAATGATAATGATAATGATAATGATAATGATAATGATAATGATAATGATAATGATAATGATAATGATAATGATAATGATAATGATAATGATAATGATAATGATAATGATAATGATAATGATAATGATAATGATAATGATAATGATAATGATAATGATAATGATAATGATAATGATAATGATAATGATAATGATAATGATAATGATAATGATAATGATAATGATAATGATAATGATAATGATAATGATAATGATAATGATAATGATAATGATAATGATAATGATAATGATAATGATAATGATAATGATAATGATAATGATAATGATAATGATAATGATAATGATAATGATAATGATAATGATAATGATAATGATAATGATAATGATAATGATAATGATAATGATAATGATAATGATAATGATAATGATAATGATAATGATAATGATAATGATAATGATAATGATAATGATAATGATAATGATAATGATAATGATAATGATAATGATAATGATAATGATAATGATAATGATAATGATAATGATAATGATAATGATAATGATAATGATAATGATAATGATAATGATAATGATAATGATAATGATAATGATAATGATAATGATAATGATAATGATAATGATAATGATAATGATAATGATAATGATAATGATAATGATAATGATAATGATAATGATAATGATAATGATAATGATAATGATAATGATAATGATAATGATAATGATAATGATAATGATAATGATAATGATAATGATAATGATAATGATAATGATAATGATAATGATAATGATAATGATAATGATAATGATAATGATAATGATAATGATAATGATAATGATAATGATAATGATAATGATAATGATAATGATAATGATAATGATAATGATAATGATAATGATAATGATAATGATAATGATAATGATAATGATAATGATAATGATAATGATAATGATAATGATAATGATAATGATAATGATAATGATAATGATAATGATAATGATAATGATAATGATAATGATAATGATAATGATAATGATAATGATAATGATAATGATAATGATAATGATAATGATAATGATAATGATAATGATAATGATAATGATAATGATAATGATAATGATAATGATAATGATAATGATAATGATAATGATAATGATAATGATAATGATAATGATAATGATAATGATAATGATAATGATAATGATAATGATAATGATAATGATAATGATAATGATAATGATAATGATAATGATAATGATAATGATAATGATAATGATAATGATAATGATAATGATAATGATAATGATAATGATAATGATAATGATAATGATAATGATAATGATAATGATAATGATAATGATAATGATAATGATAATGATAATGATAATGATAATGATAATGATAATGATAATGATAATGATAATGATAATGATAATGATAATGATAATGATAATGATAATGATAATGATAATGATAATGATAATGATAATGATAATGATAATGATAATGATAATGATAATGATAATGATAATGATAATGATAATGATAATGATAATGATAATGATAATGATAATGATAATGATAATGATAATGATAATGATAATGATAATGATAATGATAATGATAATGATAATGATAATGATAATGATAATGATAATGATAATGATAATGATAATGATAATGATAATGATAATGATAATGATAATGATAATGATAATGATAATGATAATGATAATGATAATGATAATGATAATGATAATGATAATGATAATGATAATGATAATGATAATGATAATGATAATGATAATGATAATGATAATGATAATGATAATGATAATGATAATGATAATGATAATGATAATGATAATGATAATGATAATGATAATGATAATGATAATGATAATGATAATGATAATGATAATGATAATGATAATGATAATGATAATGATAATGATAATGATAATGATAATGATAATGATAATGATAATGATAATGATAATGATAATGATAATGATAATGATAATGATAATGATAATGATAATGATAATGATAATGATAATGATAATGATAATGATAATGATAATGATAATGATAATGATAATGATAATGATAATGATAATGATAATGATAATGATAATGATAATGATAATGATAATGATAATGATAATGATAATGATAATGATAATGATAATGATAATGATAATGATAATGATAATGATAATGATAATGATAATGATAATGATAATGATAATGATAATGATAATGATAATGATAATGATAATGATAATGATAATGATAATGATAATGATAATGATAATGATAATGATAATGATAATGATAATGATAATGATAATGATAATGATAATGATAATGATAATGATAATGATAATGATAATGATAATGATAATGATAATGATAATGATAATGATAATGATAATGATAATGATAATGATAATGATAATGATAATGATAATGATAATGATAATGATAATGATAATGATAATGATAATGATAATGATAATGATAATGATAATGATAATGATAATGATAATGATAATGATAATGATAATGATAATGATAATGATAATGATAATGATAATGATAATGATAATGATAATGATAATGATAATGATAATGATAATGATAATGATAATGATAATGATAATGATAATGATAATGATAATGATAATGATAATGATAATGATAATGATAATGATAATGATAATGATAATGATAATGATAATGATAATGATAATGATAATGATAATGATAATGATAATGATAATGATAATGATAATGATAATGATAATGATAATGATAATGATAATGATAATGATAATGATAATGATAATGATAATGATAATGATAATGATAATGATAATGATAATGATAATGATAATGATAATGATAATGATAATGATAATGATAATGATAATGATAATGATAATGATAATGATAATGATAATGATAATGATAATGATAATGATAATGATAATGATAATGATAATGATAATGATAATGATAATGATAATGATAATGATAATGATAATGATAATGATAATGATAATGATAATGATAATGATAATGATAATGATAATGATAATGATAATGATAATGATAATGATAATGATAATGATAATGATAATGATAATGATAATGATAATGATAATGATAATGATAATGATAATGATAATGATAATGATAATGATAATGATAATGATAATGATAATGATAATGATAATGATAATGATAATGATAATGATAATGATAATGATAATGATAATGATAATGATAATGATAATGATAATGATAATGATAATGATAATGATAATGATAATGATAATGATAATGATAATGATAATGATAATGATAATGATAATGATAATGATAATGATAATGATAATGATAATGATAATGATAATGATAATGATAATGATAATGATAATGATAATGATAATGATAATGATAATGATAATGATAATGATAATGATAATGATAATGATAATGATAATGATAATGATAATGATAATGATAATGATAATGATAATGATAATGATAATGATAATGATAATGATAATGATAATGATAATGATAATGATAATGATAATGATAATGATAATGATAATGATAATGATAATGATAATGATAATGATAATGATAATGATAATGATAATGATAATGATAATGATAATGATAATGATAATGATAATGATAATGATAATGATAATGATAATGATAATGATAATGATAATGATAATGATAATGATAATGATAATGATAATGATAATGATAATGATAATGATAATGATAATGATAATGATAATGATAATGATAATGATAATGATAATGATAATGATAATGATAATGATAATGATAATGATAATGATAATGATAATGATAATGATAATGATAATGATAATGATAATGATAATGATAATGATAATGATAATGATAATGATAATGATAATGATAATGATAATGATAATGATAATGATAATGATAATGATAATGATAATGATAATGATAATGATAATGATAATGATAATGATAATGATAATGATAATGATAATGATAATGATAATGATAATGATAATGATAATGATAATGATAATGATAATGATAATGATAATGATAATGATAATGATAATGATAATGATAATGATAATGATAATGATAATGATAATGATAATGATAATGATAATGATAATGATAATGATAATGATAATGATAATGATAATGATAATGATAATGATAATGATAATGATAATGATAATGATAATGATAATGATAATGATAATGATAATGATAATGATAATGATAATGATAATGATAATGATAATGATAATGATAATGATAATGATAATGATAATGATAATGATAATGATAATGATAATGATAATGATAATGATAATGATAATGATAATGATAATGATAATGATAATGATAATGATAATGATAATGATAATGATAATGATAATGATAATGATAATGATAATGATAATGATAATGATAATGATAATGATAATGATAATGATAATGATAATGATAATGATAATGATAATGATAATGATAATGATAATGATAATGATAATGATAATGATAATGATAATGATAATGATAATGATAATGATAATGATAATGATAATGATAATGATAATGATAATGATAATGATAATGATAATGATAATGATAATGATAATGATAATGATAATGATAATGATAATGATAATGATAATGATAATGATAATGATAATGATAATGATAATGATAATGATAATGATAATGATAATGATAATGATAATGATAATGATAATGATAATGATAATGATAATGATAATGATAATGATAATGATAATGATAATGATAATGATAATGATAATGATAATGATAATGATAATGATAATGATAATGATAATGATAATGATAATGATAATGATAATGATAATGATAATGATAATGATAATGATAATGATAATGATAATGATAATGATAATGATAATGATAATGATAATGATAATGATAATGATAATGATAATGATAATGATAATGATAATGATAATGATAATGATAATGATAATGATAATGATAATGATAATGATAATGATAATGATAATGATAATGATAATGATAATGATAATGATAATGATAATGATAATGATAATGATAATGATAATGATAATGATAATGATAATGATAATGATAATGATAATGATAATGATAATGATAATGATAATGATAATGATAATGATAATGATAATGATAATGATAATGATAATGATAATGATAATGATAATGATAATGATAATGATAATGATAATGATAATGATAATGATAATGATAATGATAATGATAATGATAATGATAATGATAATGATAATGATAATGATAATGATAATGATAATGATAATGATAATGATAATGATAATGATAATGATAATGATAATGATAATGATAATGATAATGATAATGATAATGATAATGATAATGATAATGATAATGATAATGATAATGATAATGATAATGATAATGATAATGATAATGATAATGATAATGATAATGATAATGATAATGATAATGATAATGATAATGATAATGATAATGATAATGATAATGATAATGATAATGATAATGATAATGATAATGATAATGATAATGATAATGATAATGATAATGATAATGATAATGATAATGATAATGATAATGATAATGATAATGATAATGATAATGATAATGATAATGATAATGATAATGATAATGATAATGATAATGATAATGATAATGATAATGATAATGATAATGATAATGATAATGATAATGATAATGATAATGATAATGATAATGATAATGATAATGATAATGATAATGATAATGATAATGATAATGATAATGATAATGATAATGATAATGATAATGATAATGATAATGATAATGATAATGATAATGATAATGATAATGATAATGATAATGATAATGATAATGATAATGATAATGATAATGAAAATGATAATGATAATGATAATGATAATGATAATGATAATGATAATGATAATGATAATGATAATGATAATGATAATGATAATGATAATGATAATGATAATGATAATGATAATGATAATGATAATGATAATGATAATGATAATGATAATGATAATGATAATGATAATGATAATGATAATGATAATGATAATGATAATGATAATGATAATGATAATGATAATGATAATGATAATGATAATGATAATGATAATGATAATAATGATAATGATAATGATAATGATAATGATAATGATAATGATAATGATAATGATAATGATAATGATAATGATAATGATAATGATAATGATAATGATAATGATAATGATAATGATAATGATAATGATAATGATAATGATAATGATAATGATAATGATAATGATAATGATAATGATAATGATAATGATAATGATAATGATAATGATAATGATAATGATAATGATAATGATAATGATAATGATAATGATAATGATAATGATAATGATAATGATAATGATAATGATAATGATAATGATAATGATAATGATAATGATAATGATAATGATAATGATAATGATAATGATAATGATAATGATAATGATAATGATAATGATAATGATAATGATAATGTTAATGATAATGATAATGATAATGATAATGATTAAAATACAATCAAATATTATTTTTTAAACACAAATTTTATATACATTTCTAAATTTTACCTCTATTTGTGAGAAAAATTTTTAAAACTTAATATATTACCTAAGTAAAAAAATATTTAAAAGGTTTTGGAAAAGACAATAATATATTTTTATGACCGGATTTGAATATCTTTTTTATTTCGAAATTTTACCTGCCTTATAATAAGTGTGAATTTATTTTAATATTTCTTCTCAAAAAATAGCCACTTTGATTTAAAAAAAACCCATATAAAATAAGGTTGTGCTTTCGAGTTTCTCTCTGAGAATTGGGACTTGTTAGATATAAAGACATTAATTCAACTCTTTTTTATGTAAAAAAAAAGAAAAAAATAATAAGAAATATGACACGATCAGTAGCATTTAATTCGTAATATTTCGTAAAACAAATTGAGTATTGGGACTTGTTAGATGTAAAGACATTAGATACATTATTGATTTTAAAAGTTTTTACCTGATACTAATAACAATAAAATAATCAATTATTACAAAACTACAAATGTAGTAAATATGAAAGAGGGACGAAACATAGCATAAGAATTCAAGTACTGAAAGAAATTGACGACTTCGTGTGTCCATACGGAATGAGGAAGGTCTGTATCGATTGAATTTTTATAAATTTTAGGAATTATATTTTTAATAAAATTTATTTTAAATGAAAATTTTCCTCCTTTGGCTATTTTTTCTTGCAAATAACAAAATAAAATTTTATATAAGTGTATAAAAAAATTTATTTATATTTATTTCTAAATCTTCAGATGACTTAAAGCACAAAAGGACGGTGAAAATTTTTGTTTTCTTCGTATGAACTATATACATTTTTTTAAAAATCATAAAAAAAAAATGAAAGTTATTCTTTACACAGTGGCCTTATACTTACCAGCGCAGTGCCAAAACTATAATATTTTAAACCAAAAAGAGACAAATCATTTCTGGAATTAGTAAGTTAAATATATTCAGAAGTTTTTTATAGGGTTATTATTGTTCGCGAAACGAATTTTATTGTTCCCGAATTCGTTTAAATGATGTTGTGTTTCGCGAAGCAAATAAAATTGTTTGGAGTAATATCAAAACTAGGCAAATGGAAATTGTATGCGACTAAAAGTAATTTTGGAACTATATTATAAGTTGATAGCTTATAATATTTTAAGGTTTAATGTAAAAGTAAGCGTTTATATAAATTTTTAGTTAAAAAAACAAAACTGTTCGCAAAATTAGTAGAGCTAATGGAAAGCAACCCGGATGTTGTTCATAGTGGAATAAAATTCGACCTCAATGAAAATGTATTAAAGAAAACAGTGGGTAAACTTTGCTGTGGAGTTAAACGCTCTCCTATAAATCTTTGTATCTTTCCCATGTTTCCATTTTCGTCGTTTTCACTGCTACTGATATACTTAACACAATAAAATAAATCGGCACTGAGAAAATATATTTTCATTTATTTCATAAATTAAAAATGTTTAAATAACAAAATCTTTTTGTATGAATGTATTTGTAAAGTTACATGTATTTTTGGCGAAATGACGTTTCTGAAGAATCTTTTTTTTGTAGTTTTTTGTTTCTGGGAAAATTTTGATTTTTGCCTATATTCATTTCGAGTTTTCTACACAAAAATTGACTAAAACCTAAAAATTTTATACTAAAATATCTATACAAAAATTGACTAAAACCTAAACATTTTATACTAAAATGAAATTTGGAGTTTTTTGAACAACATATCAAAAATTCAAATTTCAACTGAAAATTTTAGCTATAATTTTCATTAAATATATTTTCGAGTTTTTTGTACCGCCATGTCAGACAACATATCTGAAAAATTTAGAGTAAAAAATGATAATACAATGAATAAAAAAAAATTGGCGCTATATTTTTTTGTTTAGATACACGACTTAAAATAAAGTTTATAAAAATTTTATTAGATTTTAATTTAAGTTTGTAATTATTTAATTTTAAGTTTTATAATTATGAAAATGCTTTTAGAATTTTACAATCATTATAAAAGATGCGTCGCTTCAAGTGGTCCCCTATATAAAAACAAACATATTACAAATATTATAAAAAAAACTTGTATAAGATTCAAAGTTTCTGATGTGGTAGTTTAGGTAAATCAGTGAATTAGCCCTACTAACAATGTGAAAATATTTCCCAATAAAACTAAAATCCTTTACATACCTAAAAAGAATTACATGTTTTTTCCTTCTTTACTCCTAGGAGGAGTATAGGGCTAGTGCATGATATCTATCATGCCCTAGTTTCTTATAGTCATAGAGAGTTAGCTAGGTAGGTGACTAGCCTGCCGTAGTTTTATTTATATTAATTATTTGAGGTTATTAATATTTACTGTTTATTTTTCTTAGTTTTTAGTATCGAATATTATGAATATTTGAAAATTACTTGTTTTTTAATATTTATTAGTATTGCATATTAAGTTATATAATATTGAATATAATTTTTTATAGTGACCTGACCGGGGTTTGAACCCGAGACCCTTCGGTTAAAGGGCCGGTGCCATAACCACTGCACCAATGATCAGATAAAAAGAATTACATAGACTTTTAATATAAAAACAATTCACATATGCAATAATTTTTTATGAATTACGAAACATGTAAATTTAATTAACATAGTATAGACATTAAAAATGTATAGATATATATTTGATTATATCGGACGTATGCATTTTGAGAGACATATCTTACATAACTAGCAAACTTGTTAATACTAAACATACATTTTCTCAAATTTGAAAAAAAAAATCCAAAATCAACTAAATACTTTTAAAAAGAAAAATTGCACTATTTTTTTTCTTGTAGTGTAGCATTTATAGAAATCTAAAAAAAATGAACGCAACCTAGAGTATTTTTTTTAATTTGTTAATGTCAATTTTCTAATGTTTGTAAAACTTAAAACTCTAAGAATGTAAGCACTAGAAAAGTAATGAATTTTAACTTTTTCTTATTAAAAATTTGAAAAAATTTTATCTTGTAGACGATTTGTGATGTTAAAAAGGACCCTCTATAGATACCCATACGAATACGTGTAAATTCGTCTGTGAACTGTCTCTTAGAGTCCAGGCCCGTATTTCTACCAGCCGTGATTAAACCGTAAATTTTTAAAAGATCTTTTTTTGAAAATCTCGATAGCAACAGGTTTTTCTTAGCGTATTTTATTGTTCGCGAATCATAATATAATCTAAGTCTAAGTTATACGCTTCGAGTACTTATTTGCTTAGCGAATCATAATATGTACCATAAATTGTTCTACATTTTGTACAAAATTTTACTGCTTTTGCGTTTGACGGGTTTTCCATCTGTTCGATACTAAACATTTTTGTAGACACTTTGACTTTTTGTTTTTTCCATCAATGACACATTATCAACTTTCACAAGGGTCCAGCTTTAAAAGGTTTTACTGTACATGTATATATATAAAAGTGTATATAAAATTTCAATGAAAAAATCATGCACTAGCCCTATGCTCCTTCTAGGAGTGAACAAAGGAAAAAAAAAAAAAAAAAAAAAAAAAAAAATTTCATGAACTATACAAAAAAAAGGGCAAAGGCATTTAACACGTTTCACTTTCAAAACTATTAAAGATAGAGAAAAATGTTGTATGGGTTAACTCTTAGATTTCACTGTAGCGTATCGAAAAAGCCACAAAAAAATAACAACGCAAATTTTCAAGAAATTTTGAGTTTTATTAAACAAAAATTAAAAAAAAAATTGACGAGCTTTATCTCGAAAATTATGTCTCAAATCAAACTGATTGAAAAACCGAAAATAAAGAACAGTCAAGGGAGTTATAAGCATTTATTTATATACAGGAATAATCTGGTACTTTTTTTTTCAACAGACTGTAACTCGAAAACGAGTATATCTGCTCCCTTCCCCCCTTCTGCCACCCTTACAATTTTTTGCTGAAAATTAGTCAACGAATTGTCCCCGAAATTATTGCCACCTTTTGCGAAGCACCTTGTGGTGCTTCACATAAATTGGTGAAATTTTTGTTAACAGGATGTAAGCCACTTTATCAATATTTATAAATAGAGGGCACCCTATTTCTTTCATTCATAAATTTATTGTTGTATTTCAATAAAAGTCCTAAAATTCAGTTTTTATCAAAATAGCGGTTCCTCTTATTTTGCTACCCTTTTAAGAACTTATTGTATATACTTTCTATCTTTTTGTGAAGGGAAGCTATTAGCAAAAAAAACCTGTGCAAGTAGAAATTTCATGAAACTTTGTTAAAAGCCGTGTATCCCGGAAACCGTTGATTTGACGACTAGTTGCATGCAAGAGTTTGCGCATATAATGCAACGAAATTGAAATTTAAATTGTCAAAGTTCCATGTTTTGACATTTGCATAAGATTTTAACTTTTCACGACTTATCTTCAAACTTACCAACCTAATTACAGTTTGTGGATAAAATAATAAAAAAAAAAGTCAAAAATACTTTAATACGAGTATATAATTTTTTTTTACAAAATACTTTATGGTTGAAAAATATGAAATGAGTCAAATGCTCAATATCGAATATTATGTATACAATACAATATCGAATATTATGTATACATATAAACAATTATTTTTATATCAATATTTTATTTTATAATATTATATTTTATGTTAAACTTTATAATATTAGGTATAGTTATTATAGTGACACGCTTATTTGGGTGCCTGGCCACAGTGGACATGCGGGCAACAAAGTTGCCGATGGGTTGGCGCGAACGGTATGTGGATCCGGATTTGTACAACCGTTGCCCTTCTGTGGTCTGCCTTCTCTCGCCGTAGGTGCCAGGCTCGCCTGCCTGCTCGCGGTGGAATGGACAATGATGATTCGCGAACTCCTGTTCAACTCCCTTAGGGATGTCTTCGGTTTCATACTTGGAACGGGGCATTGTAGGTGGGGGTGTGGAGAGGCTACTACAAGTTGCTAATAGCTACGGTGGCATGGGGGATACTCCGGCCCTTTTGAAATCTACAAATTTTCAAATCTATTATAGTGACCTGACGAACATTTGAACCCGGGGCTCTTCGGTTAATCGTGCCATTCCATTGCAATAATATACATTGCATTTATTAACACTACCTGTGACCGCTTTTGCATCAACGGTTGACTTATGTTTCATTTCCGCTTGTGAAGGAATTTTTTTAAGTATAAACATTTTCAATAAAAAATATTTTTTGGCGAAACTGATTCTTTTTTCATTTTAATTTATCAAAAAATTTTTTTTAGCTTATTTTTTCTATACAAACGAAATATTATCCACGACAGGGCTTTTATTTGATTTTTCGAATGTCAAAAAAGTGGAGCCAATTTCCATATTCCAAAAACAATTTATTAACATAAAAATATAAAAAAAAAATTAGAAAACAAAACCAAAATTTTAAACAAAAATTATAAAAACAAAATAAATTTACATTAAAAAAATTACAATAAAAACTCAAACTTAAAATAATATTTTCTATATGAAACTTCACATTTTACAGTTTAGATTCTAGTTATAGTGATAAGAAAAAAAACCGTTAGAAAAATTTGCAAATAATTCTAATATAATATAAAATTTCTAAAAAACTAAATTTTTCAGAATCAGAACTTTTTTCTGAATCAGAAACTTTGAACTGTGCTTTCTTTAGAAAAGTGTTTTAAATATAGTATTATTATATATATATAGCTACTTCTCAGGTGGTAAAAAGTACGGGTACTTCTAGAAGGGCTAGCGACATGGGACAAAAGGCATTAGATAGAGTTTTGCCTCTAGGATCCCAGAAAAATCTGATATTGGAATTTTTTAGCCCCGAAATAGCTCTATTTTAAGATTTTCTAAAAAAATTTTTGTATAACAAAAGCACGTTTTTCTTTTGCACTTTTTACGTTATTTTTATTATTACGAAACATATCTATATGTATACGTTTTACGTTATTTTTATTATTAGAAACACAAACCGAGAAATAAATAATATTTGAAAATATAATGATCTCACATATTTTTGGTTCGGATAATCGAATTAATCTTAACGTAAATAAATGTCAGCTTTTATCAGACATCAGATGTTTTGTGACATCTGAATATTAATACTTCATTTGTTATTGTTTTGAACATTACGTTTCGTCAGCAAGCTTTAAAAAAATATACATACAGAATATATGTACGTATGTAGTTAGAATTTTATTTTTATTGTTCCAAACGAAAAACTGTAAGATGCTAAATTTTAATACATTCATATGTACATATATATATTTGAATAAAATTATTATTTTGTTTTTGCCTAAACATTTTCTTTATTTGAAAAATTACATTCATATGTACATATATATATTTGAATACAATTATTATTTTATTTTA
The DNA here is from genome assembly GCF_029603195.1 of Condylostylus longicornis. Classification (NCBI taxonomy): domain Eukaryota; kingdom Metazoa; phylum Arthropoda; class Insecta; order Diptera; family Dolichopodidae; genus Condylostylus; species Condylostylus longicornis. The sequence continues at coordinate 363,484 of NW_026578255.1, read as the reverse complement.
ACCTAAAGGTCCTAAACCTTTTCTTTATTTGAGAAATTTATTTCTATATGTTCACCCGCAGTTTTAAAAAAATAGGTATGCATTCATAATTACGTATGTTTGTATTAATAATTTTATTTCTAATTGTCCCAACAGCAAAATTTCAAAATTTTCCATTCTAATACATTCATATGTACATACGTTCATACGTTGGAACGAAAAATATTAAAATCTTCAATTCAATAACATATATATATATATACATACATATATTCATATATACATACATATGTACATATTTGAATAAAATTATTATTTTGTTTTTGACTAAACCTTTTCTTTATTTGAGAAATTAATTTTTGTATGTTTACCCCCATGATATAATAATTATGCGTTTAAAATTTATTTCTATATATTCTACAGTTTTCAATATTATTAAATTCATATAGAAAGCTTAAAAAAATTACTCAGAAAGCTTTAAAAAAAATATACAGTAAAACACGGTTAAGTGGATCACGCTTAAGTGGATTTCACGCTTAATTGCATCAAATTTTCGTGGCTTGTACTTTTTTCGATTTTTTCATATAAAAAAATTCGTTTAAGTGGAATTCGGATAAGTGCACAACACGCTGTTCTGCACACATATTTTTTCCCTCATGTAATACTCGTACTTAATATGTAAATTTATTCGGTTAACTGCACATCTCTGTTTTTATTTAACATAAATGTCAAAAATGAAAAACTACACTCTCAACTACAAAATAAGAAAAGCAACACTATGTAGCTACACAAAATATTTTAGTTTCTGTCATTGTCAAATTTTGAGTGTTGAAAAATTAAAGTTTAAAACCAGTTTTTAATAAATTCAATTCTTTGACATCGGAGGTAATTTTTTAAGTCGATTGAGTTACAAAATTTTCTTGGCTGATCGATTTCCACTTAACCGTGTTTTACTGTACATACATACATATTTATGTACTTAAAATTTTTGCGAATTTTTCCAAACTATTATAAGAATATTTTTTTGGAAATTTTCTTTAAACTTTTATAATAACATTTACATGTTATATATTAAAAAAAAATAAAACACAAAATTTAAACAAAAAAAAAAAAAATTTTTTTAAAATAATCTAAAAAAAGAAAAATACGACAACATCCAGGCAAGCATTGATCTAATAACCTTCTGGCTACCAGACTACCACGCTACCTACTAGGCTACACAGTACCTTGAATTTCCCTTAATAATTCTATATTTTATTCATATTTCGTATAACTCATCAAAAACCATCATATTTTACATTATATATATATAGCTACTTCTCAGGTGGTAAAAAGTACGGGTACTTCTAGAAGGGCTAGAGACATGGGACAAAAGGCATTAGATAGAGATTTGCCTCTAGGGTCCCAGTAAAAGCAAGAATTCCACCCGCCCTCCCCCTTCAACCCCTCCCAAGATGTTTTGTAACCGTTTTTTACAAACTGGTACTACATCCTGTAGAGGTAATTTTTTACTTACTTTTGGAAGTATTAATATTGTATATAAATTCATTTTTGGAAGTGTGAGTTATAACAAAAAGTGAAAACTTTCTTAAGAAAATTGTAATATTTTAATAAAATCTACATTGTTTTATAATAAGTGCGTACATATGCATTTAGTTATGCATTCTTTTCGCGATCTGTTGCAATATGTATTAGAAAGCAAAACATAAGTTTACATTAAACTCCTTGACAATATATTTTTAGGGTAAAATTTTATAAGAGAATGTTATTCTATTGCATTAAACTTTTTCAGGGTTCGAACCTGAGACTTTTCGCATAGAAATTGTATGCAATACGTATTACCCTATATACGTTAGTATTGGTATTAACTCATTCTACAGTCACGCGTTTTATTCGCATGTATTATAAACTCCAAATACATACGTGAATGAATTGTAGTAGCAAGTTAATTCATGCGTATACAATAATTTATGGCTTAAAGTGTTTATTGTAAAAGGTATTTTACGATTTTATTAGACATAACTCAAAGTGAAGTTTTAAAATAAATTACTCAAAAGGTATTAGATTTCAAAGGAACTAATTATTTGTTTAATTCTGTATTTTTGGGTAATTATTTTTCAGAACTTTTTTATTTTAAGTTTTATCTTATTATTTATCAGGAAAAAACATATCTATATGTATATTACGGGTGTGTTTTTGAAGAAATAAATTAAACTTAAAATATCTCAGCCACAGAATGGAACACAATTTCAAAACTACAGGCATAATACTTGCAAAGCTTGCAATGCAAGCACACACGACTAGTTAAATTAAAAATGGAATTTACTTCTATATTATATAAGTTGCTAGTTATGAAAGAATACTCGTACCTAAAAATATTAAATAAAACTCATAAAAAATTTTTATATGTCGTCGGTCTGTCGGTCTGTGTGTGCACGCGTATATCTCAAGTTCGGCTAAACCGATTTTGATGAAATTTTATATGTTAGTTTATTTCCACCATGGCACGGATTGATCAACTTTTGGTATATATCAGGCCTCGGGAACTGCACTTTTTAGCGGGCCTGTTTTACATTTTTGAACATTTTTAAGAAAATATACAACCGATTTACTTGAAATTTTATATATGTATAAGCTCAGGTCGACCGTCCGCGAAAATTCCTATGTTTTGGAAGAAATCAGGAATCGGCAACTAGACGTTTACTACGGGCCAAACATACACTTTTTTGTACATAAAGAGAAATAATCAACCAATTTCATTGAAATTTAATATATGAATTCCTCATGTTAAAGCAATGAACATATAAATTTTTTGGAAAGATCAGGGCTCGGAAACTGATCTGCGGCCCGATTTTACATTGTTCACCATATCTACGGAGCGAATTGATAGAATTTCTCGAAATTTGATATTTGAGTTCTCGGCATTTCAGGGAATTCAAGTAGCACAAAGCGAAATTCTACTAAGAGCCAAATTTACATTTTTCTAGGCATGTTAACTATAAGCTTACTAATGTCCTAAAAATTAGAAATAAGTATTCAACAGACATTTTTATAATATTCTGTAACACTTTCATTTAACAAGACAATACACAATGCGGTCGGTTATGTTTTTTTTCTTGTAGTATGAATAGCATTAATTAAAATCATAAAAAAAAAATCTGATGTGGTCAGCACATAACCGACCGCAATGTGTATTGTCTAGTTAAGTGAAAGTGTTACAGAATATTATAAAAATGTCCGTTAAATACTTCTTTCCAATTTTTAGGACATTAGTAAGCTTATAGTTAACATACCTAGAAAAATGTAAATTTGGCTCTTAGTAGAGTTTCGCTTTGTGCTACCCGAATTCCCTGAAATGCTCGCCAGTTAGTTTCGGTAACAACCAGAACTCAAATATCAAATTTCAAGAAACTCCATCAATTCGTTCCGTAGATATGGTGAAAAACGTAAAATCGGCCCGCAAATCAGTTCTCGAGCCCTGATCTTTCCAAAAAATTTATATGTTTATAGTTTTCATACGAGGAATTTATATATTAAATTTCAATGAAATCGGTTGATTATTTCTCTTTATATACACAAAAATGTATATTTGGCCCGTAGTAAACGTCCAGTTGCTGACGCCTGATTTCTTCCAAAAGTTAGGAGGTTTCATCGCCGGTAGAGCAAAACTTATATATGAAATTTCAAGTAAATCGGTTGAATATGTTCTTCAATATGCTCAAAAATGTAAAACAGGCCCGCTAAAAAGTGCAGTTCCCGAGGCCTGATATATACCAAAAGTTGATCGATCCGTGCCATGGTGGAAATAAACTTACATATAAAATTTCATCAAAATCGGTTCAGCCGAACTTGAGATACACGCGTGCACACACAGACCGACAGACGGACAGACCGACAGACCGACAGACCGACAGACCGACAGACCGACAGACCGACAGGTTGCTAAAAATAGTTTATTTACACTTCCCTACTATGGAGAAGTACGTTCCCACCGAAAACTCGATATGCAAAATTTGTTGCCATCACATAACCTACCTATTGTTTACACAATACGGTCGGTAATGAACAAAGCCTGGAAGATTCTTTTAAATCAACCTTTTAATGTTTTAATGACACAAAACTTTAGAAATGAAAGCAGTAGTAAAGTAGAAAAAAAATTAATTTTAGCTTCTAATTAAAAATTTGAAAAAAATTGATCTTGTGGGCGACTTTTGATATCAAAAAGGTCATAGAGTCCAGGTCTGTATTTCTGCCAGTCGTAAGCTTGACATAACAAAAATATCAAGCATGGACAATTCTTTTTTTTGTGAATGCAAATGTTAAAATTGCAAATGTACAATATTTTGAAGCACAATGACATTTTTGAATTATTTTTATACCCTGCACTTCATGAAGGGTATATTAACTTTAGTATGGAGTTTGTAACTACTTGAAGGAGTCATCTGCGGTATGGACATATATATATATTCTTGCTCAGCGTAAAATTCTGCGTCAATTTAGACATGTCCGTCCGTCCGTCCGTCCGATCGCACGATAACTCAAAAACGAATAATGCAATCGACACCAAACTTTCACAAGTTTTTTCTTTTGTGCCAAGGACGAACCCTACTGTTATTGGACTAATTCGGACAACGGGTTCGGGTAGCTGCCATACAACTCAAAGAGTTTATTTTAAATATTTCATAAACTAATAAAGCTATAAATATATAATTTTGTATACATGTGTCCAATTATATTCTACACATGCTCTAAAAATTATAATGGAATAGTGCAGCGGTTCGGGTGGCTGCAATACAACTCCAGAAGCTAATTTTAAATATTTGGAAAAATAATTCAGATTCATGAAACTTGGCAGTTGAGTGTCGAGTTATAGGTCAAATATATTTCTTAAGTTTTGTTGGATTTGCTTGACAGTTTCGAGTAGCTCCCATACAAGTCTTATTTTAAATATTTGGAAAAATAATAAAGTCAAATTCGTGAGACTTGGCAGTCGGGTGTCCAATTATAGGTCAGAGAATTATAGGTTTGTGCTTAAAATTTTATTTCTAATTTTTTGAACAAAAAAATTTAAAATGTTCAATTCTAATGCATTCATGTACATACATATATTTGAATAAAATAATTATTTTATTTATGCCTAAACCTTTTCTTTATTTGAAAATTTTATTTCTGTATGTTACCCCCATGATTTAATAAATATGTGTTTCTATTTGACAAGCCACAGTTTGGAATATTATTCAATTTATATAGAAAGCTTAAAAAAATTAATTAGGAAGCTTTAAAAAAAATATACATACATATTTATGCACTTAACGATTATAACAATATTTTTTTTGAAAATTTTCTTTAAACTTGTTTAATAATACTTATCTGCTATATATTAAAAACAAATAAAGCAAAAAATTTAAACAAAATAAAAAAAAAATTTTTAAAATAATCCAAAAAAAGAAAAATACGACAACATCCAGGCAAGCATTGATCCAATAACCTTCTGTCTATCAGACTACCACACTACCCACTACGCTACGCAGTACCTTGAATTTCCCTTTACAGTTCCATATTTTATTCATATTTCGTATAACTCTTCAAAAACCATCATATTTTACATTATATATATACAGCTACTTCTCAGGTGCCAAAAAGTACGGGTACTTCCAGAAGGGCTAGAGACATGGGACAAAAGGCATTTGATAGGATTTTGCCTCTAGGGTCCCAGAAAAAGCAAGAATTCCATCCACCCTCCCCCTTCACCCCTTCCCAAGATGCTTTGTAACCGTTTTTTACAAAATGGTACTACATCCTGTACGGGTAATTTTATATTTACTTTTGGTGGTATAAATATTGTATGTAAATTCATATTTGGAAGTGTGAGTTATAACAAAAAGTAATCACTTTTTTAAGAAAATTGTTATGTTTTAATAAAATCTACATTGTTTTATAACAGATATGTACGTACGCATTTAGTTATGTATTCTTTTTGCGATCTGTTGCAAAATGTATTAGTAAGCAAAACATAAGTGTACATTAAACTTCTTGACAATATATTTTTAGGGCAAAATTTTATAAGAAAATGTTATTCTATTGCATTAAATTTTCTACAAGTAGGGTATTTTTTTAAAAAAAATATTTAGAACGGAAACTCGCTGATATTAATTTGTAAGGGTGAAGCTTTTTTAATTTCATTTTAAAAAAAATCTGATGTGTATTGTCTAGTTAAGTGAAAGAGCTACAGAATATTAAAACAAGTAAAAACGTTTCAGTCGGTATGAACCGATTGAATTATACCCTGCACCTTTCATTGTTGTATAGCAATTACTCAAACCTGTGAAACCATTCTATAGAAACTTTACGGATATGTCTGACCTATAATTGAACACACAACTACCAAGTTTCATGAATCTGACTTTATTATTTTTCCAAATATTTTAAATTAGCTTTTGGAGTTGTATGGCAGGTACCCGAACCTGCCAAGCAATTCCACTAAAACTTCAGAAATATATCTGATCTATAATTGGACACACAACTGCCAAGTTGCATGAATTTGACTTTATTATTTTTCCAAATATTTAAAATTAGCTTTTGGAGTTGTATGGCAGGTCCCCGAACCTGCCAAAAAATTTCACTAAAACTTCGCTAATATATCTGATCTATAATTGGATACATAACTGCCAAGTTTCATGAATTTAACTTTATTACTTTTCCAAATATTTAAAATAAGCTTTTGGACTTGTATGGGAGCCACTCGAACCTGTCAAGTAATTCCAACAAAACTTCAGAAATATCTTTGACCTATAATTGGACACACAACTGCCAAGTTTCATGAATTTGACTTTATTATTTTTCCAAATATTTAAAATTAGCTTTTGGAGTTGTATGGCAGGTACCCGAACCTGTCAAGCAATTCCACTAAAACTTCAGAAATATATCTGATCTATAATTGGACACACAACTGCCAAGTTGCATGAATTTGACTTTATTATTTTTCCAAATATTTAAAATTAGCTTTTGGAGTTGTATGGCAGGTACCCGAACCTGTCAAACAATTTCACTAAAACTTCGCAAATATATCGGATCTATAATTGGACACCCAACTGCCAAGTTTCATGAATCTAACTTTTTTATTTTTTCAAATATTTAAAGTAAGCTTTTGGATTTGTATGGGAGCTACTCGAACCTGTCAAGCAATTCTACCAAAACTTCAGAAATATCTTTGGCCTATAATTGGACACACGACTGCCAAGTTTCATGAATCTGACTTTATTATTTTGCCTAATATAAAAAATTTGCTTTTGGAGTTGTATGGCAGCCACCCGAACCGGTGCAGCTATCTCATTAAAATTTTTAGAGCATATGTAGAATATAATTGGACACATGTATACAAAATTTTATATTTGTACCTTTATTAGTTTTTGAAATAATTAAAATAAACTCTTTGAGTTGTATGGCAGCTACCCGAACCCGTTGTCCGAATTGGTTCAATAACAATTGGGTTCGTCCTTGGCACAAAAGAAGCAACTTGTGAAAGTTTGGTGTCGATTGCATTATTCGTTTTTGAGTTATCGTGCGATCGGACGGACGGACGGACGGACGGACGGACAGACGGACGGACGGACGGACGGACGGACGGACGGACGGACATGTCTAAATCAACGCAGAATTTTACGCTGAGCAAGAATATATATATATGTCTATACCGCAGATGACTCCTTCAAGTAGTTACAAACTCCATACCAAAGTTAATATACCCTTCACGAAGTGCAGGGTATAAAAATGTCTGTTAAATACTTCTTTCCAATTTTTAGAACATTAGTAAACTAATAGTTAACATACCTAGAAAAATGTAAATTTGGCTCTTAGTACAGTTTCGTTTTGTGCTACCTGAATTCCCTGAAATGCCCACCAGTTAGTTTCGGTAATAACCAGAACTCAGATTTCTAGAAATTATATCAATTCGTTCCGTAGATATGGTGAAAAATGTAAAATCGGCCCGCAAATCAGTTTTCGAGCCCTGATCTTTCCAAAAAATTTATATGTTCATTGTTTTAATACGAGGAATTCATGTATTAAATTTCAATGAAATCGGTTGATTATTTCTCTTTTTATACACAAAAATGTATATTTGGCCCATAGTAAACGTCTAGTTGCCGATGCCTGATTTCTTCCAAAACATAGGAATTTTCGCGGACGATCGAGCAAAGCTTATATGTAAAATTTCAAGTAAATCGGTTAAATATTTTCTTCAAAATGGTCAAAACTGTAAAACAGGCCCACTAAAAAGTGCAGTTCCCGAGGCCTGATATACCCCAAAAGTTGATCAATCCGTGCCATGGTGGAAACAAACTTGCATATAAAATTTCATTAAAATCGGTTCAGCCGAACTTGAGATACACGCGTGGACATACAGACCGACAGACCGACAGACCGACAGACCGACGGACCGACAAGTTGCTAAAAATAGTTTACTTACACTTTGCATAGAAATCGTCTGTTATACGTAGTACCCTATATACGTTAGTATTAGTGTTCACTGATTACACATTCATGAGTTTTATTTGCATGTATTATAAACTCCAAATTCATACATGCATGCATTTTAGTAGCCAATTATTTTATGCGTATACAGTAATTTATCGCTTAAAGTGCAGGCCTTTTACAATTAGTAAAAGGTATTTTACGATTTTATGTGACATAACTCAAAGCGAGGTTCTAAAATAAATTACTCAAAAGGTATTAGATCTAAAAGGAACTAATTATTTGTTTAATTATACATTTTTTCATAATTATTCTTCAGAACTTTTCTTATTTTAAGTTTTATCCTATTATTTATTGAGAAAAAACATATCTATGTGCATATTACGGGTATGTTTTTGAAGAAATAAAGTAAACTTAAAATATCTCAGCCACAGAATGGAACACAATTTCAAAACTACAGGCATAATACGTGCAAGTACACATGATTAGTTTTACTAGGTTAAATATATTTTCGAGTTTTTTTCCGCATCCTTTTAAATCGTCATGTCAGGCTCTGAATGAAAAAAAATTGGTGCTGTACTTTTTAGTCCAGAATACACGAAATAAAATAAAATTAATTAAAAATGGTTTAAATTAATAACAAGTAAAAACGTTTCAGTCGGTATAAACCGATTGAATTATACCCTGCATCTTTCGTTATTGTGTAGCAATTACTCGAACCTGTGAAATCATTCTATAGAAACTTCACGGACATGTCTGACCTATAATTGGTCACATGACTGCCAAGTTTCATAAATCTGACTTTATTATTTTGCCGAATATAAACAATTTGCTGTTGGAGTTGTATGGCAGCCACCCGAACCGGTGCAGCTATTCCATTATAATTTTTAGAGCATGTGTAGAATATAATTGGACACATGTATACAAAATTTTATATTTATAGCTTTATTAGTTTTTGAAATATTTAAAATAAACTCTTTAAGTTGTATGGCAGCTACCCGAACCCGTTATCCGACTTAGTCCAATAACAATAGGGTTCGTCCTTGGCACAAAAGAAAAAACTTGTGAAAGTTTGGTGTCGATTGCATTATTCGTTTTTGAGTTATCGTGCGATCGGACGGACGGCCGGACGGACGGACATGTCTAAATCGACGCAGAATTTTACGCTGAGCAAGAATATATATATATATGTCCATACCGCAGATGACTCCTTCAAGTAGTTACAAACTCCATACCAAAGTTAATATACCCTTCACGAAGTGCAGGGTATAAAAATGGGTAGGGGAGGAATAGGTAGTATAAGGGTGTGTACTAGTTGCATCCTATAGCCTCTACTGCCTAATGCCTAAACTTACCTACACGAGGTTTCCCATGTTATGCTGAGTAACCCCTTCGAAAGATCTAGTACCAATCCAGATGGTGTAGATTGGGTTCGCAAATTAACGAATGAACCGGTTAAGTACTCTATCAGATACTTAGCTTCAGGAGCGTTTGCTTAAGAATTGATGGTTGCGGGCGAGCGACTGGCTTGGAGAAAGCGGTTTGCGATATAAATGTGCAACTACTAATCGACAGCGAACCATATGCAATGAAAAAAACAGTTGAATTTATTATCCCAGGTGGTACGCTGATAACGGAGAAAAGAAAATGAGTGATTAAAAGTAGGTCTTATATTAAGCAATGACATAGCACAAAGAAATAAGAAATATTGGACTTCTGAGTATAAAATTAGCGAACTTACGGGCCTCGAAACGGAGGGTAGCTCAAAACTTTAACACCTAAAATAACTGTGAACAACAGGAAAGCTAAAAGCTCACCTTACAGGTGTCAGCAAAGAAATCCAGAATAAAACCAAGACTCAAGCATATATTATAGAGCGAAAACCCCATAAATGTTGTTGAAATCGATAACTACAACAGAGTTAAGAGTTCTTGGAAACATAACAACAAAATACAAATTAACTCTTCTATTTTTTTTTTCTTTTTCCTTTTTCACTCCTAGGAGCATAGGGCTAGTGCATGACATCATATATAGTTATGCCCCAGTTTCATTGCGTCACTGAGTAACTAGTTAATAGTAGGTAAATGGTAGGTAATAATAAAATAAGTTCAATAATATCGAAAAAATATTAGCTAGAATTATTAAAAAACTGAACGACCAAAAAACTGCTGAAAACCACTATTATGATAAAATACACAAGATTGAAAACATTGTGATAGAATACACAAGATTGAAATCAGAGAAAAAAAAATTATAAATATAATTAGAATTCTTAATTTGAAGGTTAATGGGTTAAAGAGATTGATATTGGATAATATTACACATCTAAAACACATTTTACTAACGAGAGATAGTAAAATGTGCTTTATAAATATAAAAGGTTGCATATGTACACAATACAATTCAACCATTCTGAAGACTAGACGAAGGATGGATCCTCAATCATAGTCAAACGGAAAATTACACATTACGTGGAACAGAAAATACAAAAAGATATTATACAAATCGCATCTGTCACAGTTAAACTGAATGACAAGGAATTCAAATTATCAGCAGTTTACTACCTGTCTAAACATAATCTAAAAGAAATTGAATATAAAGTATTGCTCGAAAGTTTGAACAAAAATTATATAATAGGCGGTGATTTCAACGACAAGAACACTTTCTGGGGCTAAACTTAGTACAACAAAAGGTAGAGCTCTATTTGAAGCTGCAATAAAACTGAAGCGTAATTATTTATCAAGTGGAAAACCAAAATACTGGCCATCAGATCTGAATCGCACGAAAACTTCGACTTCTAACTCCTGACCATTCTCTAATTATTCTAACTGTAAGTGATTCAATTATTTTAAAAAATGAGCCGGTAGAACTGGCAAATAAATCAACAAACTAGGGTAATTTCGGGGAAGAATTATGTCATAGTATCAATTTAAATACGCCACTAAAATCGAACTAACTGGAGGATGAAGCTGACAACTTTATTATAAATATACATTATACAGTATAGAACAATGAAGCTCCTACTAAAGCATACAGTCAAACTGAATTGAAGGGGTTAGAAGAATAAGGAGTTAAGTGACATTTTTCTCCAAAATCGTTTTTTGGCAGCTTTAGTCTTTTCAAAACATTACGCGTCTTTTACAAAAACCCGTTTTTCGAAATATCAAGTTTTACGGTATTTAGACAATAAAAAAAAAGAGTTAAGTACACATTTTAATCTTTTGTTTATTAAATGAAGGCGTTAAGGTCACTTAACCTACTCGTACAATATAAAGTTTTCAAATAAAATGAGAAAAAAGTTTATTTCATAAAAGGGTTAAGTGCGCATTTGACACTTTCATCCACAAACAATTCAATAAAAAAAACAAAATATTAGCAAAACCGTTACCATACTCGTATGTGAGAAGTTTAAAGTGTTACTAGTGTTTGTTAAGTGTTATGAAGGCTAAAATTTTGCTATTATTGTTAAACTTTTACTATTATTGTTTAATTAAGAAAGCGTAAGTCAAATATATAATATGGGAATATGGGAACAATAGAATCAAGAGGAAAGCAAATGGTAAAACCGGTTTTGGACCAAGAAAAAGAAAAGAAGAAATCTATGGACAACGTTCATACTGAAGAAGCTCAATTTAGTATGTACATTTCACTAATCTATTAGTGAAGAAAAAAGTAAAAATTTAAAAGTATAGTTCATTTTCATTCCAAATGAACATAAATAATATCTATCAAAATATAATCGGAAGGAAACCTGAACTATAAATACTAGTGGGATATTTGATGATATTAACAAATTAACAGAAAATTATTTCACATTTTTGTTTTTGTTTATTAATTTGAGTACCTACATGCACTGGTAGATATTATATCTGAATTGAAAAAGTGCTTTATTTAGTAATTTAACAAATATTATGTATTGATATTATACATATTTAATATTTTAATACATTATTTTTTTTTTTTTTTCCTTTGTTCACTTGTAGAAGGAGCATAGGGGTAGTGCATGATTTCTCATGCACTAATTTCATAACGTCATAGGGTTTGAAACTAGGTAGGTGACTAGCCTGCCGTAGTTTTTATTTATATATTACTTATTTGAGGTTATTAATATTTACTATTTATTTTTCTTAGTTTTTTTTTTTTAATATCGAATATTAGGAATATTTGAAAATTACTTGTAATTTAATATTTTTATTTGTATTGTATATTAAGTTATAATAATATTGAATATAATTTTTATAGTGAGGTCACTATAAAAATTATATTAGACCGGGGTTTGAACCCGAGACCCTTCGGTTAAAGGACCGGTGCCATAACCACTGCACCAATGGTCAGATTTTAATACCTAATATAAATATATTACGAAACCTATATTACTTTTTTCTTTTTCAATTAATTTAAAAGAAAATTACAAGAATTTAGAAGTTATTTTCTAAATTAAATTTTGTTTTTTATTTTTTTAATATTTGAAAAAATAATACAAAAAAATAAAATAAAAATGCTGTTAAAAATAAAACAAAAATTCAATTAACGCTTTTTTAATTCTTCAACAGTTTGTTTTTTGTAAATTTTATTGGTGTAAAAAGGGGTTAATTGCATATTTTTCTAAATTCCACTTTTGACGTAACATTCACAAAAATTTGAAATACCCTATTTGAAAGTACTTTAAGAACAATATAAGATTTAAAAAATAAAAATTCTATTTTTCAAATAGGTAAAAATAGGCGTTTTTCTCGAAATATTGAAAATGTTACTTAACTCCTTCTTCTTCTAACCCCTTCAATTATATCCTATAGAAATTAGAAACATAATAAAAGAAAATATCTCGTTGGCTTTCAGACAAAACTGAGTTAAACCAACAAAGTAATAAACTTAAAAAATTATTGCGTGAAACAGAAAACGAAACTGTTAAAAATAAATTAAATAATCTGACAGCTGAAAAGAGTTCCAATTATTCTTTGTGGAAAATCACAAAAAAAAAACTAAATAATAATTCGAAAATTACAAATTCCGCCTTTACTTAAAGGAGACAATACATGAGCGTTAACCAATTTAGAAAAGGCAAACTGTTTTGCGAATCATTTAGAAAATATTTTTTAAACCTCTTCCTCAATGAACGACTAATTCGGATATTTCTAGTCAAACTATCCATATAACTCACCTGTAAGAAAAGAGCTAACAAATGAAATTGCAAAAATAAACTATAAAAAAAATTCCAGAGTTTGATTTAATAACTGGTACTGCAATAAAAGAATAACCACTAATTGCCATAAAAAAACTGCTCTTGTTTTTGTAGCAGTAACAAGATTATAATATTTTTAATTGAAATATGGGAAATGCTGATGGTACAAAAATCAGAAAAACCAGCAACACCAGCAACTGCAAGGAAATCATATAGATCGATATCACTACTACCTATAATATCTAAGGTATTAATTAGATTGACTTTAATAACCGACCATCAGTTTAGATTTAGAAGCAGCAGTCACTCAAAGCAATTCCTTAGAAAACAAGGAAATCTGTTCAACTGTATTTCTAGACGTTGCATAGGCATTTGATAAGGTCTGGTATGAAGGACAAATTTTTAAATTACAAGTTCTACCGAAGAGAATTTTTGGAATTTTAAATTTAAGTTTAAGAATTCAGAACATTCAGGGCGAAACAAAATCATGAATTTTCAAATCGAAAGGATATTAGGATAGGTGTGCTTCAAGATAGTGTTTTAAGGCCAGCCCTATTGGTGTTATACACTCAAAACATTCCACTGTCAAATTAATCTACCATTGCAACATTTGCAGACGACACAGCAATTTTAGCGCGAGGTAAAACAGTTAAAGAAAATACTGAAAAAGGTCAAAAATTTCTGAATGGATAAAAAAAATGGAGAGTATTAGTGAACGAGGAAAAATCTACCCAAGTTAACTTGACTAGTAGAAAAATAAATAATATCTCGATAACTTTAGACATGGATAAAAAATATGAATGGATAAAAAAAATGGAGAGTATTAGTGAACGAGGAAAAATCTACCCAAGTTAACTTGACTAGTAGAAAAATAAATAATATCTCGATAACTTTAGACAATCAAATAATACCTTGGACCAATAAGGAAAAATATTTGGGAATGCTATTAGATACGAAACTTCCGGTGGACGGAACAAAAGAACAGCTGAATATCAGAATTAGAAAACTGCTTGTATACAAACAAATTATAAAACCAATTTAGTCCTATGGAACCCAGCTCTGGGGATGTACGAAAAAACGAATTATCTAATTATTCAAACAATTCAGAAAAGGGTGATACGTAACATAGAAAAAGCTCCCTGGTACGTGAGAAATAGTACCATCCATAGAGACCTAAATATCAGCACAAGACAAGAGCAAATTAAAAAATACTCGTTAAAGCACGAGGAAAGGAGAAATAAGAAATATTCGACTTCTGAGTATGAAAGTGGAAGTTCAACTGCATCCAAATAATGAAATGGCTGACATGTTAAATAATGAAGTAACTCGTCGTTTGCAAAGAAGAAGACCTGCACATCACATCGCAAATCTCCCACAAGATAAACTTTTTAAAATGTTTAAATAGAAAAAGTTAAAATTCAATCGTTTTCTAATTTACTAGCATTGACATTTTTAAAATGTAGTGTAAATAAACCATTAAAAAATTGATTTAAAAAAAACCTTCCAGACCGCGTTCTTTTTTTAAGATTTAAATATACGGTACATTACAAGAAAAAGAATTGTTTTGTAAATATTTTTTTCTCAAAATAAAGTGGATTTTTATGCATTTTTTCACATTTAAGAAAATGTGCATTTAATATTAACAAGTTTGCTAGTTATGTATAATGTTTCCCAAAATGCATAGTTCCCGTGACTTCAATAATGCGCTTACGACGTAAATTTGACAAAGTATCAAATTCCAAAAAGTTTAGTAAAAGCTCTTGAGATTGTACACTTTTCCTAAACGGGTTTTATACGTAGTGGAGACGTAAAATAAAAGTAAATCGGGTATCGAAAAAATCAATTCAAACCGCTTTTCTTACACATGTCATATAAATTTTGCCAGAATTAACCAACTAAATGAAGTAGTATATATTTTCAGCAATAAAGTGCTAGTTATTAAGTTTTTTCCCAAAATGCAGCATAAAAATGGTATGTTTTTAATGAAGTGGCAACGTTTGTTAAAAATTAACACTTGCACAGAGCTTTAAATTGAAATTTTCAAGCAAGCGTCAAAGTACGTATTAATATTGTAAAAATTGTATTTCAAAATGTATCAAAAACTGTAGCAGTTTTTTGTACAACGTAAATATATTGAAAGCTCTGAGACGGTAATACAACCGTATTAATACCGTACTTAAACTTTTTATAAAGCATTATTGAAGTCACGGAATGTAAAACCATTGAAAGCTCTGAGACGGTAGTACAAACGTATCAATACCGTACTTAAACTTTTTTTAGCACTTTTCCAAAAAATTTTTTGAAAAAAGTGCTTATTAGTTTCACTCTGTCCGTCCGTCTGTCCGTGTGTCTGTTTACAAAACTTCTACACCTTTGAAGATAGAAAGCTGAAATTTAATACGTACATAGATCTTCACTAGAAACTTATTTCCGTAGAACAAAATTTTTACCTATCTCCCCCCCTCTAGAAGTTATACCCTCCCAAAACCCTAAAAATGGCCTTTTTTAAATATTTGTTGCAATGAAACCATAAGCATTTTTGAAATTTTGCAAACGCAGAAAGGCAATGGCTTGCTTCCCCTTGCGCGGTATACTATAGTTCAACTTAAGAAAAACAAAATGGCCGCTCAAATTTACCTTTATTTAAAGTCCTTTTTTTCCAAATTTTTTATGTCGTTTTTCTTCTAGACCCCAGACTGTAGAAGCTTGAAATTTTAGGAGCTTTTAGATATTAATAAATAGTTCATTTTGTTAGAAGAAAATTTTTTTCCATCTCCACCCCCTCTTAAGTTATCACCTCTTGAAATTCGTAAAATTTGAATTTTTGACACCTTATATTTCCGAAACCGCAAGCTCTTCAAACTTAAAATCAAATTAATGTCTTTATATCTAACAAGTCCCAATACTTAATTTTTTTTACGAAATATTACGAATTTTTGGCCTCGTTGTTGTTTTTTTATATTGAGTATTGGGACTTGTTAGATATAAAGACATTAACCTTATATATCTATCAGGACACCAAGCTCAAAGAGCAAATCAAGAATTAATTTCAAATGTATATGGAGTTTAAATGGAAGATATGTCGGTTATTTTTTTTTGAGAAGGAAATTGTTTAAATATATTTTTATTAAATTTAAAATTTATATTTCAAAAGATCGGTTGATGAATTCTATCTGAAAAATACATTTAAAAAAAAATCAATTTTAAGCGCAGACAACCTTTCTTGCCTTCCAAATGGAAGGACACTGAATTACAGTTTTTGAATAAGAAATTGAATTAAAAAAAATACAAAAAAATAATTATGATAATCTAGACGGCTTTCAAAACCATACTAAATGAAGTGGGAAATAATACTCAAAAATTTCACAAAAAAAAACGAAAACATAAAACATTAAGAACAGCTTGGCGGCCTGATAGATATACATATGTATGTGAATCAATGTTTGTAAGTGCAAAGATATACAAAAGTAGCAGAATTTTCAAAAAGCGTTTTTTTCATAATGCACAAGCCGTCTTAATATTTTTGCATATGACGTCTTAATATTTTTGCATAATTTCTTGTTCAGGAAGAAGACTATTCATTTCTTTAGTCTATATATAAATTTCGTACGGGAAGGCTGTGTCGTTAAGCGGTAAAATAATTCATTTGCTGTTTAAAATTTAATTTTAATTTAAATTTAGTGAAAAATTATACTTATTATTTGTGTTTTTAAATAAAATGAAGATTTATAAGTTATATTAATTCAATTTTATATTTTGTTTGTAATATTTAGTAAAAAAGAAGGTGGATTTTGAAAAAATTATACAAGTTTATTTAAAAAGAAAAAATAACTTAATAAATTAGTAAGATTTGGTGTACTTTTTAATGTTTCTATTGTAATCATATTTAAAATTATTACGTTCACATAAATAAAAATGCCCCGAAAGTGTTACGCCGAGGGATGCAGAAGTAATAGTCTACGAGAAAAAGAGAACGTAAATGCTATACCTACATTTACTTTGCCAAAGAACGAAGTCATCAGGGACAAATGGATACAAGCATTAGGAGTCTTGAGAATAAAGATGTTTGTAGCTTTTTTTACAATACGAATTTCGAAAGGACTTCTTTGCGTGATACAAATTTCACTGCCAAACGTTGCCAACAATAAAAACGGGCTAATTCTTTGTTAGAATTGTATTTATATTACAAAAACTGATATATTGATGAAGCACAAATATAACATGCTAGGTGGCTTCTGAGAATGTTTCTATTGCGAAAACTGTTACAACGATGGAGACATGCTAGGTACCTACACATCATTTAACACTGTAAACACATCATTTAACACTGTTAAGCTAAATGCACGTCGGTTTGGACAAAAACTTATTTGAAGTCAAAAACTAATTTAAGTTTGTAGGCTTATGACTTACAATTCGATTTGTACGTTTATGTACTTATGACTTACAAGTAATAAATAAAAAAAATTCTTACCTAGCACTAAGGTTTTTCTCTGCACAAGTGATAATCTATGTCTTGAAACTGGTGACAATGGGAAGATCTGGTACTTTACTAAAATTTCACTATATCTTACAATGATAGAAATACTATTAAAAGAATTACCTGGTTTATATTGTATGAAAGCTCGAAACTGACGATGTACAAAAAATGAAATGCAAGTCCAAAATCGTGAAGCAAGCGCTAAAAATGAGCGAAAATTTCGTTGTATGTGCAACAACATGTTTTTGCAATTGTTTGATTAAAAAAATATTACTACAAAATAAAACGGCACTTTGGTAATTCATTTAATACATATTATTAATGAATAATACACCTAAACCGAAATTTATTAATACTTGTTTGTTTTTGTTTTATTTTTGCATAGTGGGAGTTGGCAAAAAGAAATTCGACTTTTTTTATATTTATATCCTTGACATACCTTATAAATTTGTGATGGATTACATTCAGCGTTGGAACCTAACAACAAAAAAAACAATATCCATCGATTCATTGTACGAAATTCATTTATTCGTCTATAACTTACTAAACGATTCAGATTGAAATAATATTCAACTTTAAATTGACTTAAGTTTGACATATTAGCTAACAATCATTATACATACGAATTTGTCATTTTCAAGTCAAACCTTAACATCAGAAAAAACAAGATTAAAAATAATTTTTTTTTGCTACTTTTTTAAAAATTATGAATTTTGCCTATTTTAATTTCGAGTTTTTTATACAAAAAATTGACGAAAACTTAAAAATTTTTATACTTAAATGAAATTTGGAGTTTTTTCAACAACATATCAAAAATTCAAATATCAACTCAAAATTTTAATTTTCATTTTCGAGTTTTTTCCGCATTTTTTTTTTGTACATCCATGTCAGACAACACATCAGAGAGAATTGAGAGTAAAAAATGATAATGCAGTGAATAAAAAGAATTTGGTGCCTGTATCGCTGTCAGCCGTGAGTCAAACTAATAATTTTAATGGATCGACTTGACTTGAAAATCGTAGGTCAAGTACTGTTTACAAGTTTTGCTATTACATTTTAAGTCAATATTAAAAGTAATAATTTCTTTTTAAAGTTTTTGTTCTAAAAATTCCACCTTTTAATGTTTTTGCCTTTTTGATAAATTAAGAAAAATAAAAATTATTAATTTAAACTAAAGATTTTTCTTTATTTTATTACGAGTATTATTGAACGCAAAATGCATTTCGATTTTTAATAAACCATCTTCACTTGCATTATAACGACTAAATTTTATGTTAAAAAAAATTTTTTGCCGGTAGGAACGTATGTTCGAAGGGTATACTAAATTTGGCTTACCCTTTGTAACGTTAAGAAATAAAGGTCTTAAATGTAGACTCAAGTGTATGTTTTTGATCAGCGTCAAATTCCGAATTCTTTGTCTGTTCGTCCTTCCGTCCGCCCGGCTCAGCGATAACTCAAAAATTAATTGAACTAAGTTAACCAACTTTTCACAAATGGTTTATTATAGTAAATTCCAGAACCCTATTTAAATTGGATATGATCGGGGTGAAGATTCGGGTAGCTGCCATACAAATTAAAAATTAATTTGACTACTCGTATATCTTAGAAACTATAAAAGCTGTGGTATTGAAATTTGACACAAGTGAATATATTAGCAGGGCCAATGTGTTTGACAAATGGCGTTGAAATTGCTTGGCTCCTTCTGCTAGCTGCCATACACATTCAAAAGTCATTTGGTTATATCTCTGAAGCTATAAAAGCTCTGGTATTGAAATTTCACACAAGCGAATATGTTAGTAGGCCCAATGTGTTTGATAAAATTCGTTGACATTGCTTGGCTCTCTCTGGTAGCTGTCATACAACTTCAACAGTAGTTTGGCCATATCTAAGAAAAAGTTGAAGACACAGTACTAAAATTTTGCATTTATTAATATGGTAATGTGGCAACTTAAAATTATAGTCTGTCTCACAGTCAGTTATGGCATATTTATTCGCACATAGAATTACAAATTCGTACAGGTATCACTGAGTTGACGCGGTCAACTCTATTTTTTCTCGTTTCATTTACATTCGTCGTTTTCGCCAATTTTAATAATTTTAAGCAAAAATATTTAATAAAGAGAAACAAGAAAATTATATAATGTAAATATAAAGAGTATAAATTAAAGAAAAAAGGATTTTTTTTATACCCGTACGAACGTATGTTCGAAGGGTATACTAAATTTGCCTTACCGTTTGTAACGCTAAGAAATAACGGTGTTAGATATAGACTCAAGTGTATGTTTTTGATCAACGTCAAATTCTGACTTGATTTAGCTTTGTCTGTCCGTCCGTCCGTCCGAACGATAGCTCAAAAACTAATTGAGCTAAATTCACCAAATTTTCACAAATGATTTATTGTAGTAAGTGCCAGAACCCTATTTAAATTGGACATAATCGGGGTACCGGTTCGGGTAGCTACCATACAACTTCAAAATTTATTTGGCTATATCTCAGAAACCATAAAAGTTATGGTATTGAAATTTCACACAAACGAATATATTAGTAGGGCCAATGTGTCACATATAAGTCGTTGAAATTACTTGGCTCCTTCTGGTACCTGCCATACAACTTCAAAAGTTATTTCTCTATATCTCAGAAACTATTAAGTTGTGATATTGAAATTTCACACAAGTGAATATATTAGTAGGGCCAATATGCCACATAAAAGTCGTTGAAATTACTTGGCTGCTTCTGGTACCTGCCATACAACTTCAAAAGTTATTTGACTATATTTCAGAAACTATTAAAGCTATGGTATTGAAATTTCACACAAACGATTATATTAGTAGGGCCAATGTGTCTCATAAAAGTCGTTGAAATTACTTGGCTCCTTCTGGTACCTGCCATACAACTTCAAAAGTTATTTGACTATATTTCAGAAACTATTAAAGCTGTGATATTGAGATTTCACACAAGTGAATATTAGTAGGACCGATGTGCTTGATAAAATTCGGTAAAATTTCTTGGCTCTTTTTGGTAGCTGCCATACAACATCAATAGTAGTTTGGCACAACAAGGTCAACTCTATTTTTTTTCTCGTTTTATTTAAATTTAACATTTAGAATTTAAATTAAGTTTACATTCTGTTAACTTTACATTCATTTATTAAGTTTAAAGTTAATGAAAAAATGAGAAAACTATCAAAAAGAGAAAAAACGCAAAAATTAAATAGAGCAATTAAACAATTATATGACTTAAAAAATGAGAATAAAATGTTACTGTAAAGCTGAATAAAACAAGTAGAATTTGAAACAACTAATTAGAAATACTAAAGGAACGGCCATCTTTGTTTCTATCATGCTTACACTCCTTAAAAAAATCGTATCTTAGTAAAAAAACATAGTGAAGCGAAAAGCAAAGTAGTAAAAAAATATGGTGAAGCCAAAAACTTAAGGTAAGTCTTTTTTTTTCCCGGAGTATTGTCAAACTGAAACCTACTTTAAATGTCAAATGTTGTTTTTTTCTGAGAAAATTACACGCCGCCATATAAAAAATAATCAAAGAAGATTTTATTTTATTTATAAAATTAGTGAACTTAATACGCATACACATATGTACGATTTTCATAGGTATACAATACTAATTAACGATGTAGTTATAGGCCTCATAGTTTATGTAAATTAGGTCTATCTGATAAAAAATTTGAAAAAAGTTCAAAAATTTGAACTTTTAAAAATTTTTTAAAACACTAAATTTTACATTACAAAACTTAAAAAAAAAACGCCAATAAATTTTTCAAAAAACTTTCTTATACCAGGTAAGCAACAATATTAAAAATTAATTATATTATGTAGTCATGGCAATAATGTTCATTTCAGTTATTCGTTTTGAAAGAACTATTTTTTTTCCACTGACCGATTATAAAATCTTGCTCTTGAGAAGGGAAGTGAACATTTCGTTCACTTCCCTTCTGTATATATAATTGCATGTTTTTTGGTTATAATTATATGGCTTTTCGTATTTATGCTAAGTTTTAAAGAAAAACAAAAGTAGTGGGTTTCGTAAATTAGTAATAAGTTTTGAACCAGAAAATTACGCTACTTATATAAAAGTTTAAAACGCAGAGAAAAATTTAAAACTTTTGCGTGAAAACTTTAAAAACTGTTGAATTATGAAAAAAATAAAAATTTGAGTTTAAATTTAAATTTATTATTTCTCATAAGAAATTTGTAGAATAAAAATAATTATACTTATCTTTATTTTTAATCCTCGAAAAAAACTGAAGTCCTATCCTAATTTTTTTAAACTTTTGTTTAATTTACTGTAATGTTTTATTTTAATTCTCAATGGGTTAGCATGTTCACTTATATATTTTTTTTTTCTACTAGGTGAAAAAATCTCGAAAGACGAAGTAGGACGGCGCTACCTGCCTTTTTCATCCGACAGTGGGGTAGCGTGACTCCTATCCTAAAAAATCACCTAAACTCTGAACGAATAAAACTGGTCCTACAGACCTCTGCGCGAACTTGATTTTTCCGTACAAGAATTAAATACCTTCCATAATGAAAATGGTATTTTGTGTTACATCGAAAGGTCTTGTTAGTTTAAGTCTTTGTGTCATAACACCATTGCCTAGCAGCCAAGTTGCTTCTATATTTACATGCTGTTCTAGACGAGCCCAATGCTTTGTAGCACAACTCCTAATTTCATCTACAACCAAAGGATGTTACTGTTATGTACATACCATGGCACATTTACCACGTCCCGTAGAACATTTGCAGAAGGTTTGAATTTTGTTAATGTAAGTGTTCTTAACACAACCTCACATTTGAATGCCATACAGCCATATTGGTTTAATGATTTGGCTATATATCAATATTTTATTATCAATTGCCGAATTGGACTTACGACCCAGAAGCCAACAATTTTCTATATATTTATTTTCTGATTCTATATGTTTCTTCTTTATATGCTCTTTTCACCATAGTTTGACATCTAAAGTCATTCCTAGGTATTTTTCATAGTTATTCATTGCTACGTTCGTTCTATTTGAATTAATTTGCGGTGCATCCAAGTTTATGTCAACCGATTTTGCTTTATTTTCCAATACTTAGCCCACTGGCTTATTTTGTTCCTTGCCTCCTGTGATTTTTTTGTCGCATCGTCAATGTTCGATCCTACTGCCAATATTGCAGTATCATCAGTAAAGTGGCTACCGTAGCATTTGCTATTTGTGGTAGATCACTCGTGTAAAGCAAGTACAACGTTCGGCCCAATATACTACCTTGAGGCTCACCTGCCCTCACTTCTCTTAGCGTTGAGTATTTAGCGCTTTGTTTGATTCTAAATAATCTATCATCCAAGTAAGATTCCAAAATTGCTACAAATGGAGATGGTATCATTTGTCTCAACTTAAATATAAGGTCTATGTTCCATACTTTGTCGAATTCCTGTGCTACGTCTAGAAATATAGAAGAACAGATTTCTTTATTTTCCAAGCTTTTTTCTATAATATTCGTTATTCTATGGACCTGGTCTATTGTAGAATGGTTTCTTCTTAAACCAATTTGATGGTTTGGTATAAGGCCCTTATTTTCCATTATGGACTTTAATCTCATTAATAGCAGTTTTTCAAAAAGCTTAGACGTCATTGATAACAGTGAAATAGGCCTGTAAGGCTTGTTTTCCTCAAGGATTTCCCGGGTATGGGCACCATGATTATCCCTGCGACTTTCCACGCATAAGTAACATACTCAGAATTAATAGTTGCATTCATGATTTTTATTAAATGTTCCAATGCCTCGTCTGGTAGCTCTCTCAGTACTTCCGCAGTAATAAGATCAAAACAAGGCGATATTTTCAACTTCAGGGATCCTAACTCTTCTGCAATTTTTACTAAAGTAAGTGGAGCTATGCTGCTTGGTTTATTTGCGATAGATTCTACTAAACTCACATCTATTTGATCTCTTTTTGTTCTTTGCCGCCTTCCATAAGAAATATTTCGTTTCCTTCGTAGCTGACAAGTTCTTTATATATTTTTCATATGTTAACGATTGGATTTTTCTTTTAAGCACCTAGGAAAGCACCTTTGTCAAAGGGGGTTTATATACTGTACTAGTTATTTTTTCACTTAGTTTTAATATGACTGCAGAGTGATCTGAATTAAAATCATAATTATCTTCAAGTATTAGAAAGTTTTCTGCTATTTTTTTAGTAATAAAAAGGTCAATAACATCAGGAATCTTATTAGTGTCAGTAGTCCAATAAATAGGAGTTCCAGTGAAATGATAGCAACAACCTAGTTCTTGAGTAGCTTTTCTTAGCTCTCTTCTTCTAGTTGAGGTGTTTTTAGAGCCTAAATCTGTATGTTTGTAACGTTTATTTTTTCTTTTTTTAATATCTTAACTATGTGGGAGTTGTTTTTAATGTTGCTCAATATAACTGAAGGAGGTTTGCATTTTCACCCTTCATTTTATGGCTGGTTTCATCATTCTTTTAGCTGTCTTCTTTGAATTTATTTCAGGAGATTTTTCCATTTTTCGCTTCTTTGCATTATTCGGTTTTAGGATCCAGTCAGTTTCTCAGTTTCTCTGTTCTTTTTTGTCGGCAATCACCAATGCTGGTAATCGCATGGCCTGCAATCTCCTTCTTAATGGCTCCATCAACGCCGATTTACTATGCAATAAGTGGTCTCCCCCATAATCCATGAGACCAGCCTCCGAAGAGTGTGGATTTTCCAGCTTTACTGGATTACCGCCTGGGGTATACCATCCCTGTGTTTTGTTCATTGCATCTGTTTTGTTTTATTGGGAGTTTTCTTCTCGTAGCCTTTGAGAATAGTTCCCTCGCGCAAGGCAGCATAAATAATTTCTGCCGTCCCTCAGGGATCAGTCGCAGACAAGAGAGCCGCTCATCGTCTGTCCATCGCGTCTGGATTTCTATTGGATTTTAGTGGACTCTTAACACAGGCATACCTTACTGCGCATATTTCGTGGCCCAATCCGCTGGGTTAACTTATAATGATTAATTTTTGTTTAATTTTTTGTTTTATTTAAAATATTTAAGTAAAAAACCGACCATAATTATTATCATTTTTTAAATATTTTATGCATAAATATAAAACATATGGTAGCCTATTCAATGTTTCCTTTTTTTTATTTCATACAATTTGAATCAAATAGTCAAATCTTTCAATTTTCTTATTTAGGTAGACATTTAATTTGGTCTTTATTTATGTTGCATTTACGTTATATTAGGCAATAGACACGTCTGACGTGAATCGGTCAAATTTATTTGCGTTTGTATCACATTTTATTTACATTTGATCAGTTTTCGTTTGTTATTTTTTGTATTGCTTATAGCCATACGTTATTTAGTATATTGTTCAATTTTATTTGTTTTGCATTTCATTTATACTTCATGTCTCGTTTTATCCAATACTTTTATTTGTATTGTATATCATATTGGTAAGGCAACTGCTTCGGTCACTTTTGTGTGTATAATATTTCATTTATTTTATATCTTATTTGCTTTTATCAATATGGCATATAGGAGTATGTCGTTCGTTTTCATCAGTATTGGATTTAGTATATCGTTTAATTTTACTTGTATTGTATTTATATTGGCAACTGATTCGGTCTCTTTTGTGTGTATAGTATTTCATTTATTTTACTTCTCTTTTGCTTTTATTAATAATGCGTTTACGACGTAAACTTTACAAAGTATCACATTGCAAAAAGTTTCGTAAACGCTCTTGATATTGCACACTTTTCCTATGTGTATTCTATACGTAGTAGATACGTAACATAAAAGTAGATTGCAGATTTGTAGATTTTTCAAGGAAACCGAGTGGGGCAGTAGTATCCCCCGGGCCATCGTAGCCATTCGCCACTTATTGTAGCCCCCCCCCCCCACGCCCCTCCTACAATATCGCTGTGCCAAGTATGAAACCGGAGATATCCCTAAAGGAGTTAAACAGCAGTTCCCGAACACCTAAGAGACTTTGTCCAAAACAATTGCGCCGTTGGACAGTCTCAAAGTATGTACACAGCAGCTCATCATCGCCTCCACAAAATCTACACTCAGCAGGCCCCGAATTTCCCAGCCTATGCAGGTGATATCAAACTGGGCAATGGCCCGGCTCGGGTTCATTCCCAACAGTCCCGCAGCGAATTTCCCCGAACATGTTGGAAGAAACATCTTCGCCTGGCGGCATACTTTCGTGTTCCGCCAGTGAAGACCGGATTCCGCCGTAAGCAGGCATGCGAGCCTAGCCCGCACGGCGAAGGAGCCGTCCGCACACCACACGCTTGAACCCGACTCAAGCACCGGACCGCCCCGCACCCACGTCCATCGATTGAGAAGCAGAACCCTGTACTCGCAGTCGAAATTGTATCGTGACAGACAGGAATCTAACATGGTTATTCTCAGAATCGGATCACCCTCAGTAAACTCCCTTTGAGTCCTGTGGGCCAATTTTCACCCCATCCCGTCCTCGCCAGAGAGAAGTCGGTAAGTCATTAACCGAGCCTTCCTCACTATATGGAGATGCAGTGATGGCAACCCAATCGTTACCTCCAATGGGGCTAGCAAGGACCGCATATAGCCCCAATGCCATCCTAGAACTTATGCTTCAGGCCCCACCGATGAAGCTCCTGCACGCCCACAAGGCCGTTGTAGCCCTCCCGATGACTCTATCTATGTGGGTACTCTAGGTGAGGCGATCATCAAGGGTTACACCCATGTACCTCACCTCCATAGAGTAACCAATCCACGATTGACCATAGAATGGGCGAAAGAAACCCGCCCTGCGGACACCCTTTTACAGCGGAAATGAAGAGTGTGTTGTCAGCTATGGTTGATCTAATGATCCTATCCCGTAACATCCAACCAACCCATCTGCCCGTGGTCGCATAAATTCTACGTTTGCGCAACGACTCGCAGATAACACGATATGGGGTGTTAATCAAAAGCACCCTCAATATCAAGAAAGCACCCAACTGCCACCTCCCACACGTCCAGTGAGTTCTCGAGGACCCCCACTAGATCCTGTAGAGCAAGCCTAGTAGATTTTCCATGCAAGGGATTTCATTTCATGTAAGTGATTTGTTCCCAGTGCGTCGTCTCTTATAAACCTATCAACCACTTTTTCCATTGCTTTCAATAAAAAAGAGGTACTCGTAAAGCTAGTGGGACCTCAAGACTTTGGGTGGTTGCTTGACCTGCCTTCGTAATATATATCACCTTCACCACCCTCCATGCGTTGGGGATGTAACCCCATGCATAGCTGGTCTGAAAAATTTCTAACAACGCCCCAGCGATATAATGGAAACCTCTCTGCAAAAACACAGGATATATCCCGTTTTCACCTGGAGATTTGAAGGGCTTGAACGAAAACACAGCCCACCTAACCCTGCACATTGTGAAAACCGTACGGGACCGTTGCCATCTCTCCTGGGCCAAGATGCTCCTTGTTCAATGACCGCATTAGAGTGATTCCGAAGAGCTCCCGACTCAGGAAAGTGCGTTGAGGACAGTAGCTTCAACGTCTGCCTTCCGTTCTCAGTCATGGAGCCATAAGGCCGTTCTATCAAGCCCGGCCCGCTAGCATACTTTTTGGAAAGGACCCTGCAAAGACGCGCACTGCTGGGGAGTTCACCCATGCCCTTTTAGAACGCTCTCCATGGGCTCCTTTTCGCTTTCCTTATTTCCTTATTGTACGTCGTGAGTGGGTCTTTATACTCCGCCCAAGAACCCGACGTCTTGGCTCTATTGAACAGCTTTCTGGTCCTCTGTCTAAGCCTTGAAAGCTCTTTATTCCACTACGGGAACCTCCTATTGCAGAGCAGTTGCCATGATAGGCATCAGTGATAGCCATCGTCAGGGCCCCGACGGCTAGTTCGATACCCAACGTTAATCTGGCGGAAGCAGGAATGGACCCAACCCTTTCTCTCTCTCTAATGTGCCTATCCACTTCTGGATGTTAGCGGTCATATGTCGTTGGCGATTGCTGCTGTTGTTATATTCTTGCAACGATGTTATTGTAATCTTCACAGTTCATCGCCACATGCATTAAGTCGCCTATGTTTGAAATGCCAGTTCAGTTCCTGATGTTCCTCAACCATGACAACTGTTTTCTTCCAATACCTCTGTTGCCTTCAATTCTCCCTTGAACTATCAGTTGCAGAAGCTCGTATTTTTCGCCAAGCATTATATGTCCAAAATAATTCTCGTTGAGTATTGATGCGTTGCAGGACTTCAATTTTCATAACATGATCCATGTACGAAATTTTTAGCATTTGTCGATGTAGCCACATTTCGAAACTCTCCAATTTGTTCATTTGCGGGACTCAACGCCATATAATAAAATATACCAAATATACCATTACATGAAGCGTAAACGTAATCCTAGATTTAAATCTCTGCAGCATAAAACCTTTTCGAACTTGCAAAGTGCACTTCTTGCTATCTCGATTCGGAACCGTATTTGTTGTTCAAAGGTCCATTTTTCCGTCAACCAGCATCCGAGATACCTAAAGCTGGTAACGCGTTCCACAGGAATGTTATCTATGTTAATTGTTGCCGTTGGGTATGGTGTCCCGTCTCGGCTAATTATCATGAATTTAGTTTTGTTTACATTCATTTTTAGGCCATAATTTTTGCTGTGTTGATTTATTATATCCAGCAAATATTGAAGCTCATTTATGTTATCTGCTAATAGTTTGGTATCATCAGCGTATCAGATGTTATTAATATATACACCATTTATTTTTATTCCAACATTAACCAACTCCAATGCTTCACAAAATATGGTCTCTGCATACAAGTTGAAAAGTAACGGTGACAGTAAACAACCTTGTCGGACTCCTCGTTTAATATTTACACTATTCGTTAAACCATCGTGTGTTTGTACATTCGCCCTTTGATGCCAGTACAAATTTTCAATGCATCGTAGAGTTTTTTGTTCCACCTCAACCATGCTCAATATGATCATAAGTTTGTAAGGCAGGACCCTATCAAAAGCTTTTTCGTAGTCCAAAAAGCATATAAATACGTCTTTTCTTACATCGCAGCAATTTCGTACAAGTACCTGGGTGCAAAAAAGAGCCTCGCTAACACCCGTACCTCGCTCAAAACCGAATTGCGTCCGACCCATATGTTTTTCTGCTTCGGATACAAACGGTTATGAATCACCTTGAGGAAGATCAAAAGTGTGTGGCTCATTAAACATATTAAGCGATGTTCATCGCATGTTTTGGCTTTGGTTTTCGTTGGCAACGGAATAAATGTCGCGATAAGTCTATTCTGTAGAATGGCACCTGTGTCATACATGTTGTTGAAAAGTCTATGTAGCAAAACTACATTTTCGTCATCAATCAACTTGATTATTTCAATTTATAGCGGCTATAATTTCTTGTTTTGTAATGGAACAGCCAGTCATTGCTGCAGGCCGGTCTGAACTATTGATTGGTCTAGTTGGTTCAGCAAACAAATTTTCAATATACTTCTTCCAGATCACTTTTTTCTCCATCTTATATTATTTGACCATTATTAATTAGTGCCGAGAGACTTGACCTTTTATATATTCCAGACATTTGTTTGACCTTTCTATGGAGATTGAAATTATAATGACTACGTTGAAGTTTTTCATCCTGTATTCTTCTTCATTTTAGTTTCTAAATTTCCTTCTTTCGTCCATAATCTTCAGTATTTCATTTGTCATCCATTTTTTCTTAGCGGTGCTCTTCTTTTTTCCGAGAATACTAGAAGATGACTAATTTAAAATATGTTTAACTTCCGGCCAAGGATCTTCACGCAAATGGTTAATGTTCTTTAGCTGCCTATTTATTTCAACTGTCAACTGGTTTTTAATATTGCCATTCTTCAACCTTTCAACATCAAGTTTTTTGCTCTCAATGGATCTTCTTGGTTTTGACAGTTTGATTTTGATTTCTGACAGAAGAAGGTTGTGAGGTGTCGATACATCCGCACCAGGATATGTTTTTACCTGTTATGCAGAAGAGCTAATGCGCTTTTTCATCAAAATAAAATCTATTTGGTTGCGAATTATGTTGTTTTCATTACTTTGTGGAGATATCCAAGTGTACAGTCTTCTTTTTGGGAGATGAAACCAAATGTTTGTAACTGGCAGCTTGTTTAACTGGCAAAATTCGACAATCACGTCCATTTCTGGCTCCAAGACCAAAAGGTCCAACTATACCTTCCACCTCTCTGCAACCAACCTTAACATTAAAGTCTCTCATTATGATGTTCATTTCATGCGGCTTTGTATGTTCCAAAAAAGGTGATATTTCACTATAGAACTGTTCTATTTCGTTGTCGGGTTTTTCAGCAGTAGGAGCGTATGTTAAAAAAATATTAATAGCTATAGGTTTTGTTTCTAACTTTACTAGCAAGGTTCTGTCTGATAATGGTACATAGTTGATTACGTACGGTAATATTTGTTTACGAATAATAACTCCAACACCATTTCTGTGATTTGCTGTGTCAGTTCCAGAGTAATAAAATGTTCCTTCTTCCATCACACATTTCCTTGAGTTAGGCCACTTCATTTCTTGAACCGTATTTGCAAGTTTTCCAGCTTCGTATACGCTATTTACATTACAAGTTCCCTACTTGATTGTGTTTTTTGTTTTACTTCCGGGGATTTTTAACACTCTCTTTTTGCCGGAGACTGAGGCCGTTTTGTTATTTGCTTTAACATATGTTTCTAGAGATAGATTACTCCAGTGGTTTTCCGTTGCCTTCTGGAGGGTTTACTTTAGTTGTCCTTCTTTTCAAATCAACCGTCCTTTCAGAAGCAGACGCTGTTTGCAGCCGCCTCATATAGGACAGACGCTACATTTATTTGGTATACGCTCCTCCGCCTTCGCTGCCGTTGGAAAGATTATTCTCATCCGCCTTTAAAGCCGTTCGTAACCTTCACATTTAATCCTCGTCAGGAGCCCTTACATGGTACTATCAACCGGGCCAGTTGAACTAAGGTTTTTTAGCTAAGTTCTTACTCCTCCCTCTCCTCCTTTCGCATTCGGGCTTGTGACCGACAATGGCGGAGTTCCAACCCTCTCAATGAGGAGCATTTCGAATTGACCCCAAGCCATGGACTGAAGCACCCGACTCTTCTGCCAGGTCCCCAGATACCAGGATATCGAACCTGATCTGTCTGTGGTCAGATATGCATCAATTCTATTGCTGATAAATTCAGTGCAAAGGATGATGTCAAGAAACTCTTTCCTCATTACGTTTATGAATATCGGCTTATCACCCTCATTCATAAACGTTAATTTATTACTAAATATCAGCTATTTTATTTATATCAGTGCTTTCCCAGACGGTGTGGTGGGCATTGGCATCATTTCCTATTATCAGCTGGAAGTTTCTCCTTCCACAGAAGTCCACTAGGTCCTTTAACTGTTCTTCTGGATGGGCACAGTCACCCGGAAATAGGATGAGCATACAACAAACTCTTTCCAACGCACGGGGGATCTTACATTCACCAACGCAGCTACCTGATCCTTCGAGCAGTAATCTGGAATGAGAAAATATGTTAGTTTTTTTACTAAACAAGATGCGGGCCTCAGGCCTACTCCCAATTGTATTATCATACAATAGCTCACCTATTAGGCCCTTAACCTGATCCTTCACTACTTAAAGCTCTTGGATAATAGTGATGTTGAGGTGATCCTTCACAAATCTATGAGCCAGAACATCTGTAGATGCCCTGGCGTGCATATATGCCTCACAGCCATATAATTTCTTTCGGTTTTTGTCTATGGGTTTTAGCCCTTTAAAGAAAGGCTCTACATGGGACCCCCTTCTCCTTGTGACTTTCTTGAATTGCGCGCCGTTGAGCTTTCCCTTTTCGGCCTGCCCTCCTCTTTTGTCTTCGCAGGCCCGACACTCTCCTTTCTGGTAGAGGCCCCATCTGCTCCAGCTGCAGCCTTTGGAGTCGTTTCAGGTTCCCAATGGGCTTGGGCCCTTTGGGTTCCTCTGAACAGCTCATCATTTCTGCGCCAGGCGTTTGTCTTGTCTGCTCATTATAGCCTGCCGTGACGCCAGCACACTGTAGTGACTTTCTCCCTTTCACCCTGACAGTTATTCGGGAGAAATTAAGAAAGAGACGGAACTCCGCTTCCCGTAGATCCTCCAAACCGGAATCGTCTACGGAGAAGGTGATGGAGCACCCCCCGTTCTTTTCTCTATCCATACGGAGCACCGTCCAAGAGCTCAGCTTTAGGCTGGGAGTTTGCTTTCCTATCCTATCGATGAACTTTTCCCTGGAGAAACCGACGGTTGTTTCGTCCTTTGGGACATAGGTATCACAGATGTACTATCTGGGAACGTTGTCTCCATCTAGCACAGCTATGTTACAGCCGCCCCAAGGTTTAATCCTGCTGTAGACACTGGTAATCCAATCCCTGGGGTCCCTGTTGTCGCATGTGACGGATCTCCATCCGTCCCTTTGCGACGCTGCAGTAAACTGGGGATGCGAGTCGGGAACCTTGTCCATTTCGTCTATGATGGTTACTTTTATTTTCCCCATCTAAACGTCGGATAGCCTCTCATTGGGATGCAAACCATGAGCAATAGCTACTTTGATTTGCACCACTGCGTCCCGGTAAGAGGCCCTTTTTGGGCTTAGTGGGAAATGTTCCCAGGGACCTTTTTCTCAACATTGCTCTCCATCGACCTCTTCTTTGAAGGTCCTGCGTCAGGAGTGTTACTCTCTGACCTTTCTCTCTTCTGGGGATGGTTGGTTGTAAAAACCGTTCCGCAGGCCCTCAGCTTTGCCAACCTTTCTTTTCGTATTCGCGGCCTTCTTCTGGCGACATACCACCCCTGATCAATGCCGCCATACATCTTTTGGAGACACCAGAGAAATGATGTTTCTTTCCCCTCATCTCCAATCTCTTCATTTCCTCTTCGGCTTGCTGGATAAGAGGTCGCATAGGCTCCTGCTTATCCGTTTCCGTCGGAGCCGCTGTTGCATCTTCCACCGGCGTGAGAAAAAGCTCTTCCTCTGTGTCGGTCGAAATGAACTTCGGTTCCGAAGACCCTGGAGTATCGATCATGGCATTATCGGCCAGCTCGTTGCTTTCCTTGTTGGCCTTGCCGTTTTTGTTCTCTATTTTGTCCTAGCTGAAGTTATTGTCGTTACTGTTCCTGTTATCGTTGTTGCTGTTGTTGTTGTTGTTTTTCATTTCTTTAGTCATTGTGGTCCCACGAGTGGCGCGGGGAATACGGTCAGCCATGGCAGAGCCAGGTATACCATGGGAAGACTAATTTAAACTGGAGGGCGCCTGGTATCTTGAGTTCGCATATTAACGACTAAGCTTCCCCTTAGCGACGCAGGCATCAGCATATGCTGTTCTTTGACTTAGGACGCCTGTCGTTAGCTGACGCATAAATATCAGGCTGAAATTCACAAAGCAAGAGGTTGCCCGCGGGACACGACACGAATGTAACTTTGCTCCCTTCAATCAACTTTCTATCCTCCGACATTACCAGGACTCACCACTTGAAGGTGACAGTGCGATTTTGAACCCCAAAATAAAAGTAAATTGGGTATCGAAAAAATCGAGCACGCTTCCCTTATAAATGTCATATAAATGTTGCCAGAAATAACCAAATAAAGAAACAGCAATAAAGTGGTAGTTATTAAGTTTTTTTCCTAAAATACAGCATAAAAGTACTATGTTATTAATTATGTGGTAATGTTTGTTTAACTTTTTAAACAAATGTTAAATTAAAAATTAACATTTGCACAGAACTTTAAAATGAAATTTTAAAACAAACGTCAAAGTATATATTTATATTGTAAAAATTGTATTCCAAAATGCATCAAAAACTTGAGCAGTTTTTTTACAATGTAAAGGTATTTAAAGCTCTGAAACGGTAGTGCAATCGTATTAATACCGTACTTAAACTTTTTATAAAGCATTATTGATGTCGTTCGTATGTCGTTCGGTTTTGTGGGTATTGGATTTAGTATGTCGTTCAATTTTACTTGTACATTTATATTTTCAACTGATTCGGTCATTTTGTGTGTATAGTATTTCATTTATTTTACTTCTCCTTCGCTTTTATCAATATTCCATATTGGAGTATGTCTTCCATTTTTGTAAGTATTGCATATGCGTTATTTAGTATGTCGTTCAATTTTATTTGTATTGTGTAATATTAATACAGAAATAAGTAAGAAAAACTATAAAATGTATATCAATTACCAATTGTAAATAAATTATTTACATATATGTAATAATTTTTTTTAATAACTAAAAAATAGAATTGAAATTCTTAACGAACTAATCAGGTAAGTTCAGTGAACTGATTTGTTTTTTAAGATATGTCGTTCGCGAACGACACATGACTAATATTATGTATCTATGTAATCTAATATATGACTAATATATGTAATCGCATAATATGTGACTAATATATGTATCTATGTAATCTAATATATGACTAACATATGTAATCGCTTATGCTGCATTGTAGGCTTAAAGTACGTTTCCGCTCACTGTACGAAGAACCGAACAAAATTATTTTGCACTATAATCAACTTTTAACTACCAGAAGACCAAAATTTCAATATCAGATATTGAATATCAGCCCTTTGGTATATCCACAGGACTGGTATTCAACATCTGACATTAAAATCAATTCGTAGAAAAATATAACATAATTCACAAAGCATGTGGTAAGCACTTACAGAACAAAGCACAAAATAAAGTTAATATTATGACTTAAAATTACGAGTTTATTTCGGGTTCAGCCTTCCGTCAAAAGTTAAATATTTGTTAACGCACGAGTGAATGAACGAACTTTCAAACCATTTCAGTTTTGCACATGTCTAGTAAAATGAAATATTTTGCTTGGTTAAAAATATAGTCCGAACGTGCGGAAACGACCTTTGTTCAATTTATGAGAATATGAAAATAAAAAGCAAAGTTGGTAAATTTTTAAAAAAAATGATTTTATATTTTTTTATATGACTTTATTATTTGTATTTTTATATTTTATATTAGCGGTCCGAGGCAATGTACCGAAACCATAAATTGGCCCGTGATAATAAATGTGATTGACATACCTGTTCTATACATTGAAATATTGATGCCATTAGCTCGTTTATGTTAAAGCTCGATTAAATTCAATATTCGAAGGACAAGCTGTGTTTTAAAATTCTACCTTGAAATAGCTATTAACAAGTGTTTTCAAACGTTCATTCCAAAAAGGGAATATTCAGAATAATATTCTGAATATATGATGATAGTAGAATCAAAACCCATATATATGCAAAACTTAAAAAAATTAAACTAATGATAAGATCTTATTCCTCTTTCTCTGTATTTTACACATTTTGCTATCATAAACATGTTGGTAACCTTTGCTTTTTCACTAAAAAAAAAACGATTAAAAAGTGTTGTAAAATAAAAACCCTACATTTGAATGTAATTAAATATATCAAAAACCTTTACTTGCAACACAAAAAATTTTTTGTAACAAAATCCCATGTTTGCTTGGATTGTAGTATTAGTAGCCGTAAAATGTTATTTCAAAATACATTATTTGTAAATTTAAAACTTGACATAATATATTTTTATCATGAAACATGATGTTAATTGACAGATTTCAAAGATTATTGCAAGCCATTTTATGGCTTTAACAAATTGATAAAGTAACTTGTGTATAACTTTCAAATGTTTATACTATTTCTAGTTTTTAAACAGTTAAAATAATTAAGCAATTATTAGTAACCAGAAAATCTAGGTATTATGTGCGAGGTCAGTAGGATAAATTAAAATTTTCAAAAGCCTTAGAATTTGTGATTGATCGATTGATTGTGATTAAACGTAAATTTTTTGATAATCAAGAAAAAGTTCGATAGTTTTATGTTTATAGAATAGTGAATGGGAATAAATGTATGAATTGTGCAACATTAGAATTAACTCATAATAATTATGAAATTGAAAACTAAATAAATCGTGAATCAATGCTTAATTTCTGGGCTTATCTGATAAAAAAAGATATAGAAAGACAGCTAAAATAAACTCAGGAAAAAAACTTTGAATTTTATTTAGCAATTTAA
Organism: Condylostylus longicornis; assembly: GCF_029603195.1. Classification (NCBI taxonomy): domain Eukaryota; kingdom Metazoa; phylum Arthropoda; class Insecta; order Diptera; family Dolichopodidae; genus Condylostylus; species Condylostylus longicornis. The sequence continues at coordinate 327,283 of NW_026578255.1, read as the reverse complement.
ATAACGCTAGGTAGAATAACGCAAGAATAGCTTAGATAATAAGCTATTTAATATAACATAAAGCTTAGATAATTTTGGAATCTTGGCATGAAACAAAACAAAAAAATCGATTGGTATATGCGTTTAATATTTTGAAGTCCTTGTACTAACTGTAGAAATAAATGTTAAAATGGATTCGAAATAAACGTTGTTATATTTCCATTTTATTTACGTTCAATTAGCTTCTTAGATGTGATAAGAAATGTTAAATCGACTTCCTTTTATTCGGAATAAAATACTTCTTTTTTTTTTTATTTTTCGCTTTTTAAAGCGACGAATAAAAGGAAGTTTTCTTTTCACACCAATAAAAAAATTATATTTCGGAAAAATTATCAACCATTGAAAAAAAAATTTTTTGTTAAATCGACCCCTGATTCAGTTTTCGAAGTATTTTGATTTGTTTATGAAAAAAATCTAAAATTTTTATAAAAGTTCTAAAATACGAAATGTTAGTTTCTACAGTGCCATCTTAATTTCTAATTTTATTAAACATTTTCCTTGAAGCTTTCTATTTAATTTTCTAAAATTACTCATTATTCAATGACCCTGTTGGCAAAGTAGACTTAAAAACACAAAATTATAATATTTTTCATGTAACGTTGTAGTAATTTCAAAAATTGTATATTATGTTGTAAAATAAACTACATATTACGCTCAGTTTACTACAGAAAACTTACTCATTTATAATTCTGTTACACTTAACCAAATAAGGTTATAGCGGTATTTAAAATAAATTACTTGTGCTTAAATTTCTTTCTTATAAAACAAGTTCAGGACAAATTTATAATCTCTTACAACATTAGAAAAAGTTACAATTTTTTACATTTTTTTATATAAAATAACCAAAATTTAATTTATGTTATTGTTTAATTTATATAATATTGAACAAAATTGACATTAAAAGCATTTTGGCGTTTGTTTCTGATCAAAATTATGGCAAAAAAACTTTTATTTGCAACTTTACTTTCAACAAAACCCAATACTTGAATATAATTGCAACAAAACCTCACATTTGTTTTCTTAAATTACGTTTTTTGTTCAAAATGTCTTGTTTATCTTTAATAATAATGTAATGGAATATATAAAATTTAGAAGTGCTTGTCATTTTTCAAAATTTATTATTATTTGACAAGAAGTTTGTTTGACAACAGTATTATGTCGGTTGAAACCATCGATTAGTTTCGATAGCTAAGACAAATATCATTGATATGCATTTCATCGATAGTTCCCCACCTGTATCATGTACTATCGATAACCTTATTAATGACTGATGTATTGGTTTGGTTCTTTATTAGTCATAAGCAATATCGTTCATTTTAATGATTCGTTCTGAACGAACTACTTTTTTTCACTAACCGATTATAAAATCTCGTTCAATCGTGCATTTCGTTCACTTCCCTTCTGTATATATAATTGCATGCCTTTTGGTTGTAATTATATGGCGTATTTATGGTAAATTTTAAAGAAAAGAATATGTAAGGGTTTTGTAAATTTGAACCACAAAATGATGTAAACCAATATATAAACCAAAAAGTTTAAAACGTAGAGAAAAATTTAAAACTTTTAATTAAATATTTGTTAAATTATAAGCAATTTCTTAAATTTGAAGAAATAAAAATTTTAAACTATTTGAGTTTAAATTTAATATTCCTCACAAGTAATCTATAGAACAAAAATATTTGTAACTATCTGTATTTTTAATACTCGAAGGAAACTGAAATCCTATCCTACTTTAATATTTGACTTCAATCCCTAATGGGTTATAATGTTAACTTATAATGATTAATTTTTTTTAGTTTTTTCTTTTATTTAAAATATTTAGGTATTTATATTTGATCAGTTCTCGTTCATTTTATTTGTATTGCCTGTAGCCATATGTTATTTAGCATATTGTTCAATTTTATTTGTTTTGGATTTCATTTATACTTCATGTCTCCTTTTATACAATACTTTTATTTGTACTGTATATTATATTGGTAAGGCAATTGATTCGGCCACATTTATTTGTGTAGAATAAATTTCATTTGCTTCAGGTCTCGTTCGATTTTATCAGTATTGGATTTAGTATATCGTTCAATTTTACTTATATTGTATTAATATTGGCAACTGATTCGGTCACTTTTGTGTGTATAGTATTTAATTTATTTTACTTCTCATTTGCTTTTATCGATATTCCATATAGGAGTATATCGTTAGTTTTTAGGAGTATTGGATTTAGTATATCGCTCAATATTACTTGTATTGTATTTATTATTGGCAACTGATTCGGTCACTTTTGTGTGTATAGAATTTTATTTATTTTACTTTTCATTTACTTTTATCAATATTGCATATAGAATAATATCGTCCGTTTTTATAGGTATTGGATTTGGCATATCATTCAATTTTACTTGTATTGTATTAATATTGGCAACTGATTCGGTCACTTTTGTGTGTATAGTATTTAATTTATTTTACTTCTCATTTGCTTTTATCGATATTCCATATAGGACTATATCGTTCGTTTTTAGGAGTATTGGATTTAGTATATCGCTCAATATTACTTGTATTGCATTTATATTGGCAACTGATTCGGTCATTTTTGTGTGTATAGAATTTCATTTATTTTACTTTTCATTTACTTTTATCAATATTGCATATAGAATAATATCGTCCGTTTTTATAGGTATTGGATTTGGTATATCGTTCAATTTTACTTGTATTGTATTTATATTGGCAACTGATTCGGTCTCTTTTGTGTGTATAGAATTTCATTTATTTTACTTCTTTTGTTTTTATCAATATTGCATATGGGAGTATGTCGTTTGTTTTTATAGGTATTGCATATGCGTTATTTAGTATCTTCTTCAAATTTACTTGTATTGTGTAATATTAATACAGAAAGAAATAAGGAATAATATAAAATGTATATCAATTACCATTGTATATACCGTCATATTTTTTAATAACTAAAAAGGAAAATTGGAATTCTTTGTGAAAGATGAACGATTCATTTTTGAAAAAGTGAACTAATCAGCTAAGTTCAGTGAAGTGATTCGTTCTTTAAGATTAGTTCGTTCGCGAACGACACATGGCAATTGTATTTATATTGGCAACTGATTCGGTTACTTTTGTGTGTGTATAGCCTCTCATTTATTTTCCTTCTCGTTTGCTTTTATCAACATTGCATATAGTATATCGTTCTTTTTTATGAGTATTGGATTTGGTATGTCGTTCAATTTTATTTGTATTGTGTAATATTAATATAGAAAAAAATAAGGAATAATATAAAATGTATATCAATTACCAATGTATATACAGTCATATTTTTTAATAACTAAAAAAGAAAATTGGAATTCTTAAAGAACGCTGAACGATTCATTTTTGAAAAAGTGAACTAATCAGCTAAGTTCAGTGAAGTGATTCGTTTTCCAAGTTAGTTCGTTCGCGAACGACACATGAGTATTCTGTACCAAACCACTAGGCGAAATGTCAGTTTTAAAACGACTAGAGAAACAAAATATATAAAGTGTGGGAGTTATTGACTAAAAAAAATTTTTTTAAAGGCAATCGTAATATTTCTTTTATAAGTGAACTTGCTCATATTTATTTCAATACCTATTGAAAATTTTCAGTTCTAAAAAAAAATTGTAAGTTTTAAAAAGAGTACACTTATAAGTTATGAATTTAGCCATGAAAAAAAATAACATCTGAATTTAAAATTTGCCATATAAAGTAATGTTAATTAATTTTAAAGTATAAATGCAACAATGAAAAGTGATGATTTGCAATTGCAAATTTGTATGTTGCATTTTCAAATTCTAAAAACTAATTGAAATAGGCGTTTTACACATGGGTTTAGACTGTTAGCCCACACAATGAAAATCCAGTTTTCTATTCAAAGAATTTCAATTTTTTTTTAATTTGCTTAAAATATACATACATATGTATACATATGTATATGTACGTATTGGCTTAAATTTTTCTAAATTATTTTGTCATTAAGGATGACTAATTTGAGTCTTTTCTAAAAAGTTAAGATATACGTATATACATATACATATAAAAATATTATTTCAAGGAAGGTTTGAATGAGTCATCGTATTAAAATATTTAACAATTTATTTCTTAATTTTTAAATTAAAGAGAAATTAAGTTTTCAAACTCGCGTAATGGAAATATATATCTTTTTTTAAGGTGTGAAGTTTTCTCAGATGATTTTAACATTCTTCATCTTTTGAGAGTTATGTGCATGAGCATAAGCAACAATAATCTTTATAGTAATTGGAATAAAGAGTTCAAGTCATTTGCATAGAAATTTAAATCGTTGCAAGTTCTAAAAAGCCATAGTATGAGCTCTCATATTACGTTATGTTTCGTAATTTTATTTTGTGCAGTAATACATAACACAAATGCACAGGGTTTTCTTGATAAATATACGCATAACCCTTGCATAAGCAAGTCAAGCTGTCGCGAGTGTATTCGAACGAAAAGCTGTGCTTGGTGTATGAAGGAGGATTTTGGCGATTCTCCTCGTTGCTTTGAACCTTCTGTGCCTTCATATAGACAGTGTCCTGAGGAATTTATTGTCAATCCCGACAATGAGGAAAAAATTTTATTTGGACGTAATTTAACACGCGCTAAAAAAATGATTACTGCCCAGAGTGATGAGGGCTATTTTTCTGGTGCTGGTTATCAAGAATCTTACAGTTATTCAAGTTCTTCTGGGTCATCCTCATATGGTCAAAATTCGTATTCGTACTCTCAAACAAGACGTATTGTGCAAATTAGTCCTCAGCGAGTTTCCTTAAAAATGAGAGTTAGTAAGTATCATAAGATTTAGTATTTGGGTAGAACCCAAGACCACATTTCAATTTTTTAGATGAGGCACATAAGTTACACTTTCAATATGCTCAAGCCGAGGATTATCCGGTCGATCTCTATTATTTAATGGATTTATCTAAATCAATGGAAGACGATAAGGAGAAGTTATCAATCTTAGGAGACCTATTGTCGCAAACTATGAGAAATATTACTTCAAATTTTAGACTTGGTTTCGGCAGTTTTGTAGACAAAGTTTTAATGCCATATGTTTCCACAATCCCGAAAAAGTAAGTTTTCAGGTTTAGTTTTAAATATATTCAAAAGAACGACATTCATATTTCGAAAACATATTTGGGACTGTTTTTACACTAAATGGTACCAAGAAAATGGTTATTGACAAGAAAATTTTTTTTCAAAAATATATTAATTTATTGCGATTAAGTTCTAAGAAAAGGAAAAAAAGCTAATATTTTCTACTATTTACCCGTAGTGGTAAGCACCGATTTTTTTTTATTCAAAATTTGCTAATTATTGTTTTTTTTTTATATTTTAAAAATTATGGATGTGTTAACCGACAAAAAAATTTTTTTAATATATGCTAAAATAAAAACAATAATTTTACATAAAAATAAGATTGGAGCATCCGTGTGATGGCTGTGAAGCTCCTTACGGTTACAAAAATCATATGGCTCTTAGCACTGATACACGTACATTTTCCGTAAGAAATTATTTGTACATTTTATTAGTTGCATAATTTTAATTTTTTTTCAAAATTTATGTATTTTATTCGCTATAGATTTGAGGTCGTACTAATTTTTGCTTTAAAATTATATTATTAAGTACTTATTATTATAGTATATTATATCATTTGTGTTTTAATTTTTTCTTATTTCATTATGTACTTGCATTTTTTTCTTTCATTTCTATCCGTCGCTGAATTATATGTAGTATTTGTGTTTAGATTTAAGCATTTTTAATGAATTTTCTTTTGTGTATAATATACATACATATTTTCTTTATAAAATATTTCAAAATATTTATGAAAAATGCAATATTATTTTTTTCCGATTTGCATTTTTATAAAGACAAAAAGTATAACTTACATAAACTGAATTAAAAAATAACTAGGAAATAAATGATTTTCGTTGATAAATAAGGTTGGTTCTATGCAATTATAATTTGCATGCAATATTGTAAATAAATGGGTCTATGCAATTTAATAAAACTGAGTTACTGAATAAAACAGTTGATTTTATCCAATTCATAAATGCGAGGGTTTCAAATTGTTTGCATAATTTCATGATAATGACTATCAACTTGAGGAGCAGATTTTATTGCTGAACCAGTTTGAATCGAAAACTGTAAAATGGAATACGCATTTTTATTTTAAAGTTATATTAATAGACGTACAACAAACTTTGTATAAAATGACGTGTTAGTCAATTTATTTTCCACATTCTATTGAAAATATATTCAACTGAAAATATGCCTTTAGTGTTATGTATAACTGGGTACAACTTGAGTCGATATTTTAAAACTTAAATATGTTGTTGACAAAAAATTATGAAGTCTGACTTAGAAAATTTCTGATCTTGCTGGGAATAGTAGTTCGCCATATTTTATTTTTTGATTTTTAGGATTTTCAAAAATCCTAAAAATTACCTACATTAAATTGGATGAGAATTTAATAAAATATATAGAGTAAAATTAAAACAGCTTTTTCATTCGATAGCGATCAATAAAGAGTGGCTATAATATTTAAATACACAAGGACGCTATAAATGCCATGTTATCAAAATATGCGTCACATAGTGTGAAAATTTACAAACTCTTAGGTATGAAAAAAGTAACAGTGATAAAATTCTTTCTTATCACAATATGGTTTTATAGTTTTTGTTATTAATTTGTAAATTTTATGAATTTTTCTTAGAAACATATTTGAAGTAATTAAATTTGTTTAAAAACTTTTAATTTCATATTTATATTTTATCATTGCTACGATTCAATTTAAATGTAGAAATCAAGAATTTAACGTGCACATTTTTTATAGAACTTATTGAGATATATTTTATATTTACAAATTCATTTCATTATATAGTAGAGGCTGTGCTGTTAACTATTTGCCAATTGAGTAAACGATTACTCCATACACAAGCCAACTTTTTAATTTTCACATTGCTTAATCTGCGTCTTTTTCGCACGTAAAACTTATGCAATTATACAATAAATTGCAATTATTCGCAGTAAGTTTTCCAAGATCTACGTTTCAAGCTTTTTTTTTTTGAATTAGAATCGTTATAACATTAAACATTCTGCCGTTGAAAATTTAAGTATTACAGTATTTCTATTAGTTCCTATTAGTCCTACAGTTTTCATCACATGAAAAATCGCATGTAGAAATGTCAAATATTGTGGAATAAAAAGCACTTTGTCTTTTATGAAAAAAATTTATTTACATATATGATTGTATAATGATGATCAATACAGTAACCATAAATGCATTTATAAGTTTTATGTAAAAAATAAACAAAAATATCATATCATTAATCATTTAAGCTTACAAGAACCTTGTACAGGCTGCGCTGCTCCATATGGTTATCGTCATATAATGGCTTTAAACACGGATACTGATTCATTTTCTGTAAGTTTAGTTTCTGCAAAAAAAAATTACCCTTTCATAAAATCTTATTTATTTTTTCAACCTACATATATAGATGTAAGTACATTATAAAAATTTTGTTTTCTTTTTTCCAAACTATAACGATCTAAAACTATAGAAAACAATTATTTGGAAACTAAAGGATTGAAAGTGTAACTTAGTGTAACTAAAAATAAATTATAGTTAAATGCATGGTAGCAATAAAATTAAAATAGTGTCTTAATCAAACCATTATTTGTGAAGAAAGAAAATACTTTTCACAACTCTTATTGTATTTTATAAAGAACTTGTATTCTTAAAATTCATCACCAACAACTCACAACAATCCTTCTGTGTCTTTTCCTATCTTTCTAAATTTTCATATTTAATACCTTGAATAATTTTTTGAAGTTAGGCTGGTGTCTTTATTAAAATTCAAACTTGAAATTTTAATTTCCTTCTGAATCATAAAATTTCAAAACATATAGTTTTTCTTAAAGTATTCAAAATTCCTCAAAAAAGAAACAAAAAAAATGGAGATTCACTTATCCGCATTTACTACATTTCATTAGTTTGAAATATCGTTTTTATCTATAGAATTGACTTTATTTTTACTTAAATTCGAAAAATTACCTTTTTATCTCTCTCTTTCATAGCGCGTTTTAGTATAACCCGCCTGTATTTGCAAGTGGTAAGTGTACCAAATCTTTGATAATTAAATTCATTTTTTTGCTTAAACATTCACAATTATGCTTCTCTTGTAAAGATTTTTCTCTATTATCGTTGAATTCTTTTAAATTCAAAAGACCTACTACAAATGCGTAATGAATTTGCATGATTTTCTTTTGAATTCAAGAAACCGGGTAAATATGCGGTCCGAAAATATATTAGTACTTTGAGACAAATTCGTATCGGTAAAAAAAGTCACTGCAAAAATCTATTTTTGATTTTTTTTTTCTATAAAACATTGGTTAGAACAACTCAAATGATTTTTATTTAAATAATAAAATCCTTATTTTGTATTATTTTATATAGGCTCTTTACTGGTACTTTGACGCATTGGTACTAATTTTTCAGTAAAATTTTTCTACAATCTGGCGGTTTTTTCTCAGATCAGAGCCTCTGGAAGAAGCATTAGCGTATATATATAGAAAAAAAAATAGCTGGATTTTTTAAAGAGACTAATAAAAAGTTAGCAAAAATTAAATGAAAAATCGAAAGTTCTAAAAAAGAATTTCATCGCGTATCAAACAACATAATACATACGAGTATTATGCAAATATCAGTTTAAAAATTTGTGCGGGGATCATTTTTATTGAAAAAGATGAAATATTTTAATAGCTAGAACTAAAGAAAAAAAGAATTTAATTCACTTCAAAATATTTATTTGTATAAACATTTAAAAATCACCCCTTTTCAGTACGGTAAAGTGGCTTAAGTCACTTTCAAAATAAATAGTTTAGAAAAATGACTGACTCATGTTTCGTTCGACGTATTTTACTGAAGTGACGTTTTGAAAAGGCCGTGACTTACTAAAATTGTTGAATAAATTACATATATAATAATAATTCATACCATCAACATATTTAATATAAAGGTTTGATTTAAGTATTATTTTGTTTAATATTCATTAAATACAAAAATAATTAGTTCATTTAGAAACATATTATGTAAGTATAAGTAATTTATATGAAAATATATCAGACCAATTTAATTTTCGTCATCAATAGGAGTGGTTAAGTCCTCGGAAATCGTTTTTGTTTCAAATTTTTATGTATGTTTTTCCTAATTCGCTGTCCGATAACATCATATAAAAGTAATTTTAATAGAATAATGTTAATTATGTGTACTATATTAGATGTCACTATAATATAATTTACAAAACTGCATTATTCTTTCGCACTTATGAAAATAAGTCCAATGATCACAACTTCTTTAAAGATACTGAAAATAGTTCAAAACAATACTTCACACACACATAACATGTCACACACTATTCTTTCACACTAAACCCCATAATTAATTTCCCGAGTACAGCAACTTACGCCACTTTCAAAATAAACATGTTTGTTATACCGTTAATCCAAAACTAATATCAAAACTTCTCTGGAACAAATCTCAATAGTTCTCAACATATTGAATGAAAAGATACTGTTCAATTGTATTTAGTGTTGCCATTAACTCGATTTTTTTGAAAAAGTAACTTATGCCATTTTCAAAATAAACGGCTTGTATTCAGCGCAAAAATGTAACGACAACCCACATAAATATTCACTTTTTCTATTAAATGCTTCTTGTGGGTACTCTTTATTATTCTCATATTTTTCAGGTTTAATATGCAACGTAATTTTCTTGAATTCTTTATCTGGCGAAGTATCATTCAGTATTACTTATGGCGAATGAATTTATTGGTCCATTTTTTTTTTACACTACAATGTAGACAATATTTTAAAGTAAACTGTCACAATAGAATTTTTTATACCTTTCTGAAATTGGGTTTTTTGTAGAATTCGTTACATATAACGTCAAACTGTTAGATTCACTAAACTTCTTGACGTATTCCCCATGCCTATAATTAAAGGGAAATAATGAAAAATAAAAGCTTGCTAGGAATATAACTGTAATAGGCATATTTTCTATTCCATAAAAATTGTTTTTATGCAAGGAAATTGAAAAATGTGAAGTTTTTCAAGTACAAAGTATAGAAAAAAAAAAAAAATTTATTTCGAACATTTTGGTATATTTTTGTAGTATGATTAAAATAAAATTTTCATCCTTGTGATCATTTTAAGAAACAAGGAGAAAATTATTTTTGAATAAAATTATATTTTGATTTAGGTCGTCATAGTTCGGAAAACTAGGTCTTTGTTTTTTTTTTTTTTAATAATGTTAAAATAATGTTAAGCCTTTGGTTTGTGAATTTAATAAAGAATTTAATATACATACTCACCTAGAGTGCAGATTTAGATTGCCTTTTTCTATTACACATATGTTTTTAATATACTTATCCATCTAAAATTTTTTTATATTATGAAGGTGGTGTTAAAATTTTTAAAGTATACTAAATATATCTGTGTCGTTTTAATGCTAAAAGTAGTTTTCTTGAAAATAGACTATGCAGAATTTTAAAAGAATAAATTTTTAAAAGCCTTTACTTACAGTAAAAATTTTAATAAAGTTTGATTTTTTTTTTTCAAAAATAATTATATGAGCCATTTACGCATCGATAAATTTTTAATAATACGATTTTTTTTTTTTTTGTTAAATAAATCGCTTATGAAAGCGTTTTTATCTTTCTTAAGTCTTATTATTCTGCATTCTAAATTTAAAACATTTTGAGTGTAATTCTCGTGAATTTTTAAGAAAGTTATCGTATCAAAACAAAATAGTGCAAAACCAACAGTTAGATAAAATTGGTTAATACACGTTTTTTAATTTACAATAGTTTTTTTTTTAATTTTTATCTTATAATTTATAAGATAATGCTATAAATCATTTCAATAATTGCTTGTTATTTTTTTATTCGAGAACCAAAGAATCGTCTCGGAATTCATACAAAATGTATGAAGAGTTGTTCATTGGGAGAAAACTGTAATAACCAAAGAAATGTTAATTGAATGAAAATACAGTGTTCTTCCTTAAGTATTTTTATAAATAGATCTTTTAAGTATGTTGATAATCAACTAAGTAAGATTTGACATTTTCCATTTACTTCTTAAAAGACGTGAAATAAATTTTCATGTATAAGTATATTTCAAAGATGTTGATTTTTTCAGACAAAAAGCTTTTTAATAGTGAAATATAATAAAGAGAATGCTCAGATAAATCTAATTACATAATTTTGTCACTGTAAATGTTCTTATTTAGAACAAGGCTATTGTAATTCTTAATTATATTCTCTTGAAAACTGTAAGTGTTACATTGACGTAAATAACTTTTGAATAACTACATTTAACATAATTTAAGAATTATTAACTTGGGTCTTCCGGAAATGAACGGTTAATGTTTTATATAGTGAAAAAACAATGTAAAACATCAACGCAATAAAACAAATAATAGCTTTTATTAAATAGTGTGTAATTATAGATATAACTTTAAAATTAAATTATAAACTTAATAATAGTTAAGCGTTCCACAAAAATCCTGAATAAAGAAATTATTTCTGTCTAAAAATATAAAAAATATAATATAAAAAAAATCAGATATATTTGAAAGAATAATTCAGCTTATTTTTTGTGCACTAAACGAATATTTTTCCAGAATTCGAAACTTGGGAAATACATACTCCCAAGTTTTTAAAAATAACAGTATTTTTGTATTTTGTGCTAGTAAATTTAATTGTATGAATAATAGTAAATGAATTTAAAATTGAATTATTTTGGGTTTATAGCGCAAAAAATTAGGAAATCATTGCAATTCCATATTAAAATGTATTACAAGTTGTAAGAGCTTGAACATATTTCGTTGTAAGTTTTTCAAATAAATCTGAACTTTTTATGAACAAAACATAGTTTTTTTTTATTATATTTTATTCATAACGGTATATATATGTTCCAACAAATATTCTGCTAAACGAGTGTGTAATAAAGTTTTCGTTAAAATTGGCTAAAGTTTGATTGTGCTTCAAAAACAAAATACTTATTCTGTTTTCATTTCTTTAATAATGATTGGTTTTCTAATACTAACCTATGTATATTGTTCTTTAATAAATTTGTTAATGTAATTTAAAAATCTAAATTCTAAAATTTATTTTTAAAACTTGTACATATTTTTGATTGCAAACAAAGTGTTAAGAAGATATCTACAGTGTTAATCATAATAAAAGAAGAAAAATGCTGTTTTAATAAAAAAATTAAATTACATATTGTATTTAAAAAAAATTAAAATTCGTACTTTTTGTCACCAACCTTTTGTCAAATAAGAGTTTGTTTAATATTTATTTCTTAGAAAGAGAAAAATATTTATGTCCACAATAACGTCATAGATATTCACCTTTTTGCTAATAAAATAAGAAGACACTGTGCGAGTGTTATCACTTTCTTCAAAAGTACATAAAATTCGCATTATTTTGATTAATAGCCTAATCAGCATTTCAAGAAGTTCCTTAACATTTAACAAAATTTGAAAAGTTAATTGAATATATGAGACTATCTAATTAAAAATATAGGAAATTTGGTTTCCAAAATTGAGATACAAAATTATTCTTTAGTAACGATAAACTAGCGATCAATGCAAAAAAAGAAGTTGATATAAAATTTCAACTACTATATCAATTATATTATCTATTATATTATAAAAAATGGATTTTGATTAGTATTGTAGATATATTTTCGGCAAAATACAAAAATATGTAAAAGTATATTAAAAACATCTCTTCTGTTACATCAGTTATGTTAAAATAATGTTTGAATTCGGATACAAATATGCAGGAAGAAGTTCGCAAAGCTGCAGTTTCTGGAAACTTGGATGCTCCCGAAGGCGGTTTCGATGCTATTATGCAAGCTGTTGTATGTCGTCAACAAATTGGTTGGCGCCACGAGGCTCGCCGTCTGCTAGTTTTTTCAACTGACGCTGGTTTTCACTACGCTGGTGATGGGAAGGTAAACTTACTTTGGTAATTGATTTCTTTAAAAATAATAAACTATTTCAATACAAAGCTTGGAGGTGTCATTGAACCGAACGATGGTTTATGTCATTTAGAACGCAACGCATACACACATTCAACCATACTGGATTACCCGAGCATTTCACAAATCAATGAAAAAGTAAAAGAGAACGCTATAAATATCATATTTGCGGTAACGTCCACTCAAAGAGATGTCTATGAGAAACTTTCGCAACAAATAGAAGGCTCTTCATGCGCAACTTTGTCCAATGATTCATCAAATGTTGTTGAATTAGTAAAAGAAGAATATAGCGTAAGTTATATATCGTAAAATTTTCTTTACAAGTTGATATTATGATCTAATCAATTTCAAAACTATCTATGCTATATTTTGCAAGATTTTTTCTTTTCCGGATATTTTATGCGTATAACTAATGTCTTTATATCTAACAAGTCCCAATACTCAATTTTTTTTACGAAATATTACGAATTTTTGACTTCGTTCCTGTTTTTTTCTTTCAATGCCACTGATCGTGCCATATTTCTTATTATTTTTTTTTTTTTTACGTAAAAAAGAGTTTAATATTTTGAAGTATCTCAGGATATTATACACAATTTTTAAAAACTTCCCATTTAAATTCTATTGCACGAAAAAGAAAGAAAAGTAGGAGGAAAGAAAAAATTTAAAAAAATTTCAAGTTCATATTTCAGTATGGTTTCAAATGTTAATGAGGGAGGATGTATGATTTTTTATGCACATTCTGTATTTCCCAATAAGATAAGTTGAGTAGTGTCGGCTAACAAAAATGTTAATAAAAGTAATATAGGTTGACACATTTCAACAATTTGAATTATCTCATTTCGGTTATTTATACGTTACTTATAAAATTGTTTCAAATAATTTCAGTTAGTTTTTAAGTTATTAAAAATAAATATGTGTGCATGTACCTACTTCCAATAAATTTCTTCTTAAATAATTATTTTAAAACTATTTCAAACACGTTATATTGAGAGCTTCAAAAATTTTGTTGTGCTCTTTTTTCATATTTTATTAGCAGGTAAACAAGAGCAATCCATTTATAAAATGTCCCTGCATGTGTATGTATGACCTATCTTAATTCTAAACGAAAGAATTTTAAAATACCTGTTATTTTACAGTCAGAATTTTTGAGTCATTTGGTAAAATACCATTTATTTCAAAAATAGAAAAATATTCAAATCCGGTCATAAAAATATATGATTGTTTTTTCCAAACATTTTAAATATTTTTTTCTTAGGTAATTGATATAAATGATAGTAAGTTTTAAATATTTTTTCAAATAAAAATAGAGGTAAAATTTTGAATTTTTTATAAAATTTGTATTTAAAAAATAATATTTGATTGCATTTTAGATATTATTTTCTAATTTCTCTTCAAATTTTTTCTTTACTATGTATTTATATCAATATGTAAGAATTATCTTTCATTAATTATATTTTCAACTTGACACCACAGTTACTCCCCATATCTTGAGTTAACTTACCCTATGAGAAAAAAAATCTGTTCACTTAAAAATAATTAAATGCTTTCAGTAACATATAAAACGTTGAAGGCGAAGGTTGTGCTTGTTCTTTTATCAATGAAAATATTAATATATTTTTCAAATATATTTTCTAAATTTTACCTGCTTTATAATAAGTGTGAATTTATTTTAATATTTCTTCTCAAAAAATAGCCACTTCGATTTAAAAAAAACCCATATAAAATAAGGTCGTGCTTTCAAGTTTCTCTCTGAGCATTGGGACTTCTTAGATATAAAGGCATTAGTATAACAAACAGAAATACAAACACAAAAAAGAAAATGAAAAACATAAAAGAATAAAAAAAGAATTATAGCAGGGGTGGTCAGACTTGGTCATGGTAAGAGCCAAAACTCAAAATTTTGAATTTTTTGCGAGCCGCAATGATATAAATTATAAATTATGTAATATCTGGTTAAAAATGTCTTAGTCCTACAAATGAAAAAGAGTTAGAATTAAAGAAAAAAATATGATATTTTTATACTTTACTGGTTGACACATGTGGCTTGGTGTGTATTACAAATTTATGAAAATCTGGCTTATAATTTGTGAATGCCGTACGTATAAGCTCAGTCAAATGTTCATTAGTTAGCTGCAACCGGTGCTTGGACTTAATAAATTTGATTGTAGAATATAATGATTCGCAGCAATATGTTATGCCGAACATTGAAATTAACTTACTCAGTAAATATTGTGGAAATATGAAGTCTTCACCAATAATATCAATTTCAAATGGATTTACAAGAAAATTTATACAAATTTTAAATTTTTTTAAATCTTGAAATCGTAAATTGAAATTCACCAACAACTCCTGCAATCTATCCACATATTCTTTAAGCTTTTCATTTTCTATTTCCGACTTTTTCTTTCAATCTCGGAAAATGATTGAAATTCATTGACATTATATCATTTTTAAAAAGTAGCATTTTTTTTGAAAACTAAAGATTGTTTGCGTGAGATCAGAAATAGTTTTCTGCTGACCCTGCATATCTAAATTGAGTGATTAAGAATTTAAGCTTTGACAATATATACAAATTATTTTTCCATATGTTAAGTAAGCGTTGACAAAATTAAAAAGTGTGGGAAAAGATATACTCTACTGCGTTTTTACTTTTAGTCAAATTTCTATAAAAAAACCTTTTTTGGGAATATTTTTTTTCGACTTGAGCTGCATTAAAAATATTTGTTAATTTTTTCTTCGAGAGCCGCATGAAATTGGTTGAAGAGCTACATGCGGCTCGCGAGCCGCAGTTTGGCCATGTTTGAATTATAGCTTTTTTGTGTGTACTCAATAATTGGTAAATAAATTAAACAAAAAAAAAAGAATAAAAAGTAAACTTTCCCGTTCCGTTAAAAAAATTTTTTTAAGGCAATACAATAATGCGAATGCATTCTCTTCGAAAGTTAAAATTAAAAATATTTAAGTATGGTCCATACTGTTCAGAAATTCAAATCGAAGCTAATCTATAACTTAATTCTGTTCAAAATTTTTTTCAATTTCTTGGTTAGTAATGCTACTAAGAAATCTATCAGTAAATGAAGGATTGTGCAATGGAACTAGAATGATTGTAAATTAGATTTTCGTCAAAACATTATTACGTCAACTAGAAATTATTAATCGTGCATTTTTTGGACGCGCTAATTTTATCCCTGCAATATCTGTGGATATATCAAACGACCCGGTTATTCCTATTAATTTTGTTCGGTATCGTCGTATAATATATAAGTGCGAAGGAAAGACTTTTGATAATGTCGGCTTATATCTTCCCAGCTATGCTTTTCATATGCGCAATTATATACACCATGTTCAAAGACAATAATATTTCAATTCTTTAAAATTCATGTAAAAGATACAGTTCGTCAAGAGAAAACTGATGATGGAAAAATTTTTATAGATAATGTTGTTTGCATGGAAATTTTTCGTTCTTAATTTTTAACTAATGATAATAAAGTAGCTGTTAAATATTCCTATGTTAATAGTTCTTAAATTAAAATTTAACCATATCTATGTAATTAACAGTGGCACATATTTCATTTTAAAATTTGTTAAAATCGAAGTCTTTTTTAATTAAAGTAAAAAAAATATATTTCCATTAGAATTCGAACGAATTTGGTATATAGATATGCCATAATATATATAACTAATCATTTTCTGATCATATTTTAAAATTGATTGAAAGTAGATTCTGCATTAATTTGATTTTTTTATTGCCATTTTTGAAAAGGACGTTCAAAGGATTCGTACACAACCCTTTCGAAACACGCCAAGAACTTTGTCAACTCTTTTTGCTCAATTTATCACCCCTAGTTGAAAGATTCCAATTTTTTCAATTTTCAAATCCTATTTTTTCTCATATAATTTTTTAAGAAACTTTTTATTTATTCACATACATCTAACATTGTATTTAATAATTTAACAAACCAAAAATATTGCATTTATTCAATTGTATAACTTAATTAATAATTTTAACTTAAACAGGTACTTTCAAATTGTAATATACAAAATACTATATCAGCTTAAGGGCTTCAAAATATATAATAGAACTTTTTATTTTTGAAAGAGTGTCAAAATCATGCATTTTGTAAACATAAAAAAAAGATATATTTTTTTTTATTTCATTACATTTCTCAAAAGGAGCCTAGTTATATGTTTGCTCATACAGAGGGTATATGTATTATATTAACACACGAGTATAATTGTTCAAAATTTCTTTACTCTTTTTTTTTGCTCTTAACCTTGGTTTTTTGAAAATCTACGCCCCAAAAAAACATATAATTCAAATGTAGAAAAGAAAAAAAAGTATTTGTTACATAAAAATAAAAACAATAAAAGCAAAAAAATCAAGATAATATATATGTAACACACAATGGGACGGTGAAAATAATGAATATGAGTTAAACAATTAGGTTTAAAAGAAGTAACAAGTTAAGTAGATAATGCAAAAAACAAATCATACGATATAAATAAATAAGAAAGTAAATATAAATAAATACAAATAAATAAGAAAGCGTTTATATTTACAAGGTAAGATATTTCTAAATTATTGTCAAAAGAATCTATCATAAAAGAATCTTTTTTAGCACTTTTCCAAAAATTTTTTGAAAAAAAGTGCTTATTAGTTTCACTCTGTCCGTCCGTCCGTCCGTCCGTCCGTCCGTCTGTCCGTGTGTCTGTTTACAAAACTTCTACACCCTTGAAGATAGAAAGCTGAAATTTTATATGTACATAGATCTTTACTAGAAACTTATTTGTGTAGAACAAAATTTTTACCTATCTCCTCCCCTCTAGAAGTTATACCCCCCCAAAACCCTAAAAATGGCCTTTTTTAACTATTTGTTGCAATGAAACCATAAGCATTTTTGAAATTTTGCAAACACAGAAAAGCAGCGGCTTGCTTCCCCTAGCGCGGCATACTATATTTGAACTTTAGAAAAACAAAATGGCCGTTCAAATTTACCGTTATCTAAAGTCCTTTTTTTGCAAATTTTTGATGTCGTTTTTTTTCCAAACTACAAGAAGCTTGAAATTTTAGGAGCTTCTAGACATTATCAAATAGTTCATTTCGCTAGAAGAAAATTTTTTTCCATCTCCACCCCCTCTCAAGTTATCGCCTCTTGAAATTTGTAAAATTTGAATTTTTGACACCTTATATTTCCGAAACCGCAAGCTTTTTCAAATTTCTTACCTTAAAATGGAGCATTATGTTAACCCCACTTTATACTAATTTTTGCTTTATTTCAAAGACTGCATAAATCATTCATCCTAAATATATGCAACCCTAGAAATAGTTTTGTATATGAATGAAAATAATTTTAATAGTGTGATAGGTACATAGACTACATAGACTGTATTTAAAAGCAAAATTTTCATTTGTTGAAGGGAAAAGTGCTACAATACAAACCATTGGTTTGACCCAACTTTATTTATTATACCCGTACGAACGTATGTTCGAAGGGTATACTAAATTTGCCTTACCGTTTGTAACGCTTAGAAATAACGGTGTTAGATATAGACTCAAGTGTATGTTTTTGATCAGCGTCAAATTCTGAGTTGATTTAGCTTTATCTGTCCGTCCGTCCGTCCGAACGATAACTCAAAAACTAATTGAGCTAAGTTCACCAAATTTTCTCAAATGATTTATTGTAGTAAGTGCCAGAACCCTATTTAAATTGGACATGATCGGGGTACCGGTTCGGGTAGCTGCCATACAACTTCAAAATTTATTTGGCTATATCTCAGGAACTATAAAAGTTGTGGTATTGAAATTTCACACAAACGAATATATTAGTAGGGCCAATGTGTCTTATAAAAATCGTTGAAATTACTTGGCTCCTTCTGGTACCTGCCATACAACTTCAAAAGTTATTTGACTATATTTCAGAAACTATTAAAGCTGTGATATTGAGATTTCACACAAGTGAATACATTAGTAGGGCCGATGTGCTTGATAAAATTCGCTAAAATTTCTTGGCTCTTTCTGGTAGCTGCCATACAACTTCAATAGTAGTTTGGCACACACAGTATTTTGAATAACACATAGTACTGAAATTTTGCATAAATTAATATGGTAATACGGCAACTTAAAGTCATAGTCTGCCCCTTAGTTAGTTATGGCACATTAGTTATTCGCACATAGGATAACAAATTCGTAAAGGTATCACAGAGTTGACAAGGTCAACTCTATTTTTTTTTCTCGTTTTTTTGTAATTGCATCCGTCTTTGTGAAATATTATTTTATTGTATGATCGCTTCATTAAATATGTTGCTCATCCCTTGCCCTGAGTTCCTAAACATATTCGCATTTCTTGTAGTACCATGTTTGAATGCAAAATCCCATATGTTATTTGATATATGTGCTCTATTTATATTGCTTTTAACTGCTATTTAATCAATTTTATGTTATATATACTTTCAGCTGGCGTTCTCATTTTAAGTTTGTATAAATTCTTTATAGCCTTATTTTGTAGCGTTTGTACCTTTTTTACATTCTGCTTTGAACTCATTCCCCTAAACAAAGTTTGTATGCTATACAAAGTTTGTATGCTTTGGAATAAACTGAAGTATTAGGCTCGTATAATTCTGCGGCATCTTTTCGTTATTTCATCAATATGTCGACTTCAATTCTTTCTTTGTACAGAAAATAATACAAAAATTTTTTTTGTCCTTTAAGTTTTTTCAATTACGACCATCATGTCAAATTGCCTGTTGCTGAACAAATTCCAATTATTTAAATATTCATTAATTTGTTTATTAACTATCGCTTCTATAACTTTGCTTGTAATAATTGATGTTGAAATTGGGCGATTATTTTCTGTATTTTATCCTTGTCCAATTTTATAAGTGCATAGTATTTTTGTTGATTTTTAGGTCATCAGGAAAAGCATGTGTTTTTAAGGATGTACTAGTTCAATCAAACATTCGTTAATAACCTTCATTTATATATCAGCTCCCACAGAATTCGTGTTTTTCAGTTTGTGGATGCAGTTAATATTAAAATAAGTAAATTAAAGAAAATAGAAATAATAATAAAAATAGCTGAAATATTAATGAAAAGTTTCAACGGAAATCCCCACGGTTTTTGGCCCCTTTGCCTTTTCCCTTCAAGGGTTAAAAATTCCTTCAAATGGAAAATTTCCCACGATTTTGCAACACTGCTCGTGAACAAAACTAGAAGAGTGACATCGATTTTTATTCAAGTTACAAAACCAAAATCTATAAAAATCAAGTTTTACAACTTTATTCATATGACAATGTTTGTGTTTTTGCATTTAGTTTGCATTATCTTTCTGACATAATTTTTTCAGAAACGAAATTTGATTTTGTGTTTTTAGTTTGTTTAGTATATGAAAAGTCATGTACTAAATTTCTTCAAAAAAGACATTTTTATTACTTTTGTAATTTTAAACTGAGTTTTTGAAGTGAATTTTAAATTGAATTGTTGGAATCGCTTTTTTTGTCGATATACCCTTACATCGATTCTTGTTTTGTGTTCTTTTTTAAGATTTCTAACATTTTCTAACATTGCCACCTAATTTGTTTTTGGTTGTCATTAATTATCATTAACCAAAAACAAATTAGGTGGCAATGTTATAGAATTGAATAAATGCAATATTTTTGGTTTGTTAAATTATTAAATACGTATATAACCAAAAACAAATTAGGTGACAATAATTGATGACATCTAAATCTAATATCCAAATTATGATCCAAAAACAAATTTTAAACAATTTTTTTTTCTCATTTTTTTTAGGTGTCAATAATTATCGAAAGACAACCAAACTGTCATATAGGTGGACCCAAACTGTCATCGAACCTATTAATAATTAGGTCGTATACTCCTAAAATTAGTCAAACTGACTAACCATTAGTTTTCCGTTACCTTATCGAACGCCTAGGTCAAGCCCAGAATTATTGTAGAATATATTTGTTCCTCCTAACGCCTTTTTCACAATATTGGTCAATGTTTTGTTTTAAAACCAAACTAATAGTTTAGAATCAATTTCTTATTTTTTCTTTCTGTATCAATTTGATAAAACCTTTCACTTCAGAATCTAGTTGATCTCTAGTTTTCAGTTCAGCATAAAGACTTATATTTCTAATAATATCATGTCTGAAGTCTACACAATCCGTGGTTTTTTTTGGCTAAAGTGGGTACACTTCGTTTGTTAGTAGTTTTCTTACTAAGGGTTAATATAGCAACAGAGTGACCGGAATTCAAATTAAAATCATCTTACAAGTTCCAAAAATTTACTGAAATTTAATTCAAATGGTGTGTAGTTATGTTTTTGGTGTGGAATTGTAACAAAATGTATAAAGTTTTATTCATTGGTCCCAATTGTCCATCATCTTTCAAATATACATCCTAAAATAATTATTTAACTCCTTGTGATTTCTTTCAATTGTTTCCATGGTTTGATGGTGATAAGAAGTAGAAAATTTTTTTCGATTTTAAATACTTTAATCGATTCTCCGATCTAACTATTAACATATTTTGTACATTTATCAGTTTCAAATACTTTCGTTGAAAATGGCTATTGTTTTCGCCTCCTTATTTTGCAGTAGTACACCAATCATATATTTAGTCAATTGGCGCTGCATTGTTGCAACGTACCTATTTCTTGTTCAATTACAAGAAAGGGTCTTACCGTATTTATTCTACAATTTGAAAACTAGAGTCTGGCGTAGGTATTAGAATCATTGGATGTTTCAAATTAATACAAAGTTTATTTAATTTACATTTCTCACAATTTTTGATATATGTATTTAAAAACGTCATTTTTCATATTTTTCCATTAAAATTGGTATTTAAACTTACCCAGCGTCTTGCGTAAGCCTGAATGCCCTCCCTGAAAGTATTGGACCTTTGTGATATCTAACTTTTTTTTTTTTTCCTTCTTCACTCCTAGGAGGAGTATAGGGCTAATGCATGGTATCTATCATGCCCTAGTTTCTATAGTCATAGAGAGTTAGCTAGGTAGGTGACTAGCCTACTGTAGTTTTTTTTTTTTTATTTATATTAAATATTTCAGTTTATTAATATTTACTGTTTATTTTTGCTAGTCTTTGGAATCGAATATTATGAATATTTGAAAATTACTTGTATAGTATTTATTAGTATTGCATATTAAGTGATATCTAACTAATTGTGATAAAATTTTAACTTTTCCTCTATTTGAATTTATTATTTTTGGCAGTTTAAAGATTGTAAAATTAATGTTTTTTATGAATTAACCTAGAGAGGCTAATACTTGTCCCAAAACGAGCAAACTATTTTCATTAAATACATTCTTAAACATTTTGCTAGCACATTTTCTGTTATGTAAATTTATTTTTATAATTTTTTTTCTTTTATTGATATCAAACACCATTTGTGGGGTTTCCATGGCTTACAGAAATACGGGCCTGGATCCTAAGAGAGAGTTACAGTTTACAGCTGACGAATTTACACGTATTCTTATGGGATCTATAGAGGGCCCTTTTTAACATCATAAATCTCCCACAAGATAAATTTTTTTCAAGTTTTCGATTAGAAAAAGTGAAAATTCTATCTTTTTCTTATTTACTAGTGCTTACATTTTTAAAGTTTTGTGTTAGTAAAACATTAAAAAATTGATTTAAAAAAAACCTTCCAGAGGTTACTTTCTACTTTTTTTATTATTAACTTATTATTACCTTACTTTTTTTATTATTATTGCTATAGAAAATACATTTTTATATATATATTTTTTTTTTTTTAGAAAATTACATCAGCTATTGAAATGAAAGATAACGCCACTGGATCAATAAAAATTAAATATTATTCAGCATGTCTAGATAACTCGAAACCAACAGAAACAAATAAATGCGATAAACTCAAAGTAGGGGATATAGTTAGTTTTACTGCTGAAATTGTTGTCACATCTTGTCCAGAAAATCCAGCTGAGTGGCATCAAACTTTCCAAATATATCCCGTAGGTATAAATGAAAGTTTGATTGTTGATTTGGAAATGCTATGTAGTTGCGATTGCGAACGTCAAGGGCATAAGATGTTTGAGCTTAAGTCACCAAAGTGTAATTCGCAAGGAACATATAAATGCGGTGTATGCGAATGCTATGATAAGTATTACGGAAGAAGATGCGAATGTTCATCGTAAGTATAAAATCATAAATTTTAAATACACGTTATATATACAAAATAGTTAAAACCAGTCAACAAACAGAGTTTGATTAGGCTGTCTCTGGATTTTCTTAGATTGCCTAAAAATTTTCTCTTCGCTCAATCTACAGATCTAGAGAAGAGTTGTATCGAATTTCAACTTTATGTTTGATTTAGTAGTTTTCGCTTCAGTAGTCTCTTTTAAGCAAGAAGTATTTTACCTGTACTACAACTGAATCTTTTCTAATTCATTATTTCTTTTAAAGAATATCTGGCCGTATACTACAAATGTGTACTGCACTTGTATAGAGGGGTCTTTTCTTATTAATAAATGATGCTTTCTATTTCTTTATGACGCGGTACAAAAAGCACGATTATGTCTACTCAACCAGAACTATCTATACACCGCATGATAGTATTCTGGCAGTCCACAGGCTTAGCGCTAAAATTTCTTTCATTGTTTGGCATCCTCGACTTCGGGGAGCTTTTCTGTTACGTTAATTCCTTACTTCATCTACAACCACGAGTATTACTGGTACGCAAAGCCTTTAATGGTCACATAGTTTCCTTTTATTGTTTCTGCCAACGCAATTTTCATGCTGCGGTAAACAGTATATCCGATCAGTTATTTATTCGCAGTGAGTCGTATATTATTTTTACCGAGCGTATTGTGTATATAATAGGTAGGTTATGTGATGGCAACAAATTTTGCATATCGAGTTTTCGATGGGAATACACTTCTCCATAGTAGGGAAGTGTAAATAAACTATTTTTAGCAACCTGTCGGTCTGCCGGTCTGTGGGTGCACGCGTGTATCTCAAGTTCGGCTGAACCGATTTTGATGAAATTTTATATGTAAGTTTATTTCGACCATGGCACGGATTGATCAACTTTTGGGATATAT
This sequence comes from Condylostylus longicornis, assembly GCF_029603195.1. Lineage (NCBI taxonomy): Eukaryota > Metazoa > Arthropoda > Insecta > Diptera > Dolichopodidae > Condylostylus > Condylostylus longicornis. The sequence continues at coordinate 303,098 of NW_026578255.1, read as the reverse complement.
CAGGCATCGGGAATTGCACTTTTTAGCGGGCCTGTTTTACATTTTTGACCATTTTGAAGAAAATACTCAATCGATTTGTTTGAAATTCCATATATAAGCTTCGCTCGACCGTCCGCGAAACCTCCTAATTTTATAAGAAATCAGGTGTCAGCAACTGGACGTTTACTACGGGCCGAATATACATTTTTGCGTATATAAAGAGAAATAATCAACCGATTTCATTGAAATTTAATATTTAAATTTTTCGTATTAGAGTAATGCACATTTAAATTTTTTGGAAAGATAAGGCTCGAAAACTGATCTGCGGGCCGATTTTACATTTTTTTCCATACCTACGGAACGAATTGATTCAATTGAATTGAAACTAACTGGTGACTAAAGTACGTCGCTTTGCAACGATAATTGGTTCCCAAAAAATTTGTCGCAATCAAAACGTATTCGAGAAAATGGAATTACACTGAAATGGTTAAGATACGTTCCAGTTCTAAATTAAAGCATTTTTAAGTTTTTTGCAAATTTATTTATTAACACAAAAAATCAAAGGAACCGTTAAAGTTAAAATAAAACTGAACATATTTCAGTCCTACTTCCTCGAATTTAAACAAATTTTTAATAACTAATAAATTTAACATAATTAAATGTTTTTGAATTTAAAAAATTGATACAAATTAAAAAAAACGCAACAATTTATTAATTTTTGAAATTAAAAAAAAAATCATCAAAATTAAAAACAAAAAAAAGTTGATCAATCCATGCCACAGATTGAAAAACAAAAAAAAGGTGATCAATGCAAGGGGATTCTGCGTCGGATAATGTTGTTGGATGTATAGACGTAGCTGCTAATGGCTGCAAATATTTTATATCGGGTAAATATTTTATATTGTGTCGCAATCTGAAGTTTTTTGCGTCGCAAAGTAAAACTATGCAAAATTTTTTTGCGACGCAATATTAAATGTCGCAAAGTGAAATGTCACAAAGCAAGGAATTAATGTAGTATTAAAAAAAAACAAAATTGTACCAAAATTTGTTCATTTTTAAATTATTTAATTTTAATTGCTTAAAAATAATTTTCATCATGACATTGGATTCTACTTTTTTTTAAATTGTTTTTTATAATTATAATATAAATATATTTTTGCTCCTGTATGTTTCACATTGAATACTGAAGTATTGGATTCACAACAATAATATTAAAAAATCTAAATATTTTTGTGTCACATTCCATGAAGGAAGGCACGCAAGTGCTAACACAGCACTTAAGGTAAATCGGTAGGCCTTGTTCGCTTCAGTCTTTTTGTTCTAAATCTTTTCTATAAGTCAAAAGGCATCGATATTCACTTGTTGTTTCAAACGCATTCTATGTTTCATGTCACGGTTTCTCATTTTCTTCACTTTTCTATATCGGTGGGCGCTAACCTTATTATGAAGGTCCTTGTTCCGGGAAGTTTGTATTTGTTTGATTTGTGTTTTCTTGGCACAACTATGCAAGCTATGGGGTTATGTCATAGGCTTTATTATTTACTTATATATATGTTATGTTGCCAAGTTAGACCTAAGATCTATAGCCAGTGGTTTTTTCTATATTTGTTGTCTAATTCTGTTGTTTTCAACTTTACATGTTCTTTCCATCTGAGCTTGTCATCAAAAGTCATGCCAAGTATTTCGCTGTGTGTTAGATTGATACCCTAGCACCATTCTAATTCCATTGTGGTGCGTTTATTAAATTTTTGTTTTTAAAATTTACATGTAAAGATTTACTTATATCATTAATTGCTTCCTGTAACTTTTTTGTCGATCCAACATTAGTGGGGCGACTCGCTTTATCGGTTTCTTACTAATCCTCGTTGCTTTCCAGCACGAGTAATTCGTTTCATTAGTTGCTAATAATCCCTCATCTATTCTGTTCTTCTTTTGCGTGATGGAAAAAGTCTATTCACAATTGTTAGGCGTCTCTTACAATTTTGACGCGACTATTTACGTCTAGCTCTTCTTTTTACTACTACCAAATCATTTATATCCTTAGGATAATTACTTGATGCAGGTTTGAGTTCAGATTATTTGCATTTTTCCAGTATTGTATTAATTTGATAAAATCTTTTACTTCAGAATCTATTAGATCTCTTTTGTAGCTCAGCAGTAAGATTTATATTTCTAAGAACATAATGTTTCCAGCCTATCCAATCCTTGGTTCTGTTGACTAAAGTTTCTAGAGCTATTTTCTCAATAAAGGTTTTCGGTATTCAAATTAAAGTCATGTTCCAAGTTAAAATAATTTGTCGAAATCCTTTAAGATATGAAAAACTTAGTAGGATCTGGGACTTTTGTTTGTTATTAGTGATCTTGAATTTTTGCTGACGTTAGTAAAGAAATAAGTCGGACTGCCAGTAGAATGATAGTAACATGCCAATTTTCGAATAGTTTTTCTTAATTCCCTGTCCTTAGTTGAGGTCATTCTAGGACTCCAACCCACATGTTTGGCGTTATAGTCACCTCCCACTAAGAATCTATTTCCATCTGCGCATAGGAGATGCCTAAAACTATCTTTCTTTGTGTTACATCTTGGTAGACAATATACTGAATCAACAATGAAATTCTGCTTGGTAGACTCAATTTTAACAATAACAAGTTATACTTTCCCCATCTGCATTTTGGATCCTTCATTATGCTTTATGGTTTGCTTAATAGCACTGCCTCCTCTTGACTGATTACCAGAGTGAGTTTCCCTATAGCATCTATAACCCAACACGTTCAAATCCTTCTACAATGTCTTTCTAACAACATACACAGATAATTTTAACTCTAAGAAAAATCCCCAACTCGTGCTCTAACGCCATTAGCGTTGCACGTACCAGGGTTGCTAGATATACGTTGGTATTCTATGCTATTCTGCATAGTGGTTAATCTTATTTAGATTTGGTCAATTCTTTCTAGCATGTCTTGCCTCATTTACATTACGCTATTGTCAATTTCTTTAGGTTTTTGCGTCATTTTATTATCAATTTCTTAAGTTTTCATGCCTTTCTTAGGTCCCTTGTCTACATAATCTTCTGCAATTTGGGAAGCCACTTGTGAGTATATAAAATCTTTTTTTACTTTATTTGATGTAAAAGCATCAATCGTTCTTGGGGTCCTTTACGTCGTTTTCTCTTATTCTCCTTTTTTGTAATTCTTTAGCCACTAAGCAGTCACGGTAACCAGTAGGGTGTGCCTCATTGCTGTTTTACATTAGGCCTGAAAATTATCTTTCTTATTACACTCAGCTATTGTATGATTACCAGCAATTTTAATACATTTAGCCCCTCTTTGACAAAATCTATAAATGCCCGAAACTTATTATCTCGAAGAGGCTTAACTTTACTCTCATGTGCTGTAGATATTCTATTTTATATATTTTATTTATGTTTTCGGTATAATTGAAGGACAACATGAAAAAGGGCAACTTTTTAAAATGTGTTGACATTTTTCTTTTATTTTTTTAATTTTATTTATGACATCTACGCATTTGAATCCCCTTTGACAAGTTCACACATAATATTATAGCTCACAATTATCGGTGGAGGTTTATGTTTAAGTCTATCATTTTTTGTTGGTGGAGATTTCTCTATTTTAGTGAGAGATTTTTAGATTAATCACTAAAATCGAGTTTTCTCTAGTCTAGTGTCGGCTTTTTACATAACCTTCAGGGGCTTTACTATCGTTTTCTTCTTCAGACTTTCTTTATAAGGTCCAATGATTTTCTTTTTAACTTCGTCAAATAACTTCGTCGAATGGGTGAATTCGTTTCGCTCAGTTTTTTTTCCACTGGCGACTTTTGACGTCTTGAATGTTATGTCAAACCACGTGGCTATCCGTGGCCTCTGCAACATTTTGGTAGATATTCCTACCACATTTGTATTCTTAATATTACACAATTCATTTTTAATTTTAAAGTAAATATATAAGAATATTTCATATTTAATTATAATGTACAGAGAAATTTTTATAGCTGACCTAATTTATGAAACAATTAGGTACATGTAATAAAACATTGTAACCGACCAAACACTTTTATAAAACAACCAACCATGTTTCGTAAAGCGGTTTTATAAATAAAACATTTTTCATTATTCAAAAACAACCACTCTTGTACCTGATTGGCTAGTTGAAAAACGACACAATCAGTTTAGACCCAGTTTTCTTGGATATTTGGTAATTGCGTGATTCCACTTCTCAGAATATCAATACTTTCTATGAATTGAACTAGGTAATGATTCTTAAGAATTTTAACGCCTTTTATAGTAATTATTATATTAATAAGCCTTTTAAAAGCTTGTAATACGAAAGGTTTTCTTGCTACAACAGGTATCTTCGGAATTGCATCTACCACGTACCAGACACATTGTATCATCTTCTGAAATTTCAACAAAAAAATTTGACAATGTGTTATGTTCAGAATTTATTTGATGTTGTGCTCAAAATTTTTTCGCAACACGTGAGTTATTTCAGTTATTTTTAGTTTTTCAAAGTGGGTAAAACTAAATATACTAAATTATTTTTTGTTAAATAAGTAAAAATTTTTGAATTGTAATAAATCAAAACAATTTTCTTGCGGAAGTAAACAATGGAAGTACATAATGTAATACATCAAAATTCTTTAGCTCTCAAATGCCAAATAATACAATATGTTCGAAAAAAATAAATGCGATGTATCAATGCGATATTAAATTGAAATTTCATTTTTTCCGATTTTGACAGAATCAAACAACTTTTATTTAATTATTTCGAAGAAACCATTTTTCTATACCATATTTTAATCTTTGATGAATTAAATTAAAGCTTAACAAACTGGGTGAAATTCTACCCATTCAACTTTAAAATACGGTCCATCATTCTGCTTGCAAGAAAAAAATATGTTTGATGGCGACTATTGAAATTTTTCAAAAAAATTTTAAGAACTCAGTCATAGATAACAGATATAGGTACATACAGGCGTAAAATTCCATACAAATTTATTATTTGTCAACTAAAAACTATCAATTAAGTCGGTTAAAACGTCATTTCCTCTTGTACGAGTAAGTAATGTAAAAAATTCGAGTGGAACATACTCGTACTCACATTGTATTTATTTGCTCCAAACGATTAAAAAATATAATGGCTCATTACTGCATCACCCAGTATACATATGTATGCTATTGCATAAGTTTAAGTTTTTATTGCGATATTTTTTAATTCGAAATTGTTTATAATTTTTGTTAAAAGTTTTTGTTTTGTTTTTTCGATTTTTTTTTTTATCCGTACAATAATAAATTGTTTTTATGAAATGTACGAATTAGCTATTTTATTTGAAAATGGCTTCCTTTTTTGAATATTTCTGCTCCTCATCCAAAAAATCAAACGACAGCTCTAATTTTAATCTATAAACAGCCAATACATAGTTACCCAAAAACCGATTGCTTTTTTGCACTATTTGTTCATAGATTTTTTTTTAAATAAAGAAGTTTGAGTTATGTACATAATATATCTAAATAATTAATTTGAAATATGAATTAAAAAAAAAAAAAAAAAATTACACGTATGAATAGTTTTTGATCTATACACATTTGTGTTAAATCAAAATTAGTTTATATGGGCGCTATAAGATAAATAAAAAGTAGGACTAGAAATTTTGTAAAATTCGTGTCTTTTGGTTCAATATTCAGACCGACTGCGGATCCTCGCGGACATCTCAATGACATGCATCTCAGCACAGTACATGCTCAGATAGTCCGTACGGGTTTGAAGAATTTGGTTCTTTGCCAAAACACCCCGTTTTATAATGTTAAACGCGAATTCCCTCTCCCGATCTCTTTTGCTACTCAGTAACGAGACAGTTTTTTTCAAAGCGGTCTTTCGCTACCGAGTCGTATGTAAGAAGTGGCATCTCCCCCATAAAATGATCCCGATTCCTTAATTCAATTATTCCAGATTCAAAAAGCCACAGAGTCGAATAACATTTTGAAGTGTCTCTGAGGTTCAAAGAACACAATACACTTTTTATTCTATTGTCTTTTCTAGTGTGTTAGTCCATTGAAGCAGGGCAACCGTTGCCGGTTTTCCGGCCTGATACGCATGTTTCAGCGTTTAGCCCTGTCGATCCTTTGCAATAAATAGTTAATTTCTTAAATTAACTGCTATTTCACAAATACGAAATGAAGTAGTGCTCAATATTTTGATTAGTTCTTGAGTGTTGATTAGATCAGTTAGGGTGTCAAGCGGTAAGAATATCTTGAATATAAAAATTTTTCATAACCTTTGCAACTTAAAGCCTTATCGATTTAACTTGCTGCTTTAGGCAACTTTGCTTAACGAACTAATGTTAGGGGTTCCCTCTCCATACTAACAGTACATTTTCTATGGGAAGTAGCTAAACCATAGTAATAGATTGTCTCTGGAATGTACTAAATTTTTGCTCGGACTTCGGTTACTTTTATGTGTTTTCTTAAGAAAAACATAATGAATAATTGGATCTTTCATACAATTTTATTATTCAAAGATTTAATGCCGTCTTAGACGATGTTAAAAATAACTCGCATTTATATTATGCTTTCTGATTTTATATGTATACAAGTTCATGTATTTTTTTCTTTCCTCTCATATGTTTCAAACCGAAATATCTTTTTTTTATTTTTAGATTCTGTTGTAATTTTTTTCTTAATTTATCTCTTTAATGCAATACACTAAGATTCTACTACTAAAATCTTTGCTGATCCTGAAGCTTAAAAATTTTAAAAAACTTACTATTGCTTCCTTTTTTGGGATGTAGTTTAAAAATATTCTTTACATTTTAGTTCAACTTTCCTCATTATCCTCGTTTTGTTAATTTCTTCTAAATTCCAATATTTATTACATCTACAAAAAGGAGCTTTTTTGATTTACTTTACTGAATATTTAAGATAATTTGAATTTTTCTAGATTCAGTAAAATACGTGAAAACATACGAAGTATATATGCAAAACATTAACATGCACTTTTTATTTCTTCAACTCTTTGATTGCTTTTATATCAATTTGCCAAGCAAAGTTTTGTACGTAAAACAAATATGTGATTTAAATTTGATGTTAAAGTACCTTTCCAATACTAATTTTCGTACTTCTATCAAATGACTGATTTAAAGTTATATTTCTTGGTACAGAACAATTAAACAAAATAAAGATTTCTAAGTTTACACATGGTTTACTAATGGTACACTTTTTATCGACTGTATTGTGTATACAATAGGTAGGTTATGTGATGGCAACAAATTTTGCATATCGAGTTTTCGGTGGGAATGCACTTCTCCATGGTAGGGAAGTGTAAATAAAATATTTTTAGCAACCTGTCGGTTTGTGTGTGCACACGAGTAGCTCAAGTTCGGCTGAACCGATTTTGATGAAATTTTATATGTAAGTTTATTTCCACCATGGCACGGATTGATCAACTTTTGGAATATATCAGGCCTCGAGAACTGCACTTTTTAGCGGGCCTGTTTTACATTTTTCAACATTTGGAAGAAAATATTCAACCGATTTACTTGAAATTTCATATATAAGCTTCGTTCGACCGTCTGCGAAACCTCCTAACTTTTGGAAGAAATCAGGTGTCAGCAACTTGACGTTTGCTACGGCCCAAATATACATTTTTGCGTATATAAAGAGAAATAATCAACCGATTTTATTTAAATTTAATAAAAAGATCAGGGCTCGAAAACTGATCTGCGGGCCGATTTTACATTTTTCACCATATCTACCAAACAAATTGATTGAATCTCTTGAAATTTGATATTTGAGTTCTGGTTATTACCGAAACTAACTGGCGTATTTCAGGGAATTCGGGTAGCATAAACGAAACTCTACTAAGAGCCAAATTTACATTTTTCACGGTATGTTAACTATAAGCTTACTAATGCCCTAAAAATTGGAAAGAAGTATTTAACAGACATTTTTATAATATTCTGTAACACTTTCACTTATGTAACTAGACAATACACATTACGGTCAGTTATGTGCTGAGCACATCAGATTTTTTTATTTGTATACCAGTTATAACGAAAAAATTTGTTATAACGTTTGTTTTTGTTGGTTTCTTGAGAGTACGGTATAACCGATTTTCTAACTATATTTCTTTTACTTTATTAAGGCTACAAAAAGTTTTATAAAAAGTTGATACAATCAGAATCAATACTAGGGTCCCATTGCTCAAACCAAAATTCAAAGTTTCTGTTGCAACTTCGGTTCAAGAGTCAAAACTCTGATGAACTATACTAATAAAGGATGTACTTTTTTCTTTGATATGGCATAACTATTTGACAATAAATCTTTACAATGCAATGAAACAAAATTAGAATAGTTAATAATAATATGTATGAAATAGACATACATATATGTGTAATAAATTTTGCATCATATAAATTAACTAAAAAAAAGAACAGTTTTGTCCTATACAGGGTGATAAAAATTAATTTTGAAATTTCTTTACAGAGAAGACACATTTACTAAGGATTTTGCAAAAGGATGCCGCTCAGACAATACAACCAAAATTGATTGCAGCGGACGAGGTATTTGCCAATGTGGAGTTTGTGAATGCAACAAACGTGAGCGCCCTGACGAAGTTATATCGGGAAGGTTTTGCGAGTGCGACAACTTTTCTTGCGATCGTCATAATCAACTTTTATGTTCTGGGGAAGAGCATGGAACTTGCGAATGTGGTGTATGTATTTGCAAGCCTGGTTGGATGGGTCCCGCTTGTGAATGCAGAAATTCGACAGACACATGTATGGCACCTGGGGGCAAAGAAATCTGCTCGGGACATGGTGAATGCGAATGTGGATCGTGCAAGTAGGCTTGTTATTAATAAAATAATATTATTGTTAATAACAAAATAATATTACATTTCCCTAGATGCGAAGTAACAACTGAAGGTCGTTATTCAGGTCGTTTTTGTGAGAAATGCCCTACTTGTGCTAAAAGGTGTGATGAGTTTAAGAACTGTGTGCAATGTCAGGTGTATAAAACTGGACCATTAAAAGGGGAAGACTGCGCTTCTAATTGCACGCTTTTTACCCCTATAGAAGTGGAAAAAATTGTTCATGACGAAGAAAATGATGAACAATTGTGCCAATTCTACGACGAAGATGATTGCAAATTTGTTTTCAAATACAGAGAAGTCGGTTCTGAAAAAATTGAAGTTCATGCGGAAAAAGAGCGTAAATGTCCACCTAAAGTTTTTGTTCTAGGAATTGTATTAGCAGTAATTGCTGCTATTGTGCTTTTTGGCTTAGCTATTTTACTCCTGTGGAAATTATTTACAACCATTCATGACAGGCGTGAGTTTGCGAGGTTTGAAAAAGAAAGAATGATGGCAAAGTGGGACACGGTGATATAAAAATGAATTTTGAAACATTTAGAGATTATTTTTTTTTTTTAATTCTTTTCAGGGCGAAAATCCTATTTACAAGCAAGCAACTTCCACATTTAAAAATCCAACATACGCTGGAAAATAATATAAATGTTACTGTCAAAATTTTAACTTTAACTCTTAATGTTGATAACATTTTACAAACTTTTTAACAAACCATGTGAAAGGAATTCAAATATTCTTTCATTATATAACATTAAAATGCCATAAAATTAATTTGTTTTTATTTATTATGATAATATAAGGATGTAACTTAAAAATGTGTTCGATTGTAATTTTACAATAACAAAAAATAAACACTCTGTTGAATAAATAGATATATTATTTCATAAAGTTTTGTTTTAAGGATTTTGTTGTTCAAATTATTCGTGACTGCAATAATGCCTTATAAAAAGTTTTAAGTACGGTATTAATACGATTGTAGCACTAATGTCTTTATATCTAACAAGTCCCAATGCTAAGAGAGAAACTTGAAATCACGACCGTATTTTATATGGGTTTCTTTAAATCGACTGTATCAGTATACTACTCGGTGGATACGCACGTTCTAATCCTTTGTTATAAACTAAATTGATAAATAAAACCATATAATATATACTTGTACATAATAATTATTATTAAAATTTTCATCTCTAATTTATACTTAAATAAATAAAATAAACAAAAGAAGAATTAGGTCATATAATAGCGATGAGTGTCTACTCATTGCAAATAATAATTTTATTATGCCAAAAAAGTAAAAAAAAAAAGTAAAAACGTGGTCAACATAGTCGACACACAACTAACAAAACATTCACTGAAATTAAAAAACCTGTTTAACATCTTGCCATTACAAACACAAAGTGCAATTGATAATAATAACATTGACGAAATGAATCATAATTCAGACAATCAAAAAACAATTAAAATGCCGCCATTAACACTGGTGAGAAATAATTCAGAATTTATTCATAAATTATTAGGTGAAAATAAAATCAACGATTATTATATTAAGATTATATCAATAGGAATAAAAATTTTCTTTAAATCTATAGAATCTTTTGAAAAAACAATAACTTTATTGAAATCTAAAAATTGTGAATATTTTTACCACGATTTAAAAAATAAAAAGCCATTTAAAATTAATAGAAAAAATGGCCGACGCCGGCATAAAATACTTCTTTTTCATTGTTTATTTTGAAAGAAATACAGTAAACGTCCAAGAATTAAGCACAAAACATTGCTATATAAATCACACTAAAGGTGGACAAAAAAATTTGATCATCCTGGCAAAATCACGCAGCGTCATAACTGCCAAATTTATGGACATGGTGCGAAAAACTGCAACATAAGTTCTTACTGCGCCTATTGTTCTGGTAATAACAAAACCACCGATTGTCCAGACAAAACTAAAATTTCATGCATCAACTGCAAAGGTAAGCATACAGCAAATGACCCACAATGTTCAAACAGATCGCAATACATCCGTCTGAAAAATAAACCACAAAATTCAAAAGTAATTTTCAATAAAAATTCATTTAATATTAACGACAACATGAACATAAATTTTCCTTCATTATCAAAATCTTCAAGGCAAGAAATAAAATAATAAATATATTCCTAATTTATACACAACTTCAAAGTTATTTTGGTGTAGCCACTTCGCAAGCACAACATGCAACGATTAATAACCTAAATAACAATAACAAAAATACTTATAAGTTATAGTACAAATAACAATAAAGGCGGATTTCCACTCAATGTCCAGACGTCCGGAAAATAATATTTTTACATTGTTAAGAAGATACTAGCCCATGCAAATATCATGAACGTAAAAAGGTTGATTTCCACTACTCCCGAAGAACTGACATTTCTGATGGACTGACGTTTGCTATTGAGTGTGTATTTTTGCTTCAGCCTTCAGCCAGAAGTTAAATATTTTTTAACTCAAAAAATTGGATGAACGAACTGTCAAGTTATTTTAGTATTGCCTATGTGTTAGTAAAATGAAGTTTTCTGATTGGTTGAAAATTTTGTCCGGACGTCCGGACATTGAGTGGAAATCCGCCTTAAGAATACAATAAAAATGATTTTCTGTCAATTGAAGAAATTAATAATTTACTAACAGAACTTTTCTCAAACTTAAATTCTTGTACAGGTAGAGAACAGCAGATTACTATGGTCATTCAGTTGGCAACAAAATATTATTATAAAAATTATCATGGTTAATACAACAAATGTATTTTCAAATATTATCATATGGAATGTTCGTTCTATTATCAACAAAATTGATGAATTTAGGCATTTTTAAAAAACATATAATGTTGGTATTTGTTTAGTAAGTGAAACTTGGCTTAATAATAATATAAAAATTTCTATTCCCCAATATAAGATAGTATATAGAAGTGATCGCGTTCTAGATTCTGGTGGTGGTGTAGCTATCATAATAAAAAACACAATAAAACACGCTCCATTATCTAAATTAAAAACTAAGGCTATTGAAAATATCGGTGTTGAGATTACTTATAATGACGAAAATACATTAAAAATTTATTCAATATATTTTTCTGGTAAAATTAAAAACAAGGATGAAAAAAACATTTTACATACTTACTACAGGGAGGATTTGCAATTATTTTCAAGAATACGAGGTAAGTTCATTCAGGCTGGTGACTTCAACTCCAGAAATCGTAGTTGGGGATGTTTGATAGCAAACTGCTGGGGTAACCTATGGGAACTAGTTCAATTAAACAAATTTTCGCTGCTATTTCCTCCTGATCATACTTACATTCCTGCTAGCAAAAAAAGCTGTCCTTCTACAATAGATATCTATATCACTAATGTCCCTAAATGATTTTCACAACCAAAAGTTTTAAACCAACTTTCTTCGGATCATCTTCCAATAAATATTGACTCCTACGGGGGGATCGTGGGCCTCCAATCCACTTTTCTTGATTATAAAAGTGCCGATTGGAGTTTATACAGAAAATATTTGATTGATAGCGCTGCTGATATACCAAATATTGATTCTATTATCTATACACAGCAGGTAGATAATATGATATCGGAACAGTAAAATCAAAAACGCTGTAGAACTTGCTATTCCCAAGAAGCCTGTAACTCCCCATTTTAAAAAGCTACCTGATTTTATTGTTCAATTATTTAAAAAAAGAAATGATGTCAGGAGGAAGTGGTGCAGAACTCATGAACTAATATATTATGTGCAAATGAAATTTCTTAATACAAAAATTAAATTTAAAATTAGAAAATTTAAAAATAATGGCTGGTCTAAAATGCTTCATGGTTTTGATAAGGCTTCAAAATCATTCTGGAAGGTAACAAAAATTATTAAAAGTAAATCTAAACCTATTCCAGCTCTTAAGTCTGGCGGTAAATATTTTTACACTGCAGAGAAGAAGGCTAAAGTATTGGCCAGCCACTTTGCTAGTAAGTTTGGGGCTTCTGATTCTGAATCCGATCAGATAACAGAACAGGAAGTAACAAATTCTGTTGGATTTATTAACAATCAAAATATTTTAAATTTATTGGACCAGAAAATGTTGTTGATCAAATCGCGATTAAAAATTAAAAAAGCTCCTGGCTTGGATAACATAAGTAATAACTTTATTAAACATTTTCCTTACAGTTTTGTACTTTATATCACCTTTATTTTCAATTGTTGTTTTAAATTGGGTTATTTCCCTGAGATTTCGAAAGAATCAGGTGTGATTGCAATTTTAAAGCCAAATAAACCTTATGATGATCTAAATAGCTACATACCCATAAGTTTATTAAGTAATATATCTAAACTATTTGGAAAAATTATAAAAATTAGATTAAGTAAACATATTTCGAATATAAATCTTTTCCCAGATGAGCAATTTGGATTTAGATGCAATCACAATGCAATCCACCCTTTGTTAAGAATTAAAAATTCGTCAAAGATAGTTTAAAAAATAAAAAATCAGTTGGCATGATTGCACTAGACATAAACTCTGCTTTCGATACTGTGTGGCACGATGGATTGTTGCACAAAATAAAACAGGCTAATTTTCCCGTATATATCCTAAAAATAATTCAAAGTTTTTTAACTGGAAGGAGCTTTAGAGTAAGGTTAAATGAGACTCAATAAGATAGGCTGCCTATTCTGGCAGGTGTTCCGCAGGGTTCAGTCCTTGGCCCTATTCTTAACAACATTTTTACGTCCGATATTCCTAAATTTCAAAATACATCACTATCTATATCCGCTGATGATTGTAGATTGTAGATTCTAAGGGAACCGAGTGGGACAGGAGCATCGTCCCAAGCCACCGCAGCCATTTTTGACTTATTGTAGCCCCCCCACTCTCCCGTCTATAATATCCCCGTCCCAATCACAAAGCCGGAGATATCGCTAAGGGAGTTGGACAACAGTTCCCGAACACTTAGGGACCCATGTCCAAGACAATTGCGGCGCCGAACAGCTAGTGCCAGACAGTCGCAGAGAATGTGCACGGCGGTCTCATCGCCACCCCCAAAAAACCTGCACAGGGGGGAGCCCGACTTCCCCAGCCTATGCAGGTGGTACTTCACCGGGCAGTGCCCCGTGAAGAAATTCGCAATAGTGCGAACCCGGCTCCTGCTCATCCCCAGCAACTCCGCGGCGAATCCGCCGGAGCACGCCGGAAGAAACACCTTCGCATGGCGGCACCCTTTCGTGTCCCGCCAGTGACGGCCGCATTCCGCCGCGAGTAGGCAGGCAAGCCTGGCCCCCACAACGGAAGAAGGCAGACCGCAGAAAGGCAGCGGCTGCACAAAGGCAGCCCCAGATCCCCTCCGCGCCAACTCATCGGCAACTTCGTTGCCCGCATGACCACTATGGCCCGGCACCCAAATGAGCATCACTCTGTTGTCCGATGCCAATTCCCTAAGTGCAACAAGGCAGCTCCAGACCAGGTCGGATGTAACCTGAGCTGAACGGAGTGCCAGCAGCGCAGCCCTGCTGTCTGAGAACACATAGATGGTGCGGTTTCTATACCCCCTTTCCAAATTGATTCTCAGACAGATCTCTATTGCATGTATTTCGGCCTGGAACACTGTGCAATACGGGTCAAGGGTTGCATATATACGCGTGTCCGGGCGGACACCGTATACGCCCGAACCCACACCCGACTCCGTTTTGGACCCGTCCGCATACCACACGCTCGAACCCGACCTAAGTACCGGACCACCCCTATCCCACGTCCATCGATCGGGAAACAGAACCCTGTACCTGTGGTCGAAGTTGTACCGCGGCAGGCAGGTATCTGACATGGTTATTCTTAGAATCGGATCGCCCTCAATGAAGTCTCTGTGAGTTCTGTGGGCCAACTTTAGCCCTGCCCCGTCCTCGCCAGAGAGCAGTCGGTAAGTCACCAGCCGAGCTTCCTTGAATATATGGAGGTGCAGTGGCGGCATTCCGATCATCACCTCCAATGCAGCGGTGGGAGCCGTCCGCATTGCCCCGGTCACTCCCAGGCAGGCCAGCCTCTGTAGCTTTTCCAGCTTGGCCCGCACACCCGCCTGCTGAGCCTTACGGCACCATACAATGGACGCATAGGTGACGATGGGCCTAGCAAGGGCCGTATATAGCCACAGTGCTGTTCTGGGACCAATTCCCCAGGTCCCCCCGATGAAGCTCCTACACGTCCACAGGGCCGCCGTAGCTCTCCCGATAACTCTATCGATATGGGTATTCCAAGAGAGACGATCATCCAGGGTTACCCCCAGATACTTCACCTCCCTCGAGTAACTAATACGTTCACCAAACAGAATTGGGCTCGTTAATCTGTCCCTGCTTCTGTGTCTGGTGAAGGCGACCAAAGTGCTCTTGCTTGGATTTATATTCAACTCAACGCCTTTGCACCACCTTTCCACAACACGTAAATTTTGCTGTAGAAGATCAGAAATAGTGCTCTCAAATTTTCCCCGCACGACGAAGGCCACATCGTCAGCGTATCCCCAGACACGCGCCCCGGAGCCCCTGAGAGCAGCGATTAGATCATCCACTACAATGGACCACAGCTGCTATTTCCTCCTGAATTCGCTGCTATTTCCTCCTGATCATACTTACATTCCTGCTAGCAAAAAAAGCTGTCCTTCTACAATAGATATCTATATCACTAATGTCCCTAAATGATTTTCACAACCAAAAGTTTTAAACCAACTTTCTTCGGATCATCTTCCAATAAATATTGACTCCTACGGGGGGATCGTGGGCCTCCAATCCACTTTTCTTGATTATAAAAGTGCCGATTGGAGTTTATACAGAAAATATTTGATTGATAGCGCTGCTGATATACCAAATATTGATTCTATTATCTATACACAGCAGGTAGATAATATGATATCGGAACAGTAAAATCAAAAACGCTGTAGAACTTGCTATTCCCAAGAAGCCTGTAACTCCCCATTTTAAAAAGCTACCTGATTTTATTGTTCAATTATTTAAAAAAAGAAATGATGTCAGGAGGAAGTGGTGCAGAACTCATGAACTAATATATTATGTGCAAATGAAATTTCTTAATACAAAAATTAAATTTAAAATTAGAAAATTTAAAAATAATGGCTGGTCTAAAATGCTTCATGGTTTTGATAAGGCTTCAAAATCATTCTGGAAGGTAACAAAAATTATTAAAAGTAAATCTAAACCTATTCCAGCTCTTAAGTCTGGCGGTAAATATTTTTACACTGCAGAGAAGAAGGCTAAAGTATTGGCCAGCCACTTTGCTAGTAAGTTTGGGGCTTCTGATTCTGAATCCGATCAGATAACAGAACAGGAAGTAACAAATTCTGTTGGATTTATTAACAATCAAAATATTTTAAATTTATTGGACCAGAAAATGTTGTTGATCAAATCGCGATTAAAAATTAAAAAAGCTCCTGGCTTGGATAACATAAGTAATAACTTTATTAAACATTTTCCTTACAGTTTTGTACTTTATATCACCTTTATTTTCAATTGTTGTTTTAAATTGGGTTATTTCCCTGAGATTTCGAAAGAATCAGGTGTGATTGCAATTTTAAAGCCAAATAAACCTTATGATGATCTAAATAGCTACATACCCATAAGTTTATTAAGTAATATATCTAAACTATTTGGAAAAATTATAAAAATTAGATTAAGTAAACATATTTCGAATATAAATCTTTTCCCAGATGAGCAATTTGGATTTAGATGCAATCACAATGCAATCCACCCTTTGTTAAGAATTAAAAATTCGTCAAAGATAGTTTAAAAAATAAAAAATCAGTTGGCATGATTGCACTAGACATAAACTCTGCTTTCGATACTGTGTGGCACGATGGATTGTTGCACAAAATAAAACAGGCTAATTTTCCCGTATATATCCTAAAAATAATTCAAAGTTTTTTAACTGGAAGGAGCTTTAGAGTAAGGTTAAATGAGACTCAATAAGATAGGCTGCCTATTCTGGCAGGTGTTCCGCAGGGTTCAGTCCTTGGCCCTATTCTTAACAACATTTTTACGTCCGATATTCCTAAATTTCAAAATACATCACTATCTATATCCGCTGATGATTGTAGATTGTAGATTCTAAGGGAACCGAGTGGGACAGGAGCATCCCCCCAAGCCACCGCAGCCATTTTTGACTTATTGTAGCCCCCCCACTCTCCCGTCTATAATATCCCCGTCCCAATCACAAAGCCGGAGATATCGCTAAGGGAGTTGGACAACAGTTCCCGAACACTTAGGGACCCATGTCCAAGACAATTGCGGCGCCGAACAGCTAGTGCCAGACAGTCGCAGAGAATGTGCACGGCGGTCTCATCGCCACCCCCAAAAAACCTGCACAGGGGGGAGCCCGACTTCCCCAGCCTATGCAGGTGGTACTTCACCGGGCAGTGCCCCGTGAAGAAATTCGCAATAGTGCGAACCCGGCTCCTGCTCATCCCCAGCAACTCCGCGGCGAATCCGCCGGAGCACGCCGGAAGAAACACCTTCGCATGGCGGCACCCTTTCGTGTCCCGCCAGTGACGGCCGCATTCCGCCGCGAGTAGGCAGGCAAGCCTGGCCCCCACAACGGAAGAAGGCAGACCGCAGAAAGGCAGCGGCTGCACAAAGGCAGCCCCAGATCCCCTCCGCGCCAACTCATCGGCAACTTCGTTGCCCGCATGACCACTATGGCCCGGCACCCAAATGAGCATCACTCTGTTGTCCGATGCCAATTCCCTAAGTGCAACAAGGCAGCTCCAGACCAGGTCGGATGTAACCTGAGCTGAACGGAGTGCCAGCAGCGCAGCCCTGCTGTCTGAGAACACATAGATGGTGCGGTTTCTATACCCCCTTTCCAAATTGATTCTCAGACAGATCTCTATTGCATGTATTTCGGCCTGGAACACTGTGCAATACGGGTCAAGGGTTGCATATATACGCGTGTCCGGGCGGACACCGTATACGCCCGAACCCACACCCGACTCCGTTTTGGACCCGTCCGCATACCACACGCTCGAACCCGACCTAAGTACCGGACCACCCCTATCCCACGTCCATCGATCGGGAAACAGAACCCTGTACCTGTGGTCGAAGTTGTACCGCGGCAGGCAGGTATCTGACATGGTTATTCTTAGAATCGGATCGCCCTCAATGAAGTCTCTGTGAGTTCTGTGGGCCAACTTTAGCCCTGCCCCGTCCTCGCCAGAGAGCAGTCGGTAAGTCACCAGCCGAGCTTCCTTCAATATATGGAAGTGCAGTGGCGGCATTCCGATCATCACCTCCAATGCAGCGGTGGGAGCCGTCCGCATTGCCCCGGTCACTCCCAGGCAGGCCAGCCTCTGTAGCTTTTCCAGCTTGGCCCGCACACCCGCCTGCTGAGCCTTACGGCACCATACAATGGACGCATAGGTGACGATGGGCCTAGCAAGGGCCGTATATAGCCACAGTGCT
The DNA here is from genome assembly GCF_029603195.1 of Condylostylus longicornis. Taxonomy (NCBI): domain Eukaryota; kingdom Metazoa; phylum Arthropoda; class Insecta; order Diptera; family Dolichopodidae; genus Condylostylus; species Condylostylus longicornis. The sequence continues at coordinate 284,785 of NW_026578255.1, read as the reverse complement.
GTTCTGGGACCAATTCCCCAGGTCCCCCCGATGAAGCTCCTACACGTCCACAGGGCCGCCGTAGCTCTCCCGATAACTCTATCGATATGGGTATTCCAAGAGAGACGATCATCCAGGGTTACCCCCAGATACTTCACCTCCCTCGAGTAACTAATACGTTCACCAAACAGAATTGGGCTCGTTAATCTGTCCCTGCTTCTGTGTCTGGTGAAGGCGACCAAAGTGCTCTTGCTTGGATTTATATTCAACTCAACGCCTTTGCACCACCTTTCCACAACACGTAAATTTTGCTGTAGAAGATCAGAAATAGTGCTCTCAAATTTTCCCCGCACGACGAAGGCCACATCGTCAGCGTATCCCCAGACACGCGCCCCGGAGCCACTGAGAGCAGCGATTAGATCATCCACTACAATGGACCACAGGAGGGGCGAAAGAACCCCGCCCTGCGGACATCCTTTTGCAGCGGAGATGAAGAGTATATCGTCAGCTATGGTGGACTTAATAATCCTATCCTGTAGCATCCGATTGACCCATCTGCTAGTCGTCGCATCAATCCCTCGTTTGTGCAACGACTCACAGATGACATGATATGGGGTGTTGTCAAAAGCTCCCTCCATATCAAGGAAGCAGCCAACTGCTACCTCCCGCACTTCCAGTGAGTTTTCAAGGACCCCCACCAGACTCTGCAGAGCGAGTACAGTAGACCTTCCCGACTGATAGGCGTACTGAGATTCATGCAAGGGATTGCTTCCCAGTGCACCGTCCCGTATAAATCTATCAATCACTTTTTCCATTGCTTTCAATAGAAAAGAAGTAAGGCTGATTGGACGGAAAGACCTTGGGTGGTTGCTTGGTCGCTTACCCACCTTCGGAATATACGTCACTTTAGCCACCCTCCATGCCTGAGGGATGTAACCCCACGCATAGCTGGCACGAAAAATTCCCAACAGTGCTCTAGCGATATGTTGGAAACCCCTCTGGAAAAATGCAGGATATATCCCGTCATCACCTGGAGATTTGAAGGGCCTGAAAGAGAAAACAGGTGAAAACAATGCAAATGAAACTGCATTTGAGTGATTCCGAAGAATCTCCGAGTCAGGAAAGTGCGTTGACGCCATGAGCTCCAACGTCTGCTTTCCGTTCTCAGTCATGGAGCCATCAGGACGTTCCATTAGGCCCAACCTGCTAGCATACTTTTTGGAAAGCACCCTGTGAAGACGCGCACTGCTGGGGAGTTCATCAATGCCCTTGCAGAACGCCCTCCACGAGATTCTCTTCGCTTTCCTAATTTCTTTATTGTACTTTGTGAGTGAGTCCTTATACTCTTCCCACGAACCTGACGCTTTGGCCTTATTGAATAGCTTTCTGGTCTTTAGTCTAAGCCTTGAAAGCTCCTCATTCCACCACGGGTACTTCCTATTGCTCCGCCTCGGCTTAGCACGGCAGCTCCCGTGATAGGCATTAGTAATAGCCGCCGTCAGGGCCTCGCTGACCAGTTCGATATCCATCACCGTTCTGACAGAAGCAGGAACGGATCTAATCCCATCCATGAGGAGCGTTTCGAATTGACTCCAGTCTGTGGATTGGGGCACCCGATAAATTTCTTCTGCCAGGCCCCCGGAGACCATGATATCAAACCTAATCTGCCTATGATCGGACATGGATGTCTCATTTGAGACATGCCATCCACCAACCCTACTGCCGATAAATTCAGTGCAAAGGGTGATGTCAAGGACCTCTTCCCTAATTGCATTTATGAATGTCGGCCTATTGCCTTCATTCATAATCATTAATTTATTGCTATATATAAATTCAAGTAGGCACTCACCTCTTTTGTCTATATTGCTGCTTCCCCAGACGGTGTGGTGGGCATTGGCATCACTTCCTATTATAAGTTGGAAGTTCCTCCTTCCACAAAAGTCCACTAGATCCTTCAGTTGCTCGTCCGTGAGCAAGACTTCACCTTCACCAACGCAGCTACCTGATCCTTAGAACAGTAATCTGGAATGGGAAAATACGTTAGCTTTTTACTAAACAAGATGCAAGCCCTAGGCCCGCCCCCAGTTGTATTATCATACAATAGCTCACCTGTTAGGCCCTTAACCTGATCCTTCACTATGTAAGGCTCTTGGATAAGGGCGATATCGAGGTGATCCTTCATAAATCTATGAGCCAGAACATCAGTAGATGCCCTAGCATGCTGTAGATTTATTTGGATGCACCTCACAGCCATATTATTTCCTCCGGCTCTTGTCTATGGGCTTTGGCCCTTTAGACAAAGGCTTTACATGAGCCTTACCTCCCATTGTCGCCTTTTTACACATCTTGGTGGGCGCCTGCCCTGCCACAGCCTCTTTTGCCGTCCCAGGTGCTACGCTAGCCCCTCCAACAGCAAATAGCGAAGCAGTTCCGGGCTTCCCAATGGGCTTGAGCCCTTTTGGTTCCCCCGGAACGCTTGTATTTGGCGTGCTGGTCGATGGTCCTTCCGTTTCCCTTGCCGCCATTTTCGGAGCGACTTCAGACTTTCCAATGAGTTTTGGCTCTTTTGGTTGGCCTGAAGTGCTCGTCGTTGTCGCGGTGGGCACTGGTTTTTTATTTTGTCCTGCCCTGCCGCCAGCACCTTGAGAGGATTTTCTTCCTTTAACCCGAACGGTAACACGGAAGAAATTCAGGAAAAGTCGGAACTCCGCTTTCCGTAGATCTTCCAATCCGGAATCATCCACGGAAAAGGTGATGGAGCAGCCCCCGTCCTTTTCCTTGTCCATCCTCAGCACCCTCCAGGAACTTATCTTGAGGCTGGGATTTTGCTTCCCTATCCTACTTAGAAATTTGTCCCTGGAGAGACTGACGGTTGTCTCGTCCTTTGGTACGTAGGTGACGCAGACATGCTGTTTGAGCATGTCGTCGCCATCCAGTACCACGACATCGCAACCGTCCCAAGGCTTTATCTTCCTGCAGACACTGGTTATCCACTCCCTGGTGTTTTGATTGTTGCATGTTACGGATATCCATCCGTCCCTTTGCAACGCTGCAGTGAATTGTGGATGAGAGTCCACAACCCTATCCATTTCATCCATGATGACTACTTTGATTTTCCTCATCTAGACTTCGGATAGCCTTTCCTCTGGATGCAGTCTATGAGTGATGGCCACCTTGACCTGTGCTACTGCATCCCGATAAGAAGTCATTTTCGGGTTTTGTTGAGGAATGTTCCCAGGGACCTTCCCCTCAACATTGCCCTTCATCGACCTCTTCTTTGAGGGCCCTGCATCAGGGGTGTTGCTTTCCGATCTTTCCCTCTTCCGGGGATGGTCGGTCACAACACCCGATCCGCAGGCCTTCAGCTTTTCCAGCCTTTCCTTCTCATATCTGCGAGCTTCCTCTGGGGACATGCCATCCCTGATATAAGCCGCGATACGCCGAGAAATATTGGATGCGCCAGAGAAATATTGTTTTTTTCCCCTGATGTCCAGCCCTCTCAGGTCCTCCTCAGTGTTTTGGATAATAGGTCCGAGAGGATCCTGATTATCCGTCTCCATCGGAGGCGCCGCCTTTTCCTCTACTGGCGTGAGAAGGAGTTCCTCCTCTGCGTCAGTCAAGAGAAGCTCTGGTTCCGAAGACCCTTGAGCACTAAGTGGTTGTATGTTGTCCTTAGTATTGTTGTTGTTGTTGTCACTGTTGTTATTGTTGTTGTCATTTTCCATTTCTGGTCCCACGAGTAGCGCGGGAAAGTAAAGTCACCCATGGCAGAGCCCGGCATACCATGGGAATTCTCGTTTAAACTGGAGGGCGCTTGGTATCCAGAGTCCGCATACTAACGACTAAGCTCCCCCTTAGCCACGCAGTCATCGGCATATGCTGTTCCACCTTGACTTGGGACGCCTGTCGTCAGCTGACGTATAGATATAGGGCTGAAACTCACAAAGCAAGAGGCTCGCCGCGAGACATGACCACGACACGAACGTAACTTTGATCGTTTCAATCACCCCTTTATCCTCCGCCATTACCGGGGCCCACCACTAGGAGGTGACAGTGCGGTTTTGGGCCCCATCCGTTGATGATACTGATATATATACGGCTCATAAATTATCAATTAATATTGAAATACATTTGCAATCTGCGCTTATTTCGTTCGAAAAATATATTAAAAAATGAAAAATTAGTATAAATGTAGGAAAACGAATTGAAAAATTGTACGATAAACATATACCATGGTGTCATTCCATAAAATATTTGGCAATCATATTTGACGAGAAAAAAACATTCAAAAATCATATAAGTGCAACTGTAGATAAAACAAATAAATTAATTCGATTACTTTATCCATTCATAAATAGAAAATCAAAGCTAAGTGTTAGCAATAAAATATTATTATTCAAAGCAATATTTCGGCCTGTGATGCTTTATGGTGCCCCCGTGTGGCTAGATTGTGCTAGGAGCCATGTACAAAAATTGCAGGTATTACAAAACAAAATATTAAAAAAGATGCTAGGTCTTCCTTTTTATTATTCAACGACTAAGTTACATGAAAAAACTAATACTGATCTTATAGCTAATAAAGCAATCAAACTATATAATAACTTTTGTGAGAAGAATATGCATTCCAAAAACCCCATTATAAGAAATTTAACGGCAACAGACGACCAAACCACTTGAATCGTTGTTCTCTACCTAACTTTTCATATTATCAAATTAAAGTAATTTTATATTCTGGTAAGTAAATTTTCATTGATTGTAAATACTCCAATTATTTATTCTTATTTAGAAATTTAAAGGTATAGTTATAACTAGTCTTAAGTTTTATATAAACATAATATTTATATGAGGATTTTTCCCATTTTTGCCTTAAAAAGTATAATTAAACAAAAAGAAACTTAATATTAAAAATTATATAGTAAATAATTGTAAATAATTTTGGGATAAATAAATAAACTACAAAAAAAATATTTTTTAAATCAAAGTGGCTATTTTTTGAGGAGAAATTTTAAATTAATTCACACTTATTATAAAGCAGGTAAAATTTCGAAAATATATTTGAAAAATCAAAAAAAATATATTAATATTTTCATTCATAATTATATTAAAATTCTTGAAATACGTATAAAACAGCGGAAAAACAACAAGCACAACCTTCGCCTTCAATGTTTTATATGTTACTGAAAGCCTTTCATTATTTTTCAATGAACAGCTTTTTTCTCTCATAAGGTAAGTTAACTCAAGATATGGGAAATAACTGTGATGTCAAGTTGAAAATATATTTGAAAGATAATTATTATATATAAGTAATGAAAGATAATTATCAAATATTGATATGAATACATAGTAAAGAAAAAATTTGAAGAGGGAATAAGAAAATAATATCTAAAATACAATTAAATATTATTTTGCCAATACAAATTTTGAATGCACTTTAAAATTTTACCTCTATTTTTATTTGAGAAAAATTTTTAAAAATTATGACCGGATTCGAATATCTATTTTATTTAAATAAATAGTATGTTAGCAAATAACTCAAAAACTCCGATTGTAAAATGACAGGTAGTAGGTACTGATAAAAATTTTTGTCCGTTTGCGTTTACTATTAAGATTCATACACAGGCATGGAGGGCCATTTTATAAATAGATTGCTCTTGTTTACCTGCTAATAAAATATGAAAGAAGAGCACAACAAAATTTTTGAAGCTCTCAATATAACATGTTTAAAATAGTTTTAAAATAATTATTTAAGAAAAATTTGATTGGAAGTAGGTACATGCACACATATTTATTTTTAATAACTTAAAAACTAACTGAAATTATTTGAAACAATTTTATAAGTAACGTATAAATAACCGAAATGAGATAATTCAAATTGTTGAAATGTGTCAACCTATATTACTTTTATTAACATTTTTGTTAGCCGACACTACTCAACTTACCTTATTGGGAAATACAAAATGTGCATGAAAAATCACACATACATCCTTCCTCATTAACATTTGAAACCATACTGAAATATGAATTTGAAATTTTTTTTAATTTTTTCTTTCCTCCTACTTTTCTTTCTTTTTCGTGCAATAGAATTTAAATGGGAAGCTTTTTAAAAAATGTGTATAATATCCTGAGATATTTCAAAATATTAAACTCTTTTTTACGTAAAAAAAAAGAAAAAAATAATAAGAAATATGACACGATCAGTAGCATTTAAAGAAAAAAACAGGAACGAAGCCAAAAATTCGTAATATTTCGTAAAAAAATTGAGTATTGGGTTGGGACCTGTTAAATGCAAAGACATTAGTAACACCGTCCCAAAGCTTTCAATGCCTTTACATTGTAAAACAAACTGCTAAAGCTTTTAATACATTTTGGAATACAATTTTTACAATTTTTATACATATTTTGACGTTTGTTTGAAAATTTCAATTTAAAGTTCTGTGCAAATGTTAATTTTTAACAAATATTACTACATAATTAAAAACATTACACTTTCATGCTGCATTTTAGGAAAAAAACTTAATAACTGCTACTTTATTGCTGAAAATATATGCTAGTTTATTTAATTGATTATTTCTGGCAACGTTTATATGACATGTAAAAGAAAAGCGTTCTCGATTTTTTCGATATACGATTTACTTTTATTTTACGTCTCCACTACGTATAGTCAAGAGATTTTAATAGACTTTTTGGAACGTGATACTTTGTAATGTTTACGCTGTAAGCGCATTATTATATAACTTAAATATTTTTCATTTTTAACAGTGTATATAATAACTCGATAAAAAATTCGTTTGATTATAATAACTTTAGAAATTTAAAATTAAAGCCTTACGAAAATCTTTATGAATCTGGATGTCTTTGGCGAAAAAAGTGTGTTTTTATAATTGAAAAATATTGTATTAAAGGTAACTAAAATAAAACTTCTTATACCTATCTTCCAAATATTTCCAGATCTTGGGTGGAAACTGACTAACAAACAACAATCTTTAGAACGGGCAGTCCATTAACCCTTTTTGAAAAACCAACTAAATATCAAATTTTTTTGAAATCGGATACTCGTTTTTTTTTCGAAAACTCCCCTATACATTTTGGAATACTTTTTCTATGTAGTTGTGAATTGTTTTTCATTTTAATGTAAGCGTCCCTTTTATGGTTCATAATTACGCTTTACTACATTAAAGCATACATTTGTAAATGTGGTAAAAATATAGATGCAAGTAGAAGTTTTGAAAGTTTTTTCCGATATAGTTTTAACAAAAATTTTAAATAAAATATGTATGGAATTTTATGTTTTCTGGGGCTACAGTATGTAATTTTAATATCGTGTTCGCAAAAGTGGAAATGTAGTAGAAATACTATACAAATTGATTTCTTCGAGGATACCCTATGTGACTTAGAAGCCGGGATCGCGGCCCGGCTGCCGGTCAATCTTTCGACATTACTATCCACAATAGGGAGACCCCAAGATCTCGCATGCTTTAAATATAGCGAAAACTTCAACCAGAAAGAAACTCAGGAATCCGATGAAATTCAGACATCCCCGTTTGAAGGAAAAAGCTGCAGAACCGATATCATTCCCATCCTTGGAGTCGTCGGTGAATAAAGCTACCTCAAAACCTCTGAAAGCAGTCAGCTCCCTCCATTAGAGGGAAGTTCGGCACAAAAATTCTGGTCGAAGCCCAATCTTGGAAAACAATATTCTGTGATCACATCAGTCATTCCCGCAGAAAACTTTCAGTCAATTCTATCGTGACCGTAGGGCCTTGCACCCCATTACCCTGAGTCGGCGGCAGCCATGTTAGCTTCATGTATTCAAGGCATCCGTGCGCGTCAAATTCAAAGCCACAGTAATACTGATTATATTGGGCTTTGAGCCCCATATATTCATCTGATTCTTACCGATCTTAGTACGGTTATATGCCTTTTCAAGAGCCGGCTACACACAAGCGCTTCATATGTGAGGAATGGTTTTACAACCGCTGTGAACAACCACATAATCATGCTAAGTTTCAATACCCACCGCCTTCCATCTATTTTCTTGTAGATCCGTGAGTAGGTATTGGGTGTCTAGATGACCTGTTAAAGTGTGTCATGACCTGTATAACGGGTCGTTTATTTCCTGGTATAGGTAGATGACTTGTTTAAGTGTGTTATGACCCATGTACATATGAATGTACGAAGCTGAGGTGGCCGCCAGGTCAATTAACTATAAAGTAGGTCAAAGGTTGCAAAGCAAGTTGTTTACTTGTCCGAGTTCAGCGTACTTGAGACTTTGCATGATTTGTTTACATGTGAGTTTCCTTTGCCGGAGTTGTCCAGCAGATAATGAAATTTAAATTAAATATTTTAAAAATAGTATTAGGTAATCAGAAATATCAGAAAGTACGTATTTTTAATTTTACCTTGATAGTAAGAAAGGAAAAAACTTGTTATATTTACATTGAGGTACCTCTAATTTTTATTTTCCTTCTACCTTAGTTCTTGTTATTGTATCTAGTTGCTTGCGCACCGCATTGTTTTTGTTTTTACTATGCATAATTAAGAAATAGCAGGAATGTCTTATTGCTTACTTTTGCATAAGAAAAACAAGATGCATGAAATTCTTGTTTTCATTTTCTTTGATTGTACTTAAATACAAAAAAAAAAACTGGTTAATCAAAAAAAGTCTAGTTGTTAATACATTACGCATTTGTATTTTTCTTAAAGTAGAATGTTCTATAGAACGTATATACCTATAAATTGCAAAACACATTTTTTTTTTCACTTTTTCTTTAATATAATTATATATAGTACATATTTGTTCTTGGAATCTTTCTTTACATATTTTTTTTCGATGACTACAGGTTAGAATTGCAGATATCACTGGTTCAAATATTTGTATATGTCTTTGAAACCGGTTCCTATCTCGTGCAAGTTTTTCGTATATTCCTTTTCGAGCAATTCTGTATGCAAAATCCCATGCATACATATAATGAATTTTTAATTTCAAGTTAAAGTGAACTTTTGTTTTCATATTTTTATTATGTAGTTAATTCAGTATTTTTTCCTTTATCAAATGTATGTAAATGTTTATTGCGTCTATTATGTGCAGCAATAGGGCATAAAGACTTATAGTTTTCAATTTGTAATAATGATGGCATACTTTCAGTTAAATCCTCTATTTTGGAGTTGTCAATGAACTGTTGTAAGAATACCTTTTTTTGAATGCCCTTTACATAAATCTTTTCAGCTGATTGTAAAATTTGCTTAATAATATGTGGTACTTATGAATATTCTATATTTCCGCTATTCCACTTTAATCCATTTATATTATCTTCACAATATTGAACATTATATTTTGATTTTTGGGTAAGTTCGTGTTCAGAGTATGGAGATTTAAAATAATACGCCATGGGGATCATGCTTCCTTTTTCAAGTAAAGCTAATTCTTTTACAAAATAGTGTTTTTCATTTCCTTGTACAAATTGAAGGTCGACAATAAAAATCTGTCCGCTCATATTGAAAACAAGTGCTTGTCCTCAATGAAAGTTTAAATGAAAATAAAAGTACTGAAGAGGTTACTAGGTTTATATAATATTTTGACCAATTGACATGTTTTATGTTATAAATATATGTAGGTTACAAGATCAATTTTTATTTTCATTATGTTTTTTCACCCATTTACAATGATGGTGGCCGGTCCATCGTGCTGTGGGAAAACCCCTTTTATACATAATCTCTTAAAAAATAATAAAGACAACATAAAACCTTGTGTTGAAAAAATAATTTGGTGTAATCCTGATAAAAATGCTGTTCCCAAAAATATAGAACGGCTTGAGCATTATGTTACTGTTCCAGACATAAATGATAATCATGAACCTATATTAATAGTACGAGACGTATTAGACGATATGATGTTAAGTACACAAGACAAACGAATATGTGAGTTATTTACTAGAGGTTCACATCACAGAAATTTGTCTGTAATTTTTGTAACACAAAATCTATTTCATCAAGGAAAATTTTCAAGAGATATTTCATTAAATTGTAAATATTTAGTACTTTTCAAAAACCCTAGAGATAAATCACAAATATTACCTTTGGCCAGACAAATATAACCGAATCAGGTTAAAGAATTCGAAAAAGTATATAATGAGGTAACATTACAACCATATGGATATATATTATTAGATCTCACTCAAGAATTCAACGATCTTTTTAGATTAAGAAGTGATTTGTTTGGTCTAAATTCATGTTTTTGTACAAAAGATCAGTTAGAGCAATTAGCACAAGAATATGAGAAGTTTGAAAACCAACCGACATATATTGCACCTATTAAAAAATTCTAAACCAAGGTTTCAAAAAATAATAATTAAGCATTGTGAACCAGAAGTAATAAAAACATTTTGTGAAATAGCTTTGAATATATTAAAAGGAAATTGCAATCTTAATAAAAAAATAACGAATCAACTAAGGAAGTATAAAAAAGAGTTACGGCCGTTAGCCTCCAATAAAAAATCTATAAACAATAAACGAAAAATAATTATTCAAAAAGGGGGATTTTTACCAAGCCTTCTCGGAGCCATATTGTCTGGAATAATAGGAAGTTTCTTAAAATGAATAGCGCAACATTTAATAAAATGGTAATAATAAAACCTGAAATTTATGAAAAACTAAAACAAAATTCTGATGTCGAGCTAAATGAGTTAAATAAAAAGATGAAAAATATTCTACTGAATAAAAATTTGACTGATATCCAAAAGTGGTATTTATATCGTCAAAACCTGTTTAAAATAAGGAACAAAAGTAGAACTGTTCCCCAAAACATTACAGCACAAACTTACAGAAACAAATAGTACTCAAACTCGTCCGAAAAATTACTTCTAAAAACACAGACACCCAAACGAATTTTGTGGAATTTAAGGATGCTAAAATACAGTTCCCCGAGGAGGAAATATTCGAAAAAGAACCAGACGATGTATGTGATAATGAATTGCATGAAAATGTGTTTACGACAGCGCTTTCTGCTGCATCAGCTGGTGAACGTCTTAGAAAACGTAAGTCTATCAGAAATCAAAATTTTCAGATGTATGAAACAGAAAATGGAGATATTATAACAATTCCTTTAGGCAGCCCTAGTCCCCCTCTAAAAAAAGAAAAAACTATAAATACCGAAAACTTAAGGAATTCTCAAAGACGTGTTTTACGATCTGCTAAAACAGGTGACACACAAACACAGCTTGATTTTCCCATACGTAAAAGTAAATCAACAAGCACATGGACAACTTACAGGTAAATGATGAATTTTATGTAACTTTACTAAGTGACTCGTCCATTAACTACTATCCTGAAAACACATTGGCAGCTTTTACTAATAAATTAAATAAACAATTTGCCCTTGATGAAAAATGGAAAGTTGGAATTTCACAAGTATATGTAAATGATTATGTATCACCCATTTACGGAGAAAACGACGAAAAAAGAATTGCAATTACGATTGGAAGTACAGAAAAAAAATATGAAAACATAGGTACAACTTATATTCCATATAGGAAAGAACAAATCAATTGTGATTGGAAAACTTTTGTTTTACCTATACTCATACAAAATATAGAACCGGATGCAGGATATACAAAAAAGGAATGTGAGTGTCAACTTATATGGCAAATTTTTGATTATATTTCAAGGAACTCAAGTTACATAAAATCTGGAGAACCAACTGAATACACTGGTGAAGTGGTTAAAATATGTGTCAGCGATCCAGAAGTTGACATAAAAATAGGTGTAAAAACCAATTGGTCAATTGATGTTTTTATCAAAGAATGTTTTAATCAAATTTTAATAAAATACCCCGATTTTAAAAAATATAAAGACAGAATTGTGCAATTGCACAAGTCTTATTTAGAAACCTTATATTTTATACCAGTAAATAAATCAGATATTATGTTTGTATACAGTGACATTATAGAACCACAAATTGTCGGTGACAATACTTTGAGGTGTTTACGAACAATAATAATAAAGAATACATACGAAAATAATTTTTTTGAATTTAAAAATATTCATTATTTTCCAGTTGAAAATAAATTTTTTGATAATATTTCTATTACTCGTATGTTATGTGATAAATATGGTAAACAAATAAATTTTTCCAATAGTAATATTCGTACAAAAATTGTATTACATTTCAAAAAAGTATAAATAAAAGGTATTAAGCAGAAATTATATTATTTTTCTATTATATTATGGAACGATTGTATTATAAGTATTATTTAGTTCAATCTGGTAAAGGGCTTGATGATATCGACCCCTTACTTCATTCTGCCCTTGCCTATCAAAGAGGTCGAGGATTGGGAAGCTTTTTTGGGGGGCTTTTTAAATATTTGAAACCTTTGTTTGTCTCCGGAGCTAATATATTGAAAAATGAAGCAATTAATTCCATTATGAATGCTCTATTTGATATTGCAACTGGAGCAAATATAAGAGAAGTAGTTCAGGATCGGGGTAAAGAAATTTTAAAAAATGTGAGACGTGGAGCAGTTCGTAAATTAAACGAAATGTATGGATCTGGAAAAAGAAAAAGAATAACTATAAAAAGGCGCCTAATTAAAAAAATCGACTATTTTGCTTCAAAGCGACGAAAAGTTAATAGCAAAAGAAAAAAAGTTGATATTTTTGATTAATTATGATTGAATGTATGAAATCAGAGTTGGATATTTTTAGAACAAAGCCAATTCAATCTAGTATTTTAAGATCTGAAGAAGTTTCATACAATCCTATTGCTTCTTTAGATAATCCATCAACTATTGAATTTGTCTCATTAGCTCATGGTGATACATACAGAGATTTATCTTCTACATATCTTAGATTAAAGGTACAAATTGTTAAAAAAGATGGAAACCATTGGAATAACGACAAAGGTGTCGACGGAAAAACATTGCCCCAACCAAGTGTAGTGAATAATCTTCTACACTCAATAATAAAACAGTGTAATGTTCAATTTAACGGAAAAAGTATTACCCCGTCAGATGGAAATTATCATTACAGAGCATACATTGAATCATTATTAAATTATGGTACGGATGCCGCTACTACTCATTTAGAGTGTGCTGGATGGTGTTTAGGTAAACCAAACATAGCAAAACCAGATAATAATGGATCAAAAGAACGTCAAAAACTTTATCACAACAGCAATATCGTAGAGCTAATGGGTAAACTACATTTGGATATGTTTAACCAACCGACTCTTTTAATAAACAACGTTGATGTGAGAATTACTTTAACACTTGAAAAACCAGATTTTTATATTTTTGCAGACGACGCTGATGAATCTCAGTTAAAAATTTTGGAAGCTACATTATTTATGAAGCACGTAACAATAAACCCAAGTGTGCTACTAGCCCATAATGCTGTTCTAGAAAAATCGAATGCCAAGTACAATTACAAGCGTGTTGAAGTAAAAAGTTTTACAATTCCTTCTAATACATCAGCTATTTCACTTGATAATGTCTTCATTGGGCAATTACCCAACACCATAATTTTTTGCCTTACAGAAAATGTTGGCTACTCTGGAAAAAGATCAAAAAATCCATATAATTTTCGACATTTTGATATGTCCCAATTTGTATTGTATGTAAATGGTGTACAAGTACCAAACACAGCAATTGAAACAAGTTTTTCAGATGAAAATAATTGTCATACTCGTGCATACCATACACTTTTTTCTGGTACAGGAATTTATCATAATGACAAAGGACATCAAATATCAAAATCTATGTTTAGTAGTGGATTTTTCATCTTGGCTTTCGATTTGACACCAGATGCATCAGGAAATGAGATATGTCAGGGTCTATTTAATCAAGGTACAATTAGAATTGAGGCAAGGTTATCTAAAGCGCAATCATCTGTATTGACTGTTATTGTCTATGGAGAATTTGATGCAAGTGTTGAAATTGACAAAAATAGAAATATTTTCACAAACCTATAAATAGAACATTTACATAAATGGTTTTAATATTCAAGATGATGTCATTGTCTTATGCACTTGTTGATATAACGTTTTGTTGTGACGACAAGAATACCTTATTTGTAAAAGATATTTGCTTAGTTGGGATTCAAGAAAAATGCAAAAAAATTGTAAAGGAGTTTTCTTACAAATTTCCAACTAAGGAACTAATATATGAAAATTTTGAAAACTATTCGTTTGGAACTTTGATTAATGACAATATAAGCTATGAACTTAAAGAAATATTAAAAATATTCAATGTGATATTGACTAACGGAAAAATCAAAAAAGATTTCATTTCGCATTACATTAAAGAAAACAGTACAGTTTATGATTTAAGTGAATTAAATTTATGAATACTTTAGATATTATAAAATATTTAAATTGCAATAAATATACAAGAAAAAAATTTAGAGGTGTATTTGCTTTAGATCAAATACCAAAAAACCTTGAAAGATCTTCCTTTATAATTATAAATACTGATAAAGCAAAAGATCCTGGCGAACATTGGTTAGCCATATATATTCCAAAATATGGTTGTGTTGAATACTTTGATTCTTATGGAGGTTTACCAAATAAAAAGGAAATTTTAAGTTTTTTAAAAGATAAATGTATTGTTTTTAATGACAAACAATTACAAAGCACCTTTTCAGAAGTTTGTGGAGAATACTGTTGCGTATATGCATGGTATAGATGTTTTGGTATAAGTATGAATAATTTTTTACGTGAATTTAAGAAACGCAACCATATTAAAAATGATCAAATAGTTTTAAGAAAATTTCACAAAATATTTGGAAAGCAGAATATTCAGACATGTGTTTCTAGAAATCATGTTATATAAAAGATGAAATGTCTCAATTAAAATGCAGTTTAAAAACAGATAGCTAGATCAGCACTACTTAATCAGTGTTTCTTAAAACATGTTGTTGGCGTATACTTATTTTTTAAACAAAACACATACTGTAAAAGTAGTAATAGGATTCCACGTAGAATTATTAGAAGCAACCATTTCAATACACCGTATTGGAAAAAAGGAAATTTTTATAAATTATGAAGATTGGGTAGAATTTTATCAGCAATTTCAAACAAAGTATAAAAAAAAATTTATAAATAACAAGGTCTCTTGTCTACAATTTGGAATAAAAACAAAAAATTTACAAACTTTCGTGTTAAGGAGCGAAGAGATGGATGAATTCCATATCCTAATTGATTTTATTCATTTGGTAATGGAGTACAACCACAAGGCTGAAGAAGGTGTAAAAGACTATGTAAGGAAATATATAAAACAATGTGTAGAAAACAATGAAATCATACTGAAAAGTGAATTTTATATACCATTAGATCGATTTAACTTTCAATGTTATTATTCTAGATTGTTTTATGAAATTCCGTTTTTACTTAAAAATAAGATAAAAAAATATTTAGAAATAAATAAAAGCACTATGCTATTAGACTAATATGTTACTTGTATTTTATTTTATTTTTTCTTTTATTTACATTATTTTTGTGTTATTTAAAACATGAGTAATTGTAAAAATAATAAAAAGCAAACATAAAAATACTATATACAACATAAGACATTTATAGCAATTCCAGCAAAATGAATTTGGTATCTGAATTGGTTCTTCTTCATTATTGAACATAATTGAAACCCCATCCCTTCTTGGTGATTGAGTATCCATTTTATTTCTTTAGTTAAACTGGAAAATTCGTTACAGTTATGCTGCTACGATTATAAATTGATGTATACTAAAGTTTTTTATTTGAATCATGCTTAAATATAAAAATACTGACTTTGTTCATTTTGTTGAGCTGCAACGGCTTATATAAATAATCGAATCCTTTTTATTTTTCTTATTTTAAAAATGGATGTCAACGAGTTTTTAAATGTATGTATATGATTCTGTTATTTTGGAAGAACATAAGAATCAAATTTGATATTTAAACAATTACTTAAAAACATTTAAACATAAATTACAATTAACTAGTTCGATACACGGAAGCCATTTTACCATTTTAATGCTATACAATAAAAAAATACAAAATTAAAGTTGCAAAATTAATTGACTGGTATAAAAAAAATGTCAAAATCTCAAATAGTATCAGAGATACATAGACCAGCTAGAAAACGATATCTCAGAAGAAAATTCAAGCAAAAGGGAATAAATGATACGTGGCAAATAGATTTAGTTGAAATGATACCCTACGCTAAATTCAATAGAGGATATAAATACATGTTAACAGCTATAGATATATTTTCAAAATACGCTTACGCAGAACCTGTAAAAACAAAAAATGCTGAAAATGTTTTAAACTCTTTAAAATTAATAATTAAAAGATCAAAATCAATTCCCAAAAATATTCAATCTGACGAAGGCAAGCAGTTTTTTAATTCAAAATTCAAAAATTATATGAAAGAAAAAGCAATTAATCATTATCACACATTCAGCGAAATGAAAGCATCAATTGTCGAAAGATTTAATAGAACATTAAAAAATATGATGTGGAAAACCTTTAGTTTAAATGGAAATTATAAATGGTTACATATTTTATTATCATTAATACAGAAGTATAATTCAACAAAACATAAGAAAATAAAAATTTCGCCTGAAGAAGTTACAAAGAAAAATGAACAATATTTATTAAGAAATATCTATATAGAACCTAAAATTTTTCAAAAAAGTAAATATAAAATTGGTGATTATGTAAGGATAAATAAATACAAAAAGCATTTTGAAAAAGGTTATCAACCTAACTGGTCTACTGAGATTTTTAAAATCGCTAAAGTAAATAAAACATATCCCATTACATATCAATTAGTTGACTATATAGACAATACTATTTCTGGTGGTTTCTATAAGGAAGAACTTACTCCTGTTAAATATCCTGATGCTTACCTAGTAGAAAAAATTATTAAAAAACAGGGAAATAAAGTTTTCGTAAAATGGTTGGGGTTTAGCGACGATCATAATACATGGATCAATAAAGATAGTATTATTTAAAACATAGTACATATTATATACATAGTTTTATTTTTCGACCTTTGTACAATAATAAAAATGGGAGAAAGTAATTCTTTTGTTTGTTTTTTTTATTTTTTAGTTTATTTTTATATTTTTATTTTTTTACAAATTTAGTTTTGTTTTAACCTCTTATATCCGTAAGGAAGGGAGCTACCATCTACAGCAAAGTTGCGTTTTTCTGATTTCGATTGATATACTTTTATTTGCGGAACCGTTAGTACTTTGTGTTCTTTGTTGCGCCCAATATTTTGTGATAATATATAAATTTCGTTGTCTGCTTTCGGGTTTAACACAGATTCTTTGATTGTGTTAAAATTAATTTTTTGGGAAGCTTCATAATTTAAACAAAAACCCTTAACTTTACATATAATTTTTTCTTCTTTATCTTTTGTACTATACATTTTAAATGAGTAATTTTTGGGGCCACCGCTTACAAATTCTGTTATGTAGCTATCTTTAGCATAACATTCTAACTCATCTGTCATGTCACCAATAAAATTTCCTACTGAAGGTTCATAGTCCCCTTTACGACTGATATACACTACGGAATCAGTATCGTAATATAAGACTCTTTCTTGAAGTTTTTCTAAGTAACTGTACAGTTTTAATCGCGCCTGAGTTGTTGTGTAAGCAGCAATACACACATTAACTGTTGGTAAGGAATACATTACTTCTTCCTTGTACTGCCAATTAACTATAATGTTTTCTTCATTTACCGGAAAAATATAACAAACTTCTATAGATGGGTTTGTTAACAGGTTGTACAATTCTCTAGGCTGGTTAATGATTGATGTTTTTTGTAAATTTTCTCTTTGACCAAATTTGCCCCAAAATGAATTTAACATTAATTTGGCAAATGATCTTAAGCCAGGATTGTTGGAAACCTTTTCATGCTCCAATTGAATATCTTCTTTATCAAAAAAATCTTTAACATAGTTTTCTTTTTCGTTATTAGTGACACATTTAGATGGCCAGCCTGAAGCTTCTTGTTTAATTTTAATAAATTTGTTCATCATATTTGTAAACAAGCCCTGTGTATCCATGTTTTTATCATATTTTATAGTTTGGTATTCCCAAACTTCATAAATTTCTAACATTTTATAACCTTTTTGAATAGCTTTTACAACTTCGTCAATTACCCATGTTCCTATTAAAGCTCTTTCCTCATCTGAATGTGGACAACATTCTTCAAGCCATTTTTCTTCACTACAACTTCGACATAATGAAAACATTAACTTGTTGTTTTGTTTTAGTGGGAGAACGGGATGTAGTAAGTTCGTTGGTGGTAAAATTTTACATTTAAGAATTCCGTCCATGTTATTTAGTTTTAGAGTAGAACAAATACTTTCCCCGACATAAATTTGCGGGTGACCAATAGGAAATTGTCCGTACTTGCAAACCCAAGGGTATAACGAGCAAATGTCTATGTATTTTGTTTTTTCTTCCTCTTTACATTTATAATAGTTGTAGACATTTCCTGTTCGTCCTCCATAAAAAGTATCTCGAGGATTCAATGGTGCATGTTGCACTAACGGATGATTTTTTAAATAACTTGCTTCTTCTTTACTAATTAATGAATTAAATTCACATTGCCACATTTCAATAACATCGTAACCTAATTTTCGTAATCTTTCAGCTTTTTTAAGAGTTCTTTCATACCTCGTGTTCATTGTATCATTTGAATCGTCTTGCAAACTGTTATTTCGGTTATGTGGTATACAAGTAGGGTGTCCATGATAATAACAACTGTAAAATTCAAAAACTTGATTAGTTTCTGAACAAAAACCGTCCACTTTTATACCGTTAACAAATGATTCTTTCTGTTTTGCTGTATGTCTGATGTTAATATTTCTTTTTTCTTCTTCCCATACTAACCATTGAATAGCCACTTTTGATTGATTGTCTGAGTTTCTGTATCCATGTTTAGGAATTAAACTAATTGTGTCCTCTTTTAAAAAATTTCTTCTAAATGCAAGATTGCATGCAGATGCAATTGTTGTTGCTTCTAGAAATGGTTCAACATTACACTGCTTCAAGAACATTTCTCTGAATTTTAAACAAGATTGTGTTAAAATGGTAATGTCATTGACACAGTATTCAATAATTTCTTTTTTAATGTTAAACATTTTATTTTTATTTTCTTCATACCATTTTAAGATGGTTTCACGTTCATCTACTTTCATGTCGTTTGGATTGTAATATTCTACAGAGGGTAATTGCCCAATATAATTTTCATTTTTCGCTGTGTTAAAAAGATGCGGAAATACCCTTTCTTCATATTAAATTGTAGATCAAAAGCTTTTGGTAATTTCGACAAAGCCATTGGAAAATAATTTAACGAATCTATAAATTTTATATTTCCCAATAGAATCATTATTACTTTTGTATCCCTCATTATCAGTTTAGTTTTTAAGGATGCTTTTTCTAAAATAAAATTCAAAATAAACTGATGATCGAAAGCTTGTCCATTGTGTGCAATTACTATAATATTTTTAAATTTTTTTCTCATTTCCAATATGTAGTTAAGAAAAGTTTCTATAATATTTCCTTTTTCAATTATTTTTCTTCTAATTTTGCAATTTGCGCATAAATATAAAGATACAATATCAATACACTGATCGCACCTTTGTTCAAAAACACATAATGTTGTTTCATGTTGTTTAATGACTGTTTTATTATTTTTTACAAGTTTTTCTTCAAAAATCTTTTCTTGTTTTGTTTCTAAATTATAAAAAATGAACAAGAAATTTTTTAAATTGGGTTGATTTTTATTTGGTTGGATATAACATAAATGGTTACTTTCCACGTACTTATTGAATATTTTACAAAAATATTCACCACAAATGTGTTGTCTATCTTTATTGTAGACCTTTAAACATTTGAAACATTTATGTATTAGTTCGAAAATACTTATTATAGTTGAACTAGAACTTTTGTGGTTATCAAAACATTCTTGACCATTAAATTTTCTGTTACAATCATTACACATAATATTTTTCAAATTTTTATCACATGGTGGTGATTTTTGACAACACGGGCATGATCCAGTACATCTATGTCCATTTTTGTTATTATACGCTACATGACAATCTTCACAATAATATATACAACTGAATGCTGATGTAAGTGACGTAATCACGTTGTAATGGTTTTTGTGAAATAAAAGATTTAATTTTTTCTCTGTTCCTAATCCTTCAAATATTACATTTTTTCCTTTTGTACCATATTTATATACTATTATTTTATAATTAGATAGGTGTTTTTGAAATTTGCTTAGTTCGATGACCCCGCAGCCTTTGCTAGGAATTGTAAGACCTGCATTTTTAGTAAGTTCTGTGGCTTTTTTCGTTTGCAGTTTTGAATTTCTTTTTATTATTTTTTTATAATCTACAGATTTTTCGACTTGATGAATCGCTACAATTAAAGGTCGAGGCAAGCATAAATTATCTCTGTTTGAAATTGTAATAACTCCTCTACGGTGTTTGCATTCGTCATCAAAATTTGTGTATTTTAAAGTTTTACCACATGTTGCTGTTATACAAAATTTATCAGAGCTTAAACCTTCAGAGTTACTCTGAAAAATATTTGATATGATGTTCCACACGTCTTCAAATTTAAGCTCTCTCGCCTCCTGGAATTTCACCCATCCCGGTCCTCTGTGTTCAAAACTTTCATCGCAAAATGTCAATCCTATTTGATCTGTGGGGTCAACTCCTTCAAGAATGTATTTCAAAACTTGTTCAATTCCGTTTTTGAACCAATCAATTGGCTCTAGCTGTGATGGTGCTGCTTTAACTTTAAATTTTATTACGCGACCTTGAATATTGAACCGTTTTAAGACGATGCCATTTTCGATGGTATACGCCTTTGAATTTTCTCGAAAAGATTGTAGAAATTTTTTTAAAACAAATTTGCGCGCCATGTTTTTATTCAAAAATACGAAAGTAGACTGGCTGTAAACGGTTTCAAATTTATTATATTAGTAATAAAAAAAAACTAATTGTTACATTGTAGCAAAATCATATTTCAGTTAATTAAACCTTAGGCTTAGAATCCATTAAAAATAGAAATATTAAGGTTTAATCATCTGAAATGTATAAAAATAAATGATGATTTCTAATTGAAAAGATAAACACCAAATGCGGTGCAATCAATTGCATTGTACACTTCAAAATTATAGTTTAATCGTGATACATAAATTATGGTTTAAGAATTTTTTTTTCGGTTTTAGATCCTATTTAAAGAAAAAATCCTTCAACAACTTTGTATTGAAACTATTTTAAAAATAGGAAAACTTGCAGCATTGTGGTTTTAATCATCTTAAAAAAATTATCCTGTCATTTTGTAATAAAATTAATTATGATTTCTAATTGAAAAAACTGTAATGCATATAATTGTATTTGATTATGGAAGATTTTATATGCTCAGTTTTTGTATAAATACTCTTAGAAATTTCTAAATATTCAACAGTCGCATTTCTATTATCCAGAAAAAATATATATCAATACCTAATAGAAATGGAATCGCTTGACTTGACCTATGAAGAAAGCCAAATTTTGATGACTATCCCAAAACGGAAAAGGATGAGACATCAAAAGGCAGAGCTGAATCAACAACAACAACAACAACAACCGCAACAACAACCGCAACAACAACAGCAACAATATCATCAACAACAACAACCGCAACAACAACATCAACAGCAAAAATATCATCAACAACAACAACAACAAGACAGCATCCAAATTTTGGATTGTTTTTCAATTGGGTTTGATGTATCTCAGGCCCAAAAAGAAAAGGAGGATCCGGATATGGATCTCATACGTATTTTTAACAGTCAAACAGTTGTTAAAAAATACTTAACGGTTCAACAAATGGACCGAAATGAAAACTATGCCTTAGAAGGCATAGAAGAAAAAATAAGTAGAAATACAAAAAAACCATATTGGGTGTTTGTCACCCAAAATAATTATATTTTCATGCCTGACAATTACGTCAGGATTTTCAAAGTAAATAAAAATTACCTTCAGTTGGTGAATTCAGGGAAATTCATCATAAAAACAACAGATAATATAAATTTAAAATTGTCAAAAATATAAATAATTTTAATTATTTAAGTATTTAAGGAACTTAATTTTTTTTGTTTAAAAATGAAAATAAAAATAAGTAAAATGAAAGATTTGTATTTTATTTCAACTTTCAGGTATTTTTTTTATTTTCCTAGGTTTTTTAAATTTTTTCAGATATGAGTTATGGTCGAAATAAATTCCAATTACAATAAAAATAATTATGTGTTTTTAAATGTTTCATAATTTTCCTTTTTTCTATAGGTTTAAATTTTATGTTATGAAATCTGTTGCTTCCATAAGAAAAAAGAACAACATTTAAATCTATTTTTTTGTTGTTTTTCAACATACAAATAACACCAATATACTTAGTACCAGGCTCTCAGAAAATTTAAGAAATACGACATTTTTAATATATGAGTTAAAAAGATGCTTTATTTTTTTTCTTCATTCTGTTTTCATAAAAACCACAATCAAAACCAGATCATTCTTTACATATCACTTTTAAGCCTTCAACATTTTTTTTCTTGTTTCACGAAGAATCGAACAAGAATTTCATTCCTTCTATTTCCTAAACTTAACCTTAAGTAACTACAAATATATAAATAGATATGTATGTTATGCATCATAAAATGCATTGAAATATTTTCATATTTCTTTTTACCATTTAATGCGAAAAATTAAACAACAGAAGCAAAACAAAACAAGAAAAGCAATATAAGATGTAATTAATCATAAGATATAAATAAAACTATCTTATTGCATTTTTCTACACTCTTCTTCAAAATAATAAAAAAGTTGTAGTAGTAGTATTCTTACACATGGTACCTATATAAAAATAATACTACTTTTTTCATGATATCCCGTTAACATTATTTATAAAAACATTTTCTTTATTCCCAACTTCCTGAACTCTTTACTTCAAAGCTAGGTCTACGACCTTAAAAACAACTTCCGCCATTAACTAAAACTTGCTCGACGATACCAAGGCCATACAACTCCTCGAATCAACAACAATCAAAGGGTTATGACATACTTGCACATCAATCATGTAAAGTCTCAACTACACTGAACTCGGACAAGTAAACAACTTGCTTTGCAACCTTTCACCTACTTTATAGTTCATTGACCTGGCGGCCACCTCAGCTTCGTACATTCATATGTACATGGGTCATGACACACTTAAACAAGTCATCTACCTATACCAGGAAATAAGAAAGTGAAAGTGGGGCGTGCGATATGGGCTGATTTTTTCCCAGCACAAAGACACCCAATACCTACTTCCGTGCAAGCCATCCTCACCCTTTAGTCAAGCTTTGAGTCCAGCAAAATACGCAAATACTTTCGTTGCTTAGCGAATAATCAGAATAATTGCGGTTTTTTTGCATTACTAAAACCTTTTTTTGCATTATTACAGATCTGTAGGAACTCCGCAGTTTACATTTTCATGTTTTTAATATTTAACATTCTTCTATGGCGCTTTTACCAAACTTGAAATATTCTTGCAAAAACAATTTTTATCGCCTGTACAAACATAATCAAAAGAGGTATTTTGAGGTGACGTCGCGCGATACTTTTTCATATCACTTTTTACCGTATTGTGTAAACAATAGGTAGGTTATGTGATGGCAACAAATTTTGCATATCGAGTTTTCGGTGGGAATGCACTTCTCCATAGTAGGGAAGTGTAAGTAAACTATTTTTAGCAACCTGTCGGTCCGTCGGCCTGTCGGTCTGTCGGTCTGTCGGTCTGTGTGTGCACGCGCGTATCTCAAGTTCTGCTGAACCGATTTTGATGAAATTTTATATATAAGTTTATTTCCACCATGGCACGGATTGATCAACTTTTGGGATATATCAGGCCTCGAGAACTGCACTTTTTAGCGGGCCTGTTTTACATTTTTGAACATTTTGAAGAAAGTATTCAATCGATTTAGTTGAAATTTCATATATAAGCTTTTCTCGACCGTCCGCAAAAATTCCTAACTTCTGGAAGAAATTAGGCATCAGCAACTGGACGTTTACTACGGGCCAAATATACATTTTTGCGTATATAAAGGGAAATAATTGACCGATTTCATTGAAATTTAATACTTGAATTCCTCGTATTAAAACAATGAACATATAAATTTTTTGGAAAGATCAGGGCTTGATAACTCATTTGCGGTCCGATTTTACATTTTTCACTATTTTGAAGAAAATATTCAACCGATTTCCTTGAAATTTCATATATGAGCTTTGCTCGACCGTCCGCAAAAATTCCTAACTTTTGAAAGAAATCAAGCATCAGTAACTGGACGTTAACTACGGGCCTAAAAAAACATTTTTGCGTATAAAAAGAGAAATAATTGACCGATTTCATTGAAATTTAATACTTGAATTCCTCGTATTAAAACAATGAACATATAAATTTTTTGGAAAGATTAGGGCTCGAAAACTGATTTGCGGGCCGATTTTACATTTTTCACCATATCTAAGGAACGAATTGATGGAATTTTTTGAAATTTAATATTTGAGTTCTGGTTAACTGGCGAGCATTTCTGGGAATTCGGGTAGCACAAAGCGAAACTCTACTAAGAGCCAAATTTACATTTTTCTAGGTATGTTAACTATAAGCTTACTAATGTCCTAAAAATTGGAAAGAAGTACTTAACAGACATTTTTATAATATTCTGTAACCCTTTCACTTAACTAGACAATATACAATAAGGTCGGTTATGTGCTGACAACATCAGATTTTTTGATTTATCATGTATGTACGCACTATCATGTATGCTGTTTTCGAACATATATACATACATGTTAAGAAAACTTAGCAATTTAATAAATTGTAATATAATAAAGAGAAATATAATAACTAATATTATTCAAAACAACCTAAATTAAAAACGTATTAATTATGAAAATGTTGTTTTTACTTGTATTTAATTTTTTCCAGGGTCATTTACTTTTTTTTTTGTTTTCTAAATAAAAAATGCCAAAGGATTTTTTCAAAAAATAAATAAATAAAGGTATGACATACGCAAAATAACAATATTTATCCAATATCGCCATAACCTTCACATTACTGAATAACGATAAAATATAAGTTTTTCTTGGCGCTGTCGCAGTAATTTTGACATAAATATGCTAAAAAAATATGTACTGATTCTATTCCAAAAGATTTATTAATTGTCACAAATTTTCAATAAGAAAAATATCAAATAGTGTGTACCACGGCTGACAGAAATACAGGCCTGGACCCTAAGACAGAGTAATAGTTCCAACTGACGAATTTACATGTATTCTTATGGAAGCTATAGCCGGCGCTTTTTAACATTATCAATTTCTCGCAAGATCAACTTTTTTTAAATTTTTAATTAGAAAAAGTTAAATTTCATCTCTTTCTACTTTACTAGTGCTTACATTTTTAATGTGTTAATAAATCATTAAAAAATTGATTTAAAAAAAACCATCCAGACTTTGTTTTCTGCTTTAAGATTTCAATATACACTGCACTACGAGACAAAAAAATATTGTAAATATTTTTTTTCCTGAAGCAAAGTTGTTTTTTATGCATTTTTTCCCATTTGAGAAAATGTGGTTTTGGTATTAACAAGTTTGCTAATTATGTACATATATGTCTCCCACGATGCATACTTTGTAGGGTTTAATTATCAAGATGACCTTTTAATAAAAATGCTCTTTAATCTTTTTTATTTTAGTTCATTCAGCTTTTGGTTTACTCCGCTTATTAGCACACAGCTTATTTCTTACATTTTCTTATATGTATGTACTACTTTATTTTTAGAAAAAATTTGAAGAGGGAATAAGAAAATAATATCTAAAATACTATTAAATATTATTTTGCCAATACAAATTTTGTATGCACTTTAAAATTTTACCTCTATTTTTATTTGAGAAAAATTTTTAAAACTTATGACCGGATTCGAATATCTATTTTATTTAAATAAATAGTATGTTAGCAAATGACTCAAAAACTCCGATTGTAAAATGACAGGTAGTAGGTACTGATAAAAATTTTTGTCCGTTTGCGTTTACTATTAAGATTCATACACAGGCATGGAGGGCCATTTTATAAATAGATTGCTCTTGTTTACCTGCTAATAAAATATGAAAGAAGAGCACAACAAAATTTTTCAAGCTCTCAATATAACATGTTTAAAATAGTTTTAAAATAATTATTTAAGAAAAATTTGATTGGAAGTAGGTACATGCACACATATTTATTTTTAATAACTTAAAAACTAACTGAAATTATTTGAAACAATTTTATAAGTAACGTATAAATAACCGAAATGAGATAATTCAAATTGTTGAAATGTGTCAACCTATATTACTTTTATTAACATTTTTGTTAGCCGACACTACTAAACTTACCTTATTGGGAAATACAAAATGTGCATGAAAAATCATACATACATTCTTCCTTATTAACATTTGAAACCATACTGAAATATGAATTTGAAATTTTTTTTAATTTTTTCTTTCCTCCTACTTTTCTTTCTTTTTCGTGCAATAGAATTTAAATGGGAAGCTTTTGAAAAAATGTGTATAATATCCTGAGATATTTCAAAATATTAAACTATTTTTTACGTAAAAAAAAAGAAAAAAATAATAAGAAATATGACACGATCAGTAGCATTTAAAGAAAAAAACAGGAACGAAGCCAAAAATTCGTAATATTTCGTAAAATAATTGAGTATTGGGTTGGGACTTGTTAAATGCAAAGACATTAGTAACACCGTCCCAGAGCTCTCAATGCCTTTACATTGTAAAACAAACTGCTAAAGCTTTTAATACATTTTGGAATAAAATTTTTGCAGTTTTTATACATATTTTGAGGTTTGTTTGAAAATTTCAATTTAAAGTTCTGTGCAAATGTTAATTTTTAACAAATATTACCACATAATTAAAAACATTACACTTTCATGCTGCATTTTAGGAAAACAACTTAATAACTGCTACTTTATTGTTGAAAATATATGCTAGTTTATTTAATTGGTTATTTCTGGCAACGTTTATATGACATGTGAAAGAAAAGCGTTCTCGATTTTTTCGATATACGATTTACTTTTATTTTACGTCTCCACTACGTATAGTCAAGAGATTTTAATAGACTTTTTGGAACGTGATACTTTGTAATGTTTACGCTGTAAGCGCATTATTGAAGTCACGGTATTATTATATAACTTAAATATTTTTTATTTTTAACAGTGTATATAATAACTCAATAAAAAATTAGTTTGGTTATAATAACTTTAGAAATTTAAAATTAAAGCCTTACGAAAATCTTTATGAATGTGGATGTCTTTGACGAAAAAAGTGTGTTTTTATAATTGGAAAATATTGTATTAAAGGTAACTAAAATAAAACTTCTTATACCTATCTTCCAAATATTTCCAGATCTTGGGTGGAAACTGACTAACAAACAACAACCTTTAGAACGGGCAGTCAATTAACCCTTTTTGAAAAACCAACTAAATATCAAGTTTTTTTGAAATCGGACACTCGTTTTTTATTCGAAAACTCCCCTATACATTTTGGAATACTTTTTCTATGTAGTTGTGAATTGTTTTTCATTTTAATGTAAGCGTCCCTTTTATGGTTCATAATTACGCTTTACTACATTAAAGCATACATTTGTAAATGTGGTAAAAATATAGATGCAAGTAGAAGTTTTGAAAGTTTTTTCCGATATAGTTTTAACAAAAATTTTAAATAAAATATGTATGGAATTTTATGTTTTCTGGGGCTACAGTATGTAATTTTAATATCATGTTCGCAAAACTGGAAATGTAGTAGAAATACTATACAAATTGATTTCTTCGAGGATACCCTATGTGACTTAGAAGTCGGGATCGCGGCCCGGCTGCCGGTCAATCTTTCGACATTACTATCCACAATAGGGAGACCCCAAGATCTCGCATGCTTTAAATATAGCGAAAACTTCAACCAGAAAGAAACTCAGGAATCCGATGAAATTCAGACACCCCCGTTTGAAGGAAAAAGCTGCAGAACCGATATCATTCCCATCCATGGAGTCGTTGGTGAATAAAGCTACCTCAAAACCTCTGAAAGCAGTCAGCTCCCTCCATTAGAGGGAAGTTCGGCACAAAAATTCTGGTCGAAGCCCAATCTTGGAAAACAATATTCTGTGATCACATCAGTCATTCCCGCAGAAAACTTTCAGTCAATTCTATCGTGACCGTAGGGCCTTGCACCCCATTGCCCTGAGTCGGCGGCAGCCATGTTAGCTTCATGTATTCAAGGCATCCGTGCGCGTCAAATTCAAAGCCACAGTAATACTGATTATATTGGGCTTTGAGCCCCATGTATTCATCTGATTCTTACCGATCTTAGTACGGTTATATGCCTTTTCAAGAGCCGGCTACACACAAGCGCTTCATATGTGAGGAATGGTTTTACAACCGCTGTGAACAACCACATAATCATGCTAAGTTTCAATACCCACCGCCTTCCATCTATTTTCTTGTAGATCCGTGAGTAGGTATTGGGTGTCTTTGTGCTAAGAAAAAATCAGCCCATATCGCACGCCCTATTTTCACTTTCTTATTTCCTGGTATAGGTAGATGACCTGTTAAAGTGTGTCATGACCTGTATAACGGGTCGTTTATTTCCTGGTATAGGTAGATGACTTGTTTAAGTGTGTTATGACCCATGTACATATGAATGTACGAAGCTGAGGTGGCCGCCAGGTCAATTAAATATAAAGTAGGTCAAAGGTTGCAAAGCAAGTTGTTTACTTGTCCGAGTTCAGCGTACTTGAGACTTTGCATGATTTGTTTATATGTGAGTTTCCTTTGCCGGAGTAGTCCAGCAGATAAGGAAATTTAAATTAAATATTTTAAAAATAGTAATCAGAAATATCAGAAAGTACGTATTTTTAATTTTACCTTGATAGTAAGAAAGGAAAAAACTTGTAATATTTACATTGAGGTACCTATAATTTTTATTTTCCTTCTACCTTAGTTCTTGTTATTGTATCTAGTTGCTTGCGCACCGCATTGTTTTTGTTTTTACTATGCATAATTAAGAAATAGCAGGAATGTCTTATTGCTTACTTTTGCATAAGAAAAACAAGATGCATGAAATTCTTGTTTTCATTTTCTTTGATTGTACTTAAATACAAAAAAAAAACTGGTTAATCAAAAAAAGTCTAGTTGTTAATACATTACGCATTTGTATTTTTCTTAAAGTAGAATGTTCTATAGAACGTATATACCTATAAATTGCAAAACACATTTTTTTTTTCACTTTTTCTTTAATATAATTATATATAGTACATATTTGTTCTTGGAATCTTTCTTTAAATATTTTTTTTCGATGACTACAGGTTAGAATTGCAGATATCACTGGTTCAAATATTTGTATACGTCTTTGAAACCGGTTCCTATCTCGTGCAAGTTTTTCGTATATTCCTTTTCGAGCAATTCTGTAAGCAAAATCCCATGTATACATATAATGAATTTTTAATTTCAAGTTAAAGTGAACTTTTGTTTTCATATTTTTATTATGTAGTTAATTCAGTATTTTTTCCTTTATCAAATGTATGTAAATGTTTATTGCGTTTTTTACAGCACATCTTAATTTTTTAATTCTATTATGTGCAGCAATAGGGCATAAAGACTTATAGTTTTCAATTTGTAATAATGATGGCATACTTTCAGTTAAATCCTCTATTTTGGAGTTGTCAATGAACTGTTGTAAGAATACCTTTTTTTGAATGCCCTTTACATAAATCTTTTCAGCTGATTGTAAAATTTGCTTAATAATATGTGGTACTTGTGAATATTCTTTATTTCCGCTATTCCACTTTAATCCATTTATATTATCTTCACAATATTAAACATTATATTTTGATTTTTGGGTAAGTTCGTGTTCAGAGTATGGAGATTTAAAATAATACGCCATGGGGATCATGCTTCCTTTTTCAAGTAAAGCTAATTCTTTTACAAAATAATGTTTTTCATTTCCTTGTACAAATTGAAGGTCGACAATAAAAATCTGTCCGCTCATATTGAAAACAAGTGCTTGTCCTCAATGAAAGTATAAATGAAAATAAAAGTACTGAAGAGGTTACTAGGTTTATATAATATTTTGACCAATTGACATGTTTTATGTTATAAATATATGTAGGTTACAAGATCAATTTTTATTTTCATTATGTTTTTTCACCCATTTACAATGATGGTGGCCGGTCCATCGTGCTGTGGGAAAACCCCTTTTATACATAATCTCTTAAAAAATAATAAAGACAACATAAAACCTTGTGTTGAAAAAATAATTTGGTGTAATCCTGATAAAAATGCTGTTCCCAAAAATATAGAACGGCTTGAGCATTATGTTACTGTTCCAGACATAAATGATAATCATGAACCTATATTAACAGTACGAGACGTATTAGACGATATGATGTTAAGTACACAAGACAAACGAATATGTGAGTTATTTACTAGAGGTTCACATCACAGAAATTTGTCTGTAATTTTTGTAACACAAAATCTATTTCATCAAGGAAAATTTTCAAGAGATATTTCATTAAATTGTAAATATTTAGTACTTTTCAAAAACCCTAGAGATAAATCACAAATATTACCTTTGGCCAGACAAATATATCCGAATCAGGTTAAAGAATTCGAAAAAGTATATAATGAGGTAACATCACAACCATATGGATATATATTATTAGATCTCACTCAAGAAGTCAACGATCTTTTTAGATTAAGAAGTGATTTGTTTGGTCTAAATTCATGTTTTTGTACAAAAGATCAGTTAGAGCAATTAGCACAAGAATATGAGAAGTTTGAAAACCAACCGACATATATTGCACCTATTAAAAAATTCTAAACCAAGGTTTCAAAAAATAATAATTAAGCATTGTGAACCAGAAGTAATAAAAACATTTTGTGAAATAGCTTTGAATATATTAAAAGGAAATTGCAATCTTAATAAAAAAATAACGAATCAACTAAGGAAGTATAAAAAAGAGTTACGGCCGTTAGCCTCCAATAAAAAATCTATAAATAATAAACGAAAAATAATTATTCAAAAAGGGGGATTTTTACCAAGCCTTCTCGGAGCCATATTGTCTGGAATAATAGGAAGTTTCTTAAAATGAATAGCGCAATGTTTAATAAAATGGTAATAATAAAACCTGAAATTTATGAAAAACTAAAACAAAATTCTGATGTCGAGCTAAATGAGTTAAATAAAAAGATGAAAAATATTCTACTGAATAAAAATTTGACTGATATCCAAAAGTGGTATTTATATCGTTAAAACCTGTTTAAAATAAGGAACAAAAGTAGAACTGTTCCCCAAAACATTACAGCACAAACTTACAGAAACAAAGAGTACTCAAACTCGTCCAAAAACTACTTTTAAAAACACAGACACCCAAACGAATTTTGTGGAATTTAAGGATGCTAAAATACAGTTCCCCGAGGAGGAAATATTCGAAAAAGAACCAGACGATGTATTTGATAATGAATTGCATGAAAATGTTTTTACGACAGCGCTTTCTGCTGCATCAGCTGGTGAACGTCTTAGAAAACGTAAGTCTATCAGAAATCAAAATTTTCAGATGTATGAAACAGAAAATGGAGATATTATAACAGTTCCTTTAGGCAGTCCTAGTCCCCCTCTAAAAAAAGAAAAAACTATAAATACCGAAAACTTAAGGAATTCTCAAAGACGTGTTTTACGATCTGCTAAAACAGGTGACACACAAACACAGCTTGATTTTCCCATACGTAAAAGTAAATCAACAAGCACATGGACAACTTACAGGTAAATGATGAATTTTATGTAACTTTACTAAGTGACTCGTCCATTAACTACTATCCTGAAAACACATTGGCAGCTTTTACTAATAAATTAAATAAACAATTTGCCCTTGATGAAAAATGGAAAGTTGGAATTTCACAAGTGTATGTAAATGATTATGTATCACCCATTTACGGAGAAAACGACGAAAAAAGAATTGCAATTACGATTGGAAGTACAGAAAAAAAATATGAAAACATAGGTACAACTTATATTCCATATAGGAAAGAACAAATCAATTGTGATTGGAAAACTTTTGTTTTACCTACCCTCATACAAAATATAGAACCGGATGCAGGATATACAAAAAAGGAATGTGAGTGTCAACTTATATGGCAAATTTTTGATTATATTTCAAGGAACTCAAGTTACATAAAATCTGGAGAACCAACTGAATACACTGGTGAAGTGGTTAAAATATGTGTCAGCGATCCAGAAGTTGACATAAAAATAGGTGCAAAAACCAATTGGTCAATTGATGTTTTTATCAAAGAATGTTTTAATCAAATTTTAATAAAATACCCCGATTTTAAAAAATATAAATACAGAATTGTGCAATTGTACAAGTCTTATTTAGAAACCTTATATTTTATACCAGTAAATAAATCAGATATTATGTTTGTATACAGTGACATCATAGAACCACAAATTGTCGGTGACAATACTTTGAGGTGTTTACGAACAATAATAATAAAGAATACATACGAAAATAATTTTTTTGAATTTAAAAATATTCATTATTTTCCAGTTGAAAATAAATTTTTTGATAATATTTCTATTACTCGTATGTTATGTGATAAATATGGTAAACAAATAAATTTTTCCAATAGTAATATTCGTACAAAAATTGTATTACATTTCAAAAAAGTATAAATAAAAGGTATTAAGCAGAAATTATATTATTTTTCTATTATATTATGGAACGATTGTATTATAAGTATTATTTAGTTCAATCTGGTAAAGGGCTTGATGATATCGACCCCTTACTTCATTCTGCCCTTGCCTATCAAAGAGGTCGAGGATTGGGAAGCTTTTTTGGGGGGCTTTTTAAATATTTGAAACCTTTGTTTGTCTCCGGAGCTAATATATTGAAAAATGAAGCACTTAATTCCATTATGAATGCTCTATTTGATATTGCAACTGGAGCAAATATAAGAGAAGTAGTTCAGGATCGGGGTAAAGAAATTTTAAAAAATGTGAGACGTGGAGCAGTTCGTAAATTAAACGAAATGTATGGATCTGGAAAAAGAAAAAGAATAACTATAAAAAGGCGCCTAATTAAAAAAATCGACTATTTTGCTTCAAAGCGACGAAAAGTTAATAGCAAAAGAAAAAAAGTTGATATTTTTGATTAATTATGATTGAATGTATGAAATCAGAGTTGGATATTTTTAGAACAAAGCCAATTCAATCTAGTATTTTAAGATCTGAAGAAGTTTCATACAATCCTATTGCTTCTTTAGATAATCCATCAACTATTGAATTTGTCTCATTAGCTCATGGTGATACATACAGAGATTTATCTTCTACATATCTTAGATTAAAGGTACAAATTGTTAAAAAAGATGGAAACCATTGGAATAACGACAAAGGTGTCGACGGAAAAACATTGCCCCAACCAAGTGTAGTGAATAATCTTCTACACTCAATAATAAAATAATGTAATGTTCAATTTAACGGAAAAAGTATTACCCCGTCAGATGGAAATTATCATTACAGAGCATACATTGAATCATTATTAAATTATGGTACGGATGCCGCTACTACTCATTTAGAGTGTGCTGGATGGTGTTTAGATAAACCAAACATAGCAAAACCAGATAATAATGGATCAAAAGAACGTCAAAAACTTTATCACAACAGCAATATCGTAGAGCTAATGGGTAAACTACATTGGGATATGTTTAACCAACCGACTCTTTTAATAAACAACGTTGATGTGAGAATTACTTTAACACTTGAAAAACCAGATTTTTATATTTTTGCAGACGACGCTGATGAATCTCAGTTAAAAATTTTGGAAGCTACATTATTTATGAAGCACGTAACAATAAACCCAAGTGTGCTACTAGCCCATAATGCTGTTCTAGAAAAATCGAATGCCAAGTACAATTACAAGCGTGTTGAAGTAAAAAGTTTTACAATTCCTTCTAATACATCAGCTATTTCACTTGATAATGTCTTCATTGGGCAATTACCCAACACCATAATTTTTTGCCTTACAGAAAATGTTGGCTACTCTGGAAAAAGATCAAAAAATCCATATAATTTTCGACATTTTGATATGTCCCAATTTGTATTGTATGTAAATGGTGTACAAGTACC
Organism: Condylostylus longicornis; assembly: GCF_029603195.1. NCBI lineage: Eukaryota > Metazoa > Arthropoda > Insecta > Diptera > Dolichopodidae > Condylostylus > Condylostylus longicornis. Next base: position 250,562 of record NW_026578255.1, on the reverse strand, counting down.
AAATACAGCAATTGAAACAAGTTTTTCAGATGAAAATAATTGTCATACTCGTGCATACCATACACTTTTTTCTGGTACAGGAATTTATCATAATGACAAAGGACATCAAATATCAAAATCTATGTTTAGTAGTGGATTTTTCATCTTGGCTTTCGATTTGACACCAGATGCATCAGGAAATGAGATATGTCAGGGTCTATTTAATCAAGGTACAATTAGAATTGAGGCAAGGTTATCTAAAGCGCAATCATCTGTATTGACTGTTATTGTCTATGGAGAATTTGATGCAAGTGTTGAAATTGACAAAAATAGAAATATTTTCACAAACCTATAAATAGAACATTTACATAAATGGTTTTAATATTCAAGATGATGTCATTGTCTTATGCACTTGTTGATATAACGTTTTGTTGTGACGACAAGAATACCTTATTTGTAAAAGATATTTGCTTAGTTGGGATTCAAGAAAAATGCAAAAAAATTGTAAAGGAGTTTTCTTACAAATTTCCAACTAAGGAACTAATATATGAAAATTTTGAAAACTATTCGTTTGGAACTTTGATTAATGACAATATAAGCTATGAACTTAAAGAAATATTAAAAATATTCAATGTGATATTGACTAACGGAAAAATCAAAAAAGATTTCATTTCGCATTACATTAAAGAAAACAGTACAGTTTATGATTTAAGTGAATTAAATTTATGAATACTTTAGATATTATAAAATATTTAAATTGCAATAAATATACAAGAAAAAAATTTAGAGGTGTATTTGCTTTAGATCAAATACCAAAAAACCTTGAAAGATCTTCCTTTATAATTATAAATACTGATAAAGCAAAAGATCCTGGCGAACATTGGTTAGCCATATATATTCCAAAATATGGTTGTGTTGAATACTTTGATTCTTATGGAGGTTTACCAAATAAAAAGGAAATTTTAAGTTTTTTAAAAGATAAATGTATTGTTTTTAATGACAAACAATTACAAAGCACCTTTTCAGAAGTTTGTGGAGAATACTGTTGCGTATATGCATGGTATAGATGTTTTGGTATAAGTATGAATAATTTTTTACGTGAATTTAAGAAACGCAACCATATTAAAAATGATCAAATAGTTTTAAGAAAATTTCACAAAATATTTGGAAAGCAGAATATTCAGACATGTGTTTCTAGAAATCATGTTATATAAAAGATGAAATGTCTCAATTAAAATGCAGTTTAAAAACAGATAGCTAGATCAGCACTACTTAATCAGTGTTTCTTAAAACATGTTGTTGGCGTATACTTATTTTTTAAACAAAACACATACTGTAAAAGTAGTAATAGGATTCCACGTAGAATTATTAGAAGCAACCATTTCAATACACCGTATTGGAAAAAAGGAAATTTTTATAAATTATAAAGATTGGGTAGAATTTTATCAGCAATTTCAAACAAAGTATAAAAAAAAATTTATAAATAACAAGGTCTCTTGTCTACAATTTGGAATAAAAACAAAAAATTTACAAACTTTCGTGTTAAGGAGCGAAGAGATGGATGAATTCCATATCCTAATTGATTTTATTCATTTGGTAATGGAGTACAACCACAAGGCTGAAGAAGGTGTAAAAGACTATGTAAGGAAATATATAAAACAATGTGTAGAAAACAATGAAATCATACTGAAAAGTGAATTTTATATACCATTAGATCGATTTAACTTTCAATGTTATTATTCTAGATTGTTTTATGAAATTCCGTTTTTACTTAAAAATAAGATAAAAAAATATTTAGAAATAAATAAAAGCACTATGCTACTAGACTAATATGTTACTTGTATTTTATTTTATTTTTTCTTTTATTTACATTATTTTTATGTTATTTAAAACATGAGTAATTGTAAAAATAATAAAAAGCAAACATAAAAATACCATATACAGCATAAGACATTTATAGCAATTCCAGCAAAATGAATTTGGTATCTGAATTGGTTCTTCTTCATTATTGAACATAATTGAAACCCCATCCCTTCTTGGTGATTGAGTATCCATTTTATTTCTTTAGTTAAACTGGAAAATTCGTTACAGTTATGCTGCTACGATTATAAATTGATGTATACTAAAGTTTTTTATTTGAATCATGCTTAAATATAAAAATACTGACATTGTTCATTTTATTGAGCTGCAACGGCTTATATAAATAATCGAATCCTTTTTATTTTTCTTATTTTAAAAATGGATGTCAACGAGTTTTTAAATGTATGTATATGATTCTGTTATTTTGGAAGAACATAAGAATCAAATTTGATATTTAAACAATTACTTAAAAACATTTAAACATAAATTACAATTAACTAGTTCGATACACGGAAGCCATTTTACCATTTTAATGCTATACAATAAAAAAATACAAAATTAAAGTTGCAAAATTGATTGACTGGTATAAAAAAATGTCAAAATCTCAAATAGTATCAGAGATACATAGACCAGCTAGAAAACGATATCTCAGAAGAAAATTCAAGCAAAAGGGAATAAATGATACGTGGCAAATAGATTTAGTTGAAATGATACCCTACGCTAAATTCAATAGAGGATATAAATACATGTTAACAGCTATAGATATATTTTCAAAATACGCTTACGCAGAACCTGTAAAAACAAAAAATGCTGAAAATGTTTTAAACTCTTTAAAATTAATAATTAAAAGATCAAAATCAATTCCCAAAAATATTCAATCTGACGAAGGCAAGCAGTTTTTTAATTCAAAATTCCAAAATTATATGAAAGAAAAAGCAATTAATCATTATCACACATTCAGCGAAATGAAAGCATCAATTGTCGAAAGATTTAATAGAACATTAAAAAATATGATGTGGAAAACCTTTAGTTTAAATGGAAATTATAAATGGTTACATATTTTATTATCATTAATACAGAAGTATAATTCAACAAAACATAAGAAAATAAAAATTTCGCCTGAAGAAGTTACAAAGAAAAATGAACAATATTTATTAAGAAATATCTATATAGAACCTAAAATTTTTCAAAAAAGTAAATATAAAATTGGTGATTATGTAAGGATAAATAAATACAAAAAGCATTTTGAAAAAGGTTATCAACCTAACTGGTCTACTGAGATTTTTAAAATCGCTAAAGTAAATAAAACATATCCCATTACATATCAATTAGTTGACTATATAGACAATACTATTTCTGGTGGTTTCTATAAGGAAGAACTTACTCCTGTTAAATATCCTGATGCTTACCTAGTAGAAAAAATTATTAAAAAACAGGGAAATAAAGTTTTCGTAAAATGGTTGGGGTTTAGCGACGATCATAATACATGGATCAATAAAGATAGTATTATTTAAAACATAGTACATATTATATACATAGTTTTATTTTTCGACCTTTGTACAATAATAAAAATGGGAGAAAGTAATTCTTTTGTTTGTTTTTTTTATTTTTTAGTTTATTTTTATATTTTTATTTTTTTACAAATTTAGTTTTGTTTTAACCTCTTATATCCGTAAGGAAGGGAGCTACCATCTACAGCAAAGTTGCGTTTTTCTGATTTCGATTGATATACTTTTATTTGCGGAACCGTTAGTACTTTGTGTTCTTTGTTGCGCCCAATATTTTGTGATAATATATAAATTTCGTTGTCTGCTTTCGGGTTTAACACAGATTCTTTGATTGTGTTAAAATTAATTTTTTGGGAAGCTTCATAATTTAAACAAAAACCCTTAACTTTAATTTTTTCTTCTTTATCTTTTGTACTATACACTTTAAATGAGTAATTTTTGGGGCCACCGCTTACAAATTCTGTTATGTAGCTATCTTTAGCATAACATTCTAACTCATCTGTCATGTCACCAATAAAATTTCCTACTGAAGGTTCATAGTCCCCTTTACGACTGATATACACTACGGAATCAGTATCGTAATATAAGACTCTTTCTTGAAGTTTTTCTAAGTAACTGTACAGTTTTAATCGCGCCTGAGTTGTTGTGTAAGCAGCAATACACACATTAACTGTTGGTAAGGAATCCATTACTTCTTCCTTGTACTGCCAATTAACTATAATGTTTTCTTCATTTACCGGAAAAATATAACAAACTTCTATAGATGGGTTTGTTAACAGGTTGTACAATTCTCTAGGCTGGTTAATGATTGATGTTTTTTGTAAATTTTCTCTTTGACCAAATTTGCCCCAAAATGAATTTAACATTAATTTGGCAAATGATCTTAAGCCAGGATTGTTGGAAACCTTTTCATGCTCCAATTGAATATCTTCTTTATCAAAAAAATCTTTAACATAGTTTTCTTTTTCGTTATTAGTGACACATTTAGATGGCCAGCCTGAAGCTTCTTGTTTAATTTTAATAAATTTGTTCATCATATTTGTAAATAAGCCCTGTGTATCCATGTTTTTATCATATTTTATAGTTTGGTATTCCCAAACTTCATAAATTTCTAACATTTTATAACCTTTTTGAATAGCTTTTACAACTTCGTCAATTACCCATGTTCCTATTAAAGCTCTTTCCTCATCTGAATGTGGACAACATTCTTCAAGCCATTTTTCTTCACTACAACTTCGACATAATGAAAACATTAACTTGTTGTTTTGTTTTAGTGGGAGAACGGGATGTAGTAAGTTCGTTGGTGGTAAAATTTTACATTTAAGAATTCCGTCCATGTTATTTAGTTTTAGAGTAGAACAAATACTTTCCCCGACATAAATTTGCGGGTGACCAATAGGAAATTGTCCGTACTTGCAAACCCAAGGGTATAACGAGCAAATGTCTATGTATTTTGTTTTTTCTTCCTCTTTACATTTATAATAGTTGTAGACATTTCCTGTTCGTCCTCCATAAAAAGTATCTCGAGGATTCAATGGTGCATGTTGCACTAACGGATGATTTTTTAAATAACTTGCTTCTTCTTTACTAATTAATGAATTAAATTCACATTGCCACATTTCAATAACATCGTAACCTAATTTTCGTAATCTTTCAGCTTTTTTAAGAGTTCTTTCATACCTCGTGTTCATTGTATCATTTGAATCGTCTTGCAAACTGTTATTTCGGTTATGTGGTATACAAGTAGGGTGTCCATGATAATAACAACTGTAAAATTCAAAAACTTGATTAGTTTCTGAACAAAAACCGTCCACTTTTATACCGTTAACAAATGATTCTTTCTGTTTTGCTGTATGTCTGATGTTAATATTTCTTTTTTCTTCTTCCCATACTAACCATTGAATAGCCACTTTTGATTGATTGTCTGAGTTTCTGTATCCATGTTTAGGAATTAAACTAATTGTGTCCTCTTTTAAAAAATTTCTTCTAAATGCAAGATTGCATGCAGATGCAATTGTTGTTGCTTCTAGAAATGGTTCAACATTACACTGCTTCAAGAACATTTCTCTGAATTTTAAACAAGATTGTGTTAAAATGGTAACGTCATTGACACAGTATTCAATAATTTCTTTTTTAATGTTAAACATTTTATTTTTATTTTCTTCATACCATTTTAAGAAGGTTTCACGTTCATCTACTTTCATGTCGTTTGGATTGTAATATTCTACAGAGGGTAATTGCCCAATATAATTTTCATTTTTCGCTGTGTTAAAAAGATGCGGAAATACCCTTTCTTCATATTAAATTGTAGATCAAAAGCTTTTGGTAATTTCGACAAAGCCATTGGAAAATAATTTAACGAATCTATAAATTTTATATTTCCCAATAGAATCATTATTACTTTTGTATCCCTCATTATCAGTTTAGTTTTTAAGGATGCTTTTTCTAAAATAAAATTCAAAATAAACTGATGATCGAAAGCTTGTCCATTGTGTGCAATTACTATAATATTTTTAAATTTTTTTCTCATTTCCAATATGTAGTTAAGAAAAGTTTCTATAATATTTCCTTTTTCAATTATTTTTCTTCTAATTTTGCAATTTGCGCATAAATATAAAGATACAATATCAATACACTGATCGCACCTTTGTTCAAAAACACATAATGTTGTTTCATGTTGTTTAATGACTGTTTTATTATTTTTTACAAGTTTTTCTTCAAAAATCTTTTCTTGTTTTGTTTCTAAATTATAAGAAATGAACAAGAAATTTTTTAAATTGGGTTGATTTTTATTTGGTTTGATATAACATAAATGGTTACTTTCCACGTACTTACTGCATATTTTACAAAAATATTCACCACAAATGTGTTGTCTATCTTTATTGTAGACCTTTAAACATTTGAAACATTTATGTATTAGTTCGAAAATACTTATTATAGTTGAACTAGATATTTTGTGGTTATCAAAACATTCTTGACCATTAAATTTTCTGTTACAATCATTACACATAATATTTTTCAAATTTTTATCACATGGTGGTGATTTTTGACAACACGGGCATGATCCAGTACATCTATGTCCATTTTTGTTATTATACGCTACATGACAATCTTCACAATAATATATACAACTGAATGCTGATGTAAGTAACGTAATCACGTTGTAATGGTTTTTGTGAAATAAAAGATTTAATTTTTTCTCTGTTCCTAATCCTTCAAATATTACATTTTTTCCTTTTGTACCATATTTATATACTATTATTTTATAATTAGATAGGTGTTTTTGAAATTTGCTTAGTTCGATGACCCCGCAGCCTTTGCTAGGAATTGTAAGACCTGCATTTTTAGTAAGTTCTGTGGCTTTTTTCGTTTGCAATTTTGAATTTCTTTTTATTATTTTTTTATAATCTACAGATTTTTCGACTTGATGAATCGCTACAATTAAAGGTCGAGGCAAGCATAAATTATCTCTGTTTGAAATTGTAATAACTCCTCTACGGTGTTTGCATTCGTCATCAAAATTTGTGTATTTTAAAGTTTTACCACATGTTGCTGTTATACAAAATTTATCAGAGCTTAAACCTTCAGAGTTACTCTGAAAAATATTTGATATGATGTTCCACACGTCTTCAAATTTAAGCTCTCTCGCCTCCTGGAATTTCACCCATCCCGGTCCTCTGTGTTCAAAACTTTCATCGCAAAATGTCAATCCTATTTGATCTGTGGGGTCAACTCCTTCAAGAATGTATTTCAAAACTTGTTCAATTCCGTTTTTGAACCAATCAATTGGCTCTAGCTGTGATGGTGCTGCTTTAACTTTAAATTTTATTACGCGACCTTGAATATTGAACCGTTTTAAGACGATGCCATTTTCGATGGTATACGCCTTTGAATTTTCTCGAAAAGATTGTAGAAATTTTTTTAAAACAAATTTGCGCGCCATGTTTTTATTCGAAAATACGAAAGTAGACTGGCTGTAAACGGTTTCAAATTTATTATATTAGTAATAAAAAAAAACTAATTGTTACATTGTAGCAAAATCATATTTCAGTTAATTAAACCTTAGACTTAGAATCCATTAAAAATAGAAATATTAAGGTTTAATCATCTGAAATGTATAAAAATAAATGATGATTTCTAATTGAAAAGATAAACACCAAATGCGGTGCAATCAATTGCATTGTACACTTCAAAATTATAGTTTAATCGTGATACATAAATTATGGTTTAAGAATTTTTTTTTCGGTTTTAGATCCTATTTAAAGAAAAAATCCTTCAACAACTTTGTATTGAAACTATTTTAAAAATAGGAAAACTTGCAGTATTGTGGTTTTAATCATCTTAAAAAAATTATCCTGTCATTTTGTAATAAAATTAATTATGATTTCTAATTGAAAAAACTGTAATGCATATAATTGTATTTGATTATGGAAGATTTTATATGCTCAGTTTTTGTATAAATACTCTTAGAAATTTCTAAATATTCAACAGTCGCATTTCTATTATCAAGAAAAAATATATATCAATACCTAATAGAAATGGAATCGCTTGACTTGACCTATGAAGAAAGCCAAATTTTGATGACTATCCCAAAACGGAAAAGGATGAGTCATCAAAAAGCAGAGCTGAATCAACAACAACAACAACAGCAACAATGTCATCAACAACAACAACAACCGCAACAACAACATCAACAGCAAAAATATCATCAACAACAACAACAAGACAGCATCCAAATTTTGGATTGTTTTTCAATTGGGTTTGATGTATCTCAGGCCCAAAAAGAAAAGGAGGATCCGGATATGGATCTCATACGTATTTTTAACAGTCAAACAGTTGTTAAAAAATACTTAACGGTTCAACAATTGGCTTGAAATGAAAACTATGCCTTATAAGGCATAGAAGAAAAAATAAGTAGAAATACAAAAAAACCATATTGGGTGTTTGTCACCCAAAATAATTATATTTTCATGCCTGACAATTACGTCAGGATTTTCAAAGTAAATAAAAATTACCTTCAGTTGGTGAATTCAGGGAAATTCATCATAAAAACAACAGATAATAAAAATTTAAAATTGTCAAAAATATAAATAATTTTAATTATTTAAGTATTTAAGGAACTTAATTTTTTTTTGTTTAAAAATGAAAATAAAAATAAGTAAAATGAAAGATTTGTATTTTATTTCAACTTTCAGGTATTTTTTTTATTTTCCTAGGTTTTTTTTAATTTTTTCAGATATGAGTTATGGTCGAAATAAATTCCAATTACAATAAAAATAATTATGTGTTTTTAAATGTTTCATAATTTTCCTTTTTTCTATAGGTTTAAATTTTATGTTATGAAATCTGTTGCTTCCATAAGAAAAAAGAACAACATTTAAATCTATTTTTTTGTTGTTTTTCAACATACAAATAACACCAATATACTTAGTACCAGGCTCTCAGAAAATTTAAAAAATACGACATTTTTAATATATGAGTTAAAAAGATGCTTTATTTTTTTTCTTCATTCTGTTTTCATAAAAACCACAATCAAAACCAGATCATTCTTTACATATCACTTTTAAGCCTTCAACATTTTTTTTCTTGTTTCACGAAGAATCGAACAAGAATTTCATTCCTTCTATTTCCTAAACTTAATCTTAAGTAACTACAAATATATGAATAGATATGTATGTTATGCATCATAAAATGCATTGAAATATTTTCATATTTCTTTTTACCATTTAATGCGAAAAATTAAACACCAGAAGCAAAACAAAACAAGAAAAGCAATACAAGATGTAATTAATCATAAGATATAAATAAAACTATCTTATTGCATTTTTCTACACTCTTCTTCAAAATAATAAAAAAGTTGTAGTAGTAGTATTCTTACACATGGTACCTATATAAAAATAATACTACTTTTTTCATGATATCCCGTTAACATTATTTATAAAAACATTCTCTTTATTCCCAACTTCCTGAACTCTTTTATTCAAAGCTAGGTCTACGACCTTAAAAACAACTTCCGCCATTAACTAAAACTTGCTCGACGATACAAAGGCCATACAACTCCTCGAATCAACAACAATCAAAGGGTTATGACATACTTGCACATCAATCATGCAAAGTCTCAAGTACGCTGAACTCGGACAAGTAAACAACTTGCTTTGCAACCTTTCACCTACTTTATAGTTCATTGACCTGGCGGCCACCTCAGCTTCGTACATTCATATGTACATGGGTCATGACACACTTAAACAAGTCATCTACCTATGCCAGGAAATAAACGACCCGTTATGCAGGTCATGACACACTTTAACAGGTCATCTACCTATACCAGGAAATAAGAAAGTGAAAGTGGGGCGTGCGATATGGGCTGATTTTTTCCCAGCACAAAGACACCCAATACCTACTTCCGTGCAAGCCATCCTCACATACTTTCGTTGCTTAGCGAATAATCAGAATAATTGCAGTTTTTTTGCATTACTAAAACCTCTTTCTGCATTATTACAGATCTGTAGGAACTCCCCAGTTTACATTTTCATGTTTTTAATATTTAACATTCTTCTATGGCGCTTTTACCAAACTTGAAATATTCTTGCAAAAACAATTTTTATCGCCTGTACGAACATAATCAAAAGAGGTATTTTGAGGTGACGTCGCGCGATACTTTTTCATATCACTTTTTACCGTATTGTGTAAACAATAGGTAGGTTATGTGATGGCAACAAATTTTGCATATCGAGTTTTCGGTGGGAATGCACTTCTCCATAGTAGGGAAGTGTAAGTAAACTATTTTTAGCAACCTGTCGGTCCGTCGGCCTGTCGGTCTGTCGGTCTGTCGGTCTGTGTGTGCACGCGCGTATCTCAAGTTCTGCTGAACCGATTTTGATGAAATTTTATATATAAGTTTATTTCCACCATGGCACGGATTGATCAACTTTTGGGATATATCAGGCCTCGAGAACTGCACTTTTTAGCGGGCCTGTTTTACATTTTTGAACATTTTGAAGAAAGTATTCAATCGATTTAGTTGAAATTTCATATATAAGCTTTTCTCGACCGTCCGCAAAAATTCCTAACTTTTGGAAGAAATTAGGCATCAGCAACTGGACGTTTACTACGGGCCAAATATACATTTTTGCGTATATAAAGGGAAATAATTGACCGATTTCATTAAAATTTAATACTTGAATTCCTCGTATTAAAACAATGAACATATAAATTTTTTGGAAAGATCAGGGCTTGATAACTCATTTGCGGTCCGATTTTACATTTTTCACCATTTTGAAGAAAATATTCAACCGATTTCCTTGAAATTTCATATATGAGCTTTGCTCGACCGGCCGCGAAAATTCCTAACTTTTGAAAGAAATCAGGCATCAGTAACTGGACGTTAACTACGGGCCAAATATACATTTTTGCGTATAAAAAGAGAAATAATTGACCGATTTCATTGAAATTTAATACTTGAATTCCTCGTATTAAAACAATGAACATATAAATTTTTTGGAAAGATTAGGGCTCGAAAACTGATTTGCGGGCCGATTTTACATTTTTCACCATATCTACGGAACGAATTGATGGAATTTTTTGAAATTTAATATTTGAGTTCTGGTTAACTGGCGAGCATTTCTGGGAATTCGGGTAGCACAAAGCGAAACTCTACTAAGAACCAAATTTACATTTTTCTAGGTGTGTTAACTATAAGCTTACTAATGTCCTAAAAATTGGAAAGAAGTACTTAACAGACATTTTTATAATATTCTGTAACCCTTTCACTTAACTAGACAATATACAATACGGTCGGTTATGTGCTGACAACATCAGATTTTTTGATTTATCATGTATGTACGCACTATCATGTATGCTGTTTTCGAACATATATACATACATGTTAAGAAAACTTAGCAATTTAATAAATTGTAATATAATAAAGAGAAATATAATAACTAATATTATTCAAAACAACCTAAATTAAAAACGTATTAATTATGAAAATGTTGTTTTTACTTGTATTTAATTTTTTCCAGGGTCATTTACTTTTTTTTTTGTTTTCTAAATAAAAAATGCCAAAGAATTTTTTCAAAAAAAAAATAAATAAATAAAGGTATGACATACGCAAAATAACAATATTTATCCAATATCGCCATAACCTTCACATTACTGAATAACGATAAAATATAAGTTTTTCTTGGCGCTGTCGCAGTAATTTTGACATAAATATGCTAAAAAAATATGTACTGATTCTATTCCAAAAGATTTATTAATTGTCACAAATTTTTAATAAGAAAAATATCAAATAGTGTGTACCACGGCTGACAGAAATACAGGCCTGGACCCTAAGACAGAGTAATAGTTCCAACTGACGAATTTACATGTATTCTTATGGAAGCTATAGCCGGCGCTTTTTAACATTATCAATTTCTCGCAAGATCAACTTCTTTTAAATTTTTAATTAGAAAAAGTTAAATTTCATCTCTTTCTACTTTACTAGTGCTTACATTTTTAATGTGTTAATAAATCATTAAAAAATTGATTGAAAAAAAACCATCCAGACTTTGTTTTCTGCTTTAAGATTTCAATATACACTGCACTACGAGACAAAAAAATATTGTAAATATTTTTTTTCCTGAAGCAAAGTTGTTTTTTATGCATTTTTTCCCATTTGAGAAAATGTGGTTTTGGTATTAACAAGTTTGCTAATTATGTACATATATGTCTCCCACGATGCATACTTTGTAGGGTTTAATTATCAAGATGACCTTTAATAAAAATGATCTTTAATCTTTTTTATTTTAGTTCACTCAGATTTTGGTTTACTCCGCTTATTAGCACACAGCTTATTTCTTACATTTTCTTATATGTATGTACTACTTTATTTTTAGAAAAAATTTGAAGAGGGAATAAGAAAATAATATCTAAAATACAATTAAATATTATTTTGCCCGATTGTAAAATGACAGGTAGTAGGTACTGATAAAAATTTTTGTCCGTTTGCTTTACTATTAAGATTCATACACAGGCAGGGAGGGCCATTTTATAAATAGATTGCTCTTGTTTACCTGCTAATAAAATATGAAAGAAGAGCACAACAAAATTTTTGAAGCTCTCAATATAACATGTTTGAAATAGTTGTAAAATAATTATTTAAGAAGAAATTGATTGGAAGTAGGTACATGCACACATATTTATTTTTAATAACTTAAAAATTAACTGAAATTATTTGAAACAATTTTATAAGTAACGTATAAATAACCGAAATGAGATAATTCAAATTGTTGAAATGTGTCAACCTATATTACTTTTATTTAGTAATTTTCAAATATTCCTAATATTCGATATTAAAAAAAAAAACTAAGAAAAATAAATAGTAAATATTAATAACCTCAAATAATTAATATATAAATAAAAACTACGGCAGGCTAGTCACCTACCTAGTTAAACCCTATGACTCTATGAAACTAGTGCATGAGAAATCATGCACTAGCCCTATGCTCCTTCTAGGAGTGAACAAAGGAAAAAAAAAAAAAAAATATTACTTTTATTAACATTTTTGTTAGCCGACACTACTCAACTTACCTTATTGGGAAATACAAAATGTGCATGAAAAATCATACATACATCCTTCCTCATTAACATTTGAAACCATACTGAAATATGAATTTGAAAGTTTTTTTAATTTTTTCTTTCCTCCTACTTTTCTTTCTTTTTCGTGCAATAGAATTTAAATGGGAAGCTTTTTAAAAAATGTGTATAATATCCTGAGATATTTCAAAATATTAAACTCTTTCTTACGTAAAAAAAAGAAAAAAATAATAAGAAATATGACACGATCAGTAGCATTTAAAGAAAAAAACAGGAACGAAGCCAAAAATTCGTAATATTTCGTAAAAAAATTGAGTATTGGGTTGGGACCTGTTAGATGTAAAGACATTAGTAACACCGTCCCAGAGCTTTCAATGCCTTTACATTGTAAAAAAAACTGCTAAAGCTTTTAATACATTTTGGAATACAATTTTTACAATTTTTTTTACAAATTTTGATGTTTGTTTGAAAATTTCAATTTAAAGTTCTGTGCAAATGTTAATTTTTAACAAACATTACTACATAATTAAAAACATTACACTTTCATGCTGCATTTTAGGAAAAAAATCAATAACTGCTACTTAGTTGCTGAAAATATATGCTAGTTTATTTAATTGATTATTTCTGGCAACGTTTATGACATGTAAAAGAAAAGCGTTCTCGATTTTTTCGATATACAATTTACTTTTATTTTACGTCTCCACTACGTATAAAATGCATTTAGGAAAAATGTACAAATTCAAAAGATTTCAATAAACTTTTTGGAACGTGATACTTTGTAATGTTTACGCTGTAAGCGCATTATTGAAGTCACGGTATTATTATATAACTTAAATATTTTTCATTTTTAACAGTGTATATAATAACTCGATAAAAAATTCGTTTGATTATAATAACTTTAGAAATTTAAAATTAAAGAATCTGGATGTCTTTGGCGAAAAAAGTGTGTTTTCATAATTGGAAAATATTGTATTAAAGGTAACTAAAATAAAACTTCTTATACCTATCTTCCAAATATTTCCAGATCTTGGGTGGAAACTGACTAACAAACAACAACCTTTAGAACGGCCAGTCCATTAACCCTTTTTGAAAAACAAACTAAATATCAAATTTTTTTGAAATCGGACACCAGAGAACTAGTTTTTTTTCGAAAACTCCCCTATACATTATGAAATACTTTTTCTATGTAGTTGTGAATTGTTTTTCATTTTAATGTAAGCGTCCCTTTTATGGTTCATAATTACGCTTTACTACATTAAAGCATACATAAGTAAATGTGGTAAAAAATATAGATGCAAGTAGAAGTTTTGAAAGTTTTTTCCAATATAGTTTTAACAAAAATTTTAAATAAAATACTCGTATGTATGGAATTTTATGTTTTCTGGGGCTACAGTATGTAATTTTATTTTCGTATTCGCAAAAGTGGAAATGTAGCAGAAATACTATACAAATTGGTTTCTTCGAGGATACCCTATGTCACTTAGAAGCCGGTATCGCGGCCCGGCTGCCGGTCACTCTTTCGACATTACTAGCCACAATAGGGAGACCCTCAAGATCTCGCATGCTTTAAATATAGCAAAAACTTCAACCAGAAAGACACTCAGGAATCCGATGAAATTCAGACACCCCCGTTTGAAGGAAAAAGCTGCAGAACCGATATCATTCCCATCCATGGAGTCGTCGATGAACAAAGCTACCTCAAAACCTCTGAAAGGAGTCAGCTTCCTTCACTAGAGGGAAGTTCGGCACAAAAATTCTGGTCGAAGCCCAATCTTGGAAAACAATATTCTGTGATCACATCAGCCGTTCCCGCAGAAAACTTTCAGTCAATTCTATCGTGACCGTAGGGCCTTGCACCCCATTGCCCTGAGTCAGCGGCAGCCATGTTAGCAGTAATACTGATTGTATTGGGCTTTGAGCCCCGTGTATTCATCTAATTCTTACCGATCTTAGTACGGTTATATGCCTTTTCCAGAGCCGGCTACACACAAGCGCTTCATATGTGAGGAATGGTTTTACAACCGCTGTGAACAACCACATAATCATGCTAAGTTTCAATACCCACCGCCTTCCATCTATTTTCTTGTAGATCCTTGCAAGCCATCCTCACCCTCTAGTCAAGCTTTGAGTCCAGCAAAATACGCAAATACTTTCGTTGCTTAGCGAATAATCAGAATAATTGCGTTTTTTTTGCATTACAAAAAACTTTTTTTGCATTATTACAGATCTGTAGGAACTCCGCAGTTTACATTTTCATGTTTTTAATATTTAACATTCTTCTATGGCGCTTTGACCAAACTTGAAATATTCTTGCAAAAACAATTTTTTCCGCCTGTACAAACATAATCAAAAGAGGTATTTTGAGGTGACGTCGCGCGATACTTTTTCATATCACTTTTTACCGTATTGTGTAAACAATAGGTAGGTTATGTGATGGCAACAAATTTTGCATATCGAGTTTTCGGTGGGAATGCACTTCTCCATAGTATGGAAAAGTAAGTAAACTATTTTTAGCAACCTGTCGGTCCGTCGGCCTGTCGGTCTGTCGGTCTGTGTGTGCACGCGCGTATCTCAAGTTCTGCTGAACCGATTTTGATGAAATTTTATATATAAGTTTATTTCCACCATGGCACGGATTGATCAACTTTTGGGATATATCAGGCCTCGGGAACTGCACTTTTTAGCGGGACTGTTTTACATTTTTGAACATTTTGAAGAAAGTATTCAATCGATTTAGTTGAAATTTCATATATAAGCTTTTCTCGACCGTTCGCAAAAATTCCTAACTTTTGGAAGAAATTAGGCATCAGCAACTGGACGTTTACTACGGGCCAAATATACATTTTTGCGTATATAAAGGGAAATAATTGACCGATTTCATTGAAATCTAATACTTGAATTCCTCGTATTAAAACAATGAACATATAAATTTTTTGGAAAGATCAGGGCTTGATAACTGATTTGCGGACCGATTTTACATTTTTCACCATTTTGAAGAAAATATTCAACCGATTTCATTGAAACTTTATATATGAGCTTTGCTCGACCGTCCGCGAAAATTCCTAACTTTTGAAAGAAATTAAGCATCAGTAACTGGACGTTAACTACGGGCCAAATATACATTTTTGCGTATAAAAAGAGAAATAATTGACCGATTTCATTGAAATTTAATACTTGAATTCCTCGTATTAAAACAATGAACATATAAATTTTTTGGAAGGATTAGGGCTCGAAAACTGATTTGCGGGCCGATTTTACATTTTTCACCATATCTACGGAACGAATTGATGGAATTTTTTGAAATTTAATATTTGAGTTCTGGTTAACTGGCGAGCATTTCTGGGAATTCGGGTAGCACAAAGCGAAACTCTACTAAGAGCCAAATTTACATTTTTCTAGGTATGTTAACTATAAGCTTACTAATGTCCTAAAAATTGGAAAGAAGTACTTAACAGACATTTTTATAATATTCTGTAACCCTTTCACTTAACTAGACAATATACAATACGGTCGGTTATGTGCTGACAACATCAGATTTTTTGATTTATCATGTATGTACGCACTATCATGTATGCTGTTTTCGAACATATATACATACATGTTAAGAAAACTTAGCAATTTAATAAATTGTAATATAATAAAGAGAAATATAATAACTAATATTATTCAAAACAACCTAAATTAAAAACGTATTAATTATGAAAATGTTGTTTTTACTTGTATTTAATTTTTTCCAGGGTCATTTACTTTTTTTTTTGTTTTCTAAATAAAAAATGCCAAAGAATTTTTTCAAAAAAAAATAAATAAATAAAGGTATGACATACGCAAAATAACAATATTTATCCAATATCGCCATAACCTTCACATTACTGAATAACGATAAAATATAAGTTTTTCTTGGCGCTGTCGCAGTAATTTTGACATAAATATGCTAAAAAAATATGTACTGATTCTATTCCAAAAGATTTATTAATTGTCACAAATTTTTAATAAGAAAAATATCAAATAGTGTGTACCACGGCTGACAGAAATACAGGCCTGGACCCTAAGACAGAGTAATAGTTCCAACTGACGAATTTACATGTATTCTTATGGAAGCTATAGCCGGCGCTTTTTAACATTATCAATTTCTCGCAAGATCAACTTTTTTTAAATTTTTAATTAGAAAAAGTTAAATTTCATCTCTTTCTACTTTACTAGTGCTTACATTTTTAATGTGTTAATAAATCATTAAAAAATTGATTTAAAAAAACCATCCAGACTTTGTTTTCTGCTTTAAGATTTCAATATACACTGCACTACGAGACAAAAAAATATTGTAAATATTTTTTTTCCTGAAGCAAAGTTGTTTTTTATGCATTTTTTCCCATTTGAGAAAATGTGGTTTTGGTATTAACAAGTTTGCTAATTATGTACATATATGTCTCCCACGTTGCATACTTTGTAGGGTTTAATTATCAAGATGACCTTTTAATAAAAATGATCTTTAATCTTTTGTATTTTAGTTCACTCAGCTTTTGGTTTACTCCGCTTATTAGCACACAGCTTATTTCTTACATTTTCTTATATGTATGTACTATTTTATTTTTAGAAAAAATTTGAAGAGGGAATAAGAAAATAATATCTAAAATACAATTAAATATTATTTTGCCCGATTGTAAAATGACAGGTAGTAGGTACTGATAAAAATTTTTGTCCGTTTGCTTTACTATTAAGATTCATACACAGGCAGGGAGGGCCATTTTATAAATAGATTGCTCTTGTTTACCTGCTAATAAAATATGAAAGAAGAGCACAACAAAATTTTTGAAGCTCTCAATATAACATGTTTGAAATAGTTTTAAAATAATTATTTAAGAAGAAATTGATTGGAAGTAGGTACATGCACACATATTTATTTTTAATAACTTAAAAATTAACTGAAATTATTTGAAACAATTTTATAAGTAACGTATAAATAACCGAAATGAGATAATTCAAATTGTTGAAATGTGTCAACCTATATTACTTTTATTAACATTTTTGTTAGCCGACACTACTCAACTTACCTTATTGGGAAATACAAAATGTGCATGAAAAATCATACATACATCCTTCCTCATTAACATTTGAAACCATACTGAAATATGAATTTGAAATTTTTTTTAATTTTTTCTTTCCTCCTACTTTTCTTTCTTTTTCGTGCAATAGAATTTAAATGGGAAGCTTTTTAAAAAATGTGTATAATATCCTGAGATATTTCAAAATATTAAACTCTTTCTTACGTAAAAAAAAGAAAAAAATAATAAGAAATATGACACGATCAGTAGCATTTAAAGAAAAAAACAGGAACGAAGCCAAAAATTCGTAATATTTCGTAAAAAAATTGAGTATTGGGTTGGGACCTGTTAGATGTAAAGACATTAGTAACACCGTCTCAGAGCTTTCAATGCCTTTACATTGTAAAAAAAACTGCTAAAGCTTTTAATACATTTTGGAATACAATTTTTACAATTTTTTTTACAAATTTTGATGTTTGTTTGAAAATTTCAATTTAAAGTTCTGTGCAAATGTTAATTTTTAACAAACATTACCACATAATTAAAAACATTACACTTTCATGCTGCATTTTAGGAAAAAAATCAATAACTGCTACTTAATTGCTGAAAATATATGCTAGTTTATTTAATTTATTATTTCTGGCAACGTTTATGACATGTAAAAGAAAAGCGTTCTCGATTTTTTCGATATACGATTTACTTTTATTTTACGTCTCCACTACGTATAAAATGCATTTAGGAAAAATGTACAAATTCAAAAGATTTCAATAAACTTTTTGGAACGTGATACTTTGTAATGTTTACGCTGTAAGCGCATTATTGAAGTCACGGTATTATTATATAACTTAAATATTTTTCATTTTTAACAGTGTATATAATAACTCGATAAAAAATTCGTTTGATTATAATAACTTTAGAAATTTAAAATTAAAGAATCTGGATGTCTTTGGCGAAAAAAGTGTGTTTTTATAATTGGAAAATATTGTATTAAAGGTAACTAAAATAAAACTTCTTATACCTATCTTCCAAATATTTCCAGATCTTGGGTGGAAACTGACTAACAAACAACAACCTTTAGAACGGGCAGTCCATTAACCCTTTTTGAAAAACAAACTAAATATCAAATTTTTTTGAAATCGGACACCAGAGAACTAGTTTTTTTTCGAAAACTCCCCTATACATTATGAAATACTTTTTCTATGTAGTTGTGAATTGTTTTTCATTTTAATGTAAGCGTCCCTTTTATGGTTCATAATTACGCTTTACTACATTAAAGCATACATAAGTAAATGTGGTAAAAAATATAGATGCAAGTAGAAGTTTTGAAAGTTTTTTTCAATATAGTTTTAACAAAAATTTTAAATAAAATACTCGTATGTATGGAATTTTATGTTTTCTGGGGCTACAGTATGTAATTTTATTTTCGTATTCGCAAAAGTGGAAATGTAGCAGAAATACTATACAAATTGGTTTCTTCGAGGATACCCTATGTCACTTAGAAGCCGGTATCGCGGCCCGGCTGCCGGTCACTCTTTCGACATTACTAGCCACAATAGGGAGACCCTCAAGATCTCGCATGCTTTAAATATAGCAAAAACTTCAACCAGAAAGACACTCAGGAATCCGATGAAATTCAGACACCCCCGTTTGAAGGAAAAAGCTGCAGAACCGATATCATTCCCATCCATGGAGTCGTCGATGAACAAAGCTACCTCAAAACCTCTGAAAGGAGTCAGCTTCCTTCACTAGAGGGAAGTTCGGCACAAAAATTCTGGTCGAAGCCCAATCTTGGAAAACAATATTCTGTGATCACATCAGCCGTTCCCGCAGAAAACTTTCAGTCAATTCTATCGTGACCGTAGGGCCTTGCACCCCATTGCCCTGAGTCAGCGGCAGCCATGTTAGCAGTAATACTGATTGTATTGGGCTTTGAGCCCCGTGTATTCATCTAATTCTTACCGATCTTAGTACGGTTATATGCCTTTTCCAGAGCCGGCTACACACAAGCGCTTCATATGTGAGGAATGGTTTTACAACCGCTGTGAACAACCACATAATCATGCTAAGTTTCAATACCCACCGCCTTCCATCTATTTTCTTGTAGATCCTTGCAAGCCATCCTCACCCTCTAGTCAAGCTTTGAGTCCAGCAAAATACGCAAATACTTTCGTTGCTTAGCGAATAATCAGAATAATTGCGGTTTTTTTGCATTACAAAAAACTTTTTTTGCATTATTACAGATCTGTAGGAACTCCGCAGTTTACATTTTCATGTTTTTAATATTTAACATTCTTCTATGGCGCTTTTACCAAACTTGAAATATTCTTGCAAAAACAATTTTTTCCGCCTGTACAAACATAATCAAAAGAGGTATTTTGAGGTGACGTCGCGCGATACTTTTTCATATCACTTTTTACCGTATTGTGTAAACAATAGGTAGGTTATGTGATGGCAACAAATTTTGCATATCGAGTTTTCGGTGGGAATGCACTTCTCCATAGTATGGAAAAGTAAGTAAACTATTTTTAGCAACCTGTCGGTCCGTCGGCCTGTCGGTCTGTCGGTCTGTGTGTGCACGCGCGTATCTCAAGTTCTGCTGAACCGATTTTGATGAAATTTTATATATAAGTTTATTTCCACCATGGCACGGATTGATCAACTTTTGGGATATATCAGGCCTCGGGAACTGCACTTTTTAGCGGGCCTGTTTTACATTTTTGAACATTTTGAAGAAAGTATTCAATCGATTTAGTTGAAATTTCATATATAAGCTTTTCTCGACCGCCCGCAAAAATTCCTAACTTTTGAAAGAAATTAAGCATCAGTAACTGGACGTTAACTACGGGCCAAATATACATTTTTGCGTATAAAAAGAGAAATAATTGACCGATTTCATTGAAATTTAATACTTGAATTCCTCGTATTAAAACAATGAACATATAAATTTTTTGGAAAGATTAGGGCTCGAAAACTGATTTGCGGGCCGATTTTACATTTTTCACCATATCTACGGAACGAATTGATGGAATTTTTTGAAATTTAATATTTGAGTTCTGGTTAACTGGCGAGCATTTCTGGGAATTCGGGTAGCACAAAGCGAAACTCTTCTAAGAGCCAAATTTACATTTTTCTAGGTATGTTAACTATAAGCTTACTAATGTCCTAAAAATTGGAAAGAAGTACTTAACAGACATTTTTATAATATTCTGTAACCCTTTCACTTAACTAGACAATATACAATACGGTCGGTTATGTGCTGACAACATCAGATTTTTTGATTTATCATGTATGTACGCACTATCATGTATGCTGTTTTCGAACATATATACATACATGTTAAGAAAACTTAGCAATTTAATAAATTGTAATATAATAAAGAGAAATATAATAACTAATATTATTCAAAACAACCTAAATTAAAAACGTATTAATTATGAAAATGTTGTTTTTACTTGTATTTAATTTTTTCCAGGGTCATTTACTTTTTTTTTTGTTTTCTAAATAAAAAATGCCAAAGAATTTTTTCAAAAAAAAATAAATAAATAAAGGTATGACATACGCAAAATAACAATATTTATCCAATATCGCCATAACCTTCACATTACTGAATAACGATAAAATATAAGTTTTTCTTGGCGCTGTCGCAGTAATTTTGACATAAATATGCTAAAAAAATATGTACTGATTCTATTCCAAAAGATTTATTAATTGTCACAAATTTTTAATAAGAAAAATATCAAATAGTGTGTACCACGGCTGACAGAAATACAGGCCTGGACCCTAAGACAGAGTAATAGTTCCAACTGACGAATTTACATGTATTCTTATGGAAGCTATAGCCGGCGCTTTTTAACATTATCAATTTCTCGCAAGATCAACTTTTTTTAAATTTTTAATTAGAAAAAGTTAAATTTCATCTCTTTCTACTTTACTAGTGCTTACATTTTTAATGTGTTAATAAATCATTAAAAAATTGATTTAAAAAAAACCATCCAGACTTTGTTTTCTGCTTTAAGATTTCAATATACACTGCACTACGAGACAAAAAAATATTGTAAATATTTTTTTTCCTGAAGCAAAGTTGTTTTTTATGCATTTTTTCACATTTGAGAAAATGTGCTTTTGGTAATACCTCCCATGTTGGCATAATATGACTATCAACTTTTTCCCTTTTTAACTTTTTGCCAATGCTTATAAATTTCAAGTTAATGACGCTTTAATATAATTTCAAGTTAATAAACTTTTAATATTTACAGCTATCGAATTACTTCATTTTTCATAATATACTTACTTCAAACTACTACTGCAATCATTCCAAGAATCTATTCCTGCTTTCCTCAATAATAAGCATTTTCTTTAATAACGATTTTCATAAAAAAACCTTAGAAAGTAATAGCCAGTCGATCAATCGTTTAGTGATTCTGATACAGTAAAATATAAATCCAATTTAGTGATCGAAAAAAAGCCGTAACTAAATAAAATTATAATAAAAAAAATCTAATGTGAGCAGCACATAACCGACGGTAATGTGTATTGCCTAGTTAAGTGAAAATGTTACGGAATATTATAAAAATTACTGTTAAATACTTCTTTCCAATTTTTAGGGCATTAGTAAGCTTATAGTTAACATACCTAGAAAAATGTAAATTTGGCTCTTAGTAGAGTTTCGCTTTGTGCTACCCGAATTCCCTGAAATGCTCGCCAGTTAGTTTTTGTAATAACCAGAACTCAAATTTCAAGAAATTCCATCAATCCGTTCCGTAGATATGCTAAAAAATGTAAAATCGGCCCGCAGATCAGTTTTCGAGCCTTATCTTTCCAAAAAATTCATATGTGCATTGCTTTACTACGAAAAATTTAAATATTAAATTTCAATAAAATCGGTTGATTATTTCTCTTTATATACGCAAAAATGTATATTCGGTCCGTAGTAAACGTCCAGTTGCTAACACCAGATTTCTTCCAAAAGTTAGGAAGTTTAACGGGCGGTCGAGCGAAGCTTATATATGAAATTTCAAGTAAATCTAGCACGCTAAAAAGTGCAGTTCTCGGGGCTTGATATATCCCAAAAGTTGATCAATCCGTGCCATGGTGGAAATAAACTTATATATAAAATTTCATCAAAATCGTTTCAGCCGAACTTGAGATACACGCGTGCACAACAGACCGGCAGACCAACAGACCGACAGTTTGCTAAAAATAGTTTATTTACACTTCCCTATTATGGAGAAGTGCATTCTCATCGAAAGCTCCATATGCAAAATTTGTTGCCATCACATAACCTACCTTTTGTATACACAATACGGTCGGTAATTATTTAATAAATAATATTTAGTAATTAAAATTCTATTTTTATTTTTATTTTTTACCATCTACCTTCTACTGTTTTTGATTCTACTGAACTCTTGAAACGAGCTTTCATTAATTTAATTGACACAGATCCCCCAATATTCCACATTAATGACAAGTCGTTACAACTTCTATTTTCCAACATTATTAAAAGTAGAATTAATGGCAAAGCAAGCGAAGTGATTGAAATTAGCTTTCAACCTGTATCTAGGGCAGAAATTAAAAATATATTAGAAAATAATTTCGGAGAAAAAAAAGGCTGCGAAGAACTAAATGACGAGTAAAGGTCAGTTACATTTTAAACAAGCAGCATGGGCTTTTGTACCGAAATAACGGTTAAACTAAGAAGTTTAAAGAATAAAACTACAGCTGTACCTTAAATAATAAAAGTTATAACGCAACAACAGACGGACAGCTCGTAATATATCTAAAGGGAAAATTCCCGAACCGATGAATATTTGCTTGTGGGAATCCAAACTATTTAAAAAAGACGCCGCGTATCTTATTTCAAAATGGTTACGCCTATTAGGAATCAAACAGACACTCGTGAACCAGAAAGTAAAACAATTTTTAAAAAAGTACAAAATTTTAACAGCTGCTAAAAAAGGGATTCCTAAGTCCCTGTGGATATCACTGTTACGTATATACTATTTGTTTGAATTTTGTTAATGTGAGTCTTCTTGACACAACCTCACAGTTGTGTCAAGAAGACTTACAGTTGTGTTGTGTTGACTCACATTAACAACCCCATATAGCCATATTGGTTTAATGATTTGGATATAAATTAATATCTTATTATCAATTGCCAAATTGGACTTACGACCTAGGAACCAATAATTTTCTCTATATTTATTTTCTATTTCTATGGGTTTCTTCTTTATATGCTCTTTCCACCTTAGCTTGACATCTGAAGTAATTCCTAGGTATTTTGCTGAGTTATGGATCGCTAGGTTAAAAGCTTTTCAAAAAGCTTAGACATCATTGGTAACAGTGAAATGGGCCCGAAAGTCTTTGTTTCCCTCGAGAATTTCCCGGGTTTGGGCACCATAATTACCTCCGTGGCTTTCCAAGCACAAGGAACATTCCCAAAATCCATAGCTGCATTCATAATTTTCGTCAAATGTTCCAATGCCTCGTCTGGTAGCTCTCTTAGTACTTCCGCAGTAATAACATCACCTGGCGATTTTTTCATATTCAGGGATCTTATCTCTTCCGCAATTTCTAATTGAGTAAGTGGAGCCATGCCGCTTGCTTCATTTGCGATAGATTCTACCAAACTTACATCTGATGTTATTTCGTTTGGCGTGAATATGCTTTCCAAGTGATCAGCAAGCAATTCGATATAGAGATATTGCTCTTCGCCCACCTGCCACTTGCTTTCATCAGTGGCGGAGCGTGCTTAATCGGTCTCTTATTGCTCTCTTTTCACCTACTAAATCAGTTCTTTCTCCAGAAAGTTTTCTGATATTTTTTTGGTTTTAAAGAAGTCAATAACATCAGGAATCTTGTTAGTGTCAGTAGGCCAATAAGTAGGAGTGTCAGTGGAGTGATAGCAACAACTTAGTTCTTGAAAAGCTTTTCTTAGCTCTTTTCCTATAGTTGAGGTGATTCTAGAACCCGAATCTGTATGTTTGGCATTATGGTCACCTCTTATTACATATCTATGTCCATGTTTGTACAGGAGATCTTGAAAAGTATTTTTCTTAATGCTGCAATTCGGTGGACGGTATATAGCACGAAAACTAAAATCTTGTTTAGTAGACCTAATTTTAACGCAATAAGCTTTTTCTATCTCGAATTTTTCATTATGTTCTATACTTTCTTTTATTACTATTGCACTGCTTCCTGTCGGCTGATGGCTGGGATGTACCGCTTTACAGCAATCAAACCTTTTATTTTTACGACCGTATTATACAGGGTGATTCAGAAAGGTATACAACAACATATGCCATTGGTTAGAGGGTTCGCAAATGGGTAAAACTTTTGTTCCGGATTAGGTTCGAAATCTCAAGGGTTTTCGAGATACAGGGATTTTAACGAATTTTCACAAACTTTCTAGTTGTCTAAACTTTTTTGACTATAACTTCCGTTTCGAAAATGATAGGGGCTTCAAACAAACAGTTTCTGAAAGGTTTAGTAAAGAACTTAAAATAAAAACCTTACCTGATTATGTATTTTGTGTAGTTTCGGAATACCAATCATTCGAACTTGAGGAAAAATAAATTTTTTCCCTTTTTTTATTTTTTTCAATTTTTTTAAGCAGGTACTTTCGGTCAAAATTTTTTGAAACATTGAAATTTTTTTACAGAATTTTGGCCACTTTCTCAAACCTTAATTTTAGTCACCAAGTGTTGAGAAATCTTTTATGGTACAGAAGATATAGCACAAAAACCATTTCTATGTCAAGATTTTAAGGGCCCTAATAAAATCTAAAAAACCGTATCTCATTTACGTACTAGTAAATCTTTTCTTAATTTCTTTGATGTCCCCTATATATTTTCTATTTTTAATAATCTTTTAGGGATCTTGTCAAATCTAATCAACATACTATGCATCATTTGCATAATATCTGCGTCAGTTCTTTTTATTTGTGGGGTTTTGTTCTCAGGTTCCTTATTCTTTCTGTTTTGTGGGATTTGCTATTAAGCGCTTGTAAATACGATACTCCCGTTAACTTCTTGTTAAGTGTCGTTATTTTGGCTATTGTTTGAGCTCTTTGCTCATTAAATTTAACTTGATTTTGTTTGGTTTTATTCTTTTTTAATCTTCTTTTTTTGCAATTCTTTTGTAACCAAACAACCTCGACAGCTAGCAGGGTGTGCCTCATTGCAGTTCGCACATTTGGGCTGAAATTTATCCCTCTTGTTGCACTCTGCTGTCATATGATTACCAGCACATTTTACACATCTAGCCTCTCTTTGGCAAAACTTTTGAGTGTATCCAAATCTCTGGCATCTCTTGCATTGCGGAATAGTTTTGCTGCTTCTAAGAACTTTAATTTTTACTCTCATGCGCTGCAAGTATTCTATTTTATATATCTTGGTTATCTCTTCCAAATGGTCAAAAGATAACATAAGGAGCGGAAGTTTTACTGAAATATATTTTCCATTTTCTTTTTTCCTTTTGATTTTATTTACAGCATATAGACATTTAAAGCCTTCGCTAATGAGCTCTTTTTTTATATCCTTCGGCTCACACGATGGGTGGAGGTTTCTAGCCATAGCTTTAACTGATCTTGTCAGTTTATTCTTATACGTGTGCCACTCCAGTCTAGCCTTATTTATAGCTTTTGTTAGTAATCTGTTTTCATTTTCATTTTCCACATTTATTTTTAATTGGTCACTATTCATCATATTGACCCTAACGTTTATTCTTTCTTCTTTTAATATCTTAACTATGTGGAAGTAGTTTTTAATGTTTCTCAATATAACCGGAGGAGGCTTGTGCTTTTTTGGATTTTAAGCCTTCATTTTAGGGTTGGTTTCATTATGTTTTTTAACTGTCCTCTCTGAATTTATTTCAGGAGACTTTTCCATTTTTCGTTTTTTTGCATTATTCTGTTTTAGGATCCAGTCAGTTTCTGTAGCCAGTTCGTCCTCGTCGGTTTCATATACAATAACTTCCGTATCTTTGTTTTTCTTTTCTGTTAATGCAGATTTTATTTGATTTCTTAAATCTACATTCCCTGCCTGTAATTTGCAGATCTTGTTTTGAAGCACCTTACAAAACTCTCTAACTCGGTTATTCTCGAGTCCTGAGTATCCAATTTACTCTCCCTTATAAGATGCCTTCTCATATTACTCTCTTGGGTTTTAATCATATTACTTACATTCTTCTGCAATCCCATTAGACTTTTTCTCTTTTTCCATTAGTTATCATCCTTAATCCTGCCATTTTTCTCGGCAATCATCAATGGGGGTGATCGAATGACCCCCGATCTCCTTTGCATCAACGCCGATCTACTATGCAATAAGTAATGCTATGTTTAGGGTTCCCCAGAATCCCTGAGACCAGCCTCCGAAGGGTGTGGATTTTCCAGCATTACCGGATTACCACCTTGGGTATTCAATCTTTTTATTTTGTTCATTACATTTGTTTTGTTTTATTTCGGAATTTTCTTCTCCTAGCCTTTGAGAATAATTCCCTCGTGCAAGGCAGCACATATAATTTCTGCCGTCCCACAGGGATTAGTCGCAGACCAGAGAGCCGCTCATTGTGAGTCCGTCGCGTGTGGATTTCTATTTGGATTTTAGTGGATTCTTACCACAAGCATACCTTACTGCGAATATTTCGTGGCCCATTCCGGCGGAAAGTCTCGGCTTTAATATCTCAGCATCTATATTGTCAATTCCAGCACCTCTTTTACTTTTCAATTTTTTTATTCGCATGCACATTTCTTCAAGAGTGGGTGGTTCCACGATGCTATCTTTTCTACTATTGCCGTGATGATAAGATGCTACAGTCGTATTGCTGTCAATATCCGAGGAGTAATTAAGTACTTCTTCAAAATACTCAAGAAATCTTTCTAGCAACTGATTTATATCGTTAGTTATTTCAGCTTCTTTGTTCCTCATAGATACTATTTGTTCCAGACTGGAACCCATTTTTCACAGAGTTAACACTTTTATAAAATTTTATTGTTTCCGTTTGCTGTTTTTCACTTTCGAGCTTTTCCAATTATAAATTCATTTTACGCCTTTTTTTTACTTTTGGCAGCTTTTTTCTTTGTTTCATAGTTCTTTTAATTTGATCGACAGCTTCTTTATATAATTTTCTTTCTAGCTAAGTTTTTTGCGTAAAGCACCACTCTGACATTCTGCATCCAACCGTCCTGCATTTTTTCTATTAGCACCATTTTTTATTTCACTGAAATTTTAAACTAACTAGTTTTCAACAGCACTTTTAAAATCTTCTCTAGTTGTCGGGTTATTAAGCTTCCATGTGCTCCATTTTTTAACCTTAGATCACCTTTCTTCTCTCGAATCGGCAATTCTTGCTCTAAATTTAGCTCGTATCATGTAATGATCTGTGTCAGCATTTGCTCCTCAATAACTTCTCACATCAAGCACATTTACGGCATGCCTACTGTTAATACAAATATGATCGATCTGATTAGTATATTCACCGTTGGGAGAACGCCAAGTTTGCTTGTGTATTTTTTTTTGTGCTCAAAATGCGTGCTACTAATTGTAAGCTTATTTGGATGGACAAAGTCAGTTAACCTGAAACCATTATCATTCGTGGCAGTATGTAATGTAGGTCCTATGTAGGGCATACATACTTCTTCTTTTTCAATTTGCGCGTTCATGTCTTTAATATTCTCATCTTTATCATCCGTAGGGACATGCACACAAACTAACGTTATATTAAAGAGTTTGACTTTTATAAGTAATACGCAGATTCTTTCATTTATTGGTCGAAAGTTGTTCCAAAACTCATGCTTTCCAAATTTATTACCACTAGAGTACTTACCGGAGTTAAAAATTGACTCGACCGTTAATCTCGTTTCTTTTAGTACTGCTATGTCTAGCTTTTATTTCTCCAAGGCCGTCAGGGTTGCCTTTAACGCTTTTGTTCAATACAGACTAAGTACATTTCATGTTGATATCCGTAAATCTTCCTTTATTTCGTTTTTTATGTCGTTTCCTTTTAATCTGACCTATTGTTATCCGAGGCTCATTTTATGGTTCCGTAATAATATATTTTTTCACAGAATTAGATTATTAGCCTAAAGTCTAACTTGGTATTTAATCCATTATTATTTATTTTATACCGATTATACCGATTATTTCCTATCGTTATTGCGCCAATACCCGGTTGCCATCGCCTCATCTGTTTTAAACAGGTTCCACCAGCGTGAAAGTTGAGGTTGATATTTGGTTTAAGAGGCTTTATATTCGCATTAGAATCCTTGGGATCCTCATATGTTTTAAATTTAAACTTCTTTTTTTTCGCGATATAATCATTCTTAATATACAAGAGTATGAAAAATAGTTGGACATTCTATAAATTATTTTTTCAAGTTTACGCTATTTTGATCTGAATCCATAAAATTTTTGATTCACGTCATACATAGTGACCATTTTTGATAAAAAAAAGTGGATATGGATCAAAATCGTACTAGAGTGTATATAATTAACTTCGTACACTTCTCAATTCCTTTACCAGAATTGAACAAAACTTTATATTCAAACGAATAAAACTATAATAAATCTAGTAACAAAAATTTAAGAAACTCCCAATATGTTGTATGGATCAAAATGGCACTCAGTGGACGATATATTTACGAATTGATTTCATTGTCAGATAATTTGGTAAGCCATGGGAATGGAAGCAGAAAAGAAGCATCGACTTTCAAGAAAAAATAAAGACGATGTATTTATGATACATGCCAAATTTCAAAGATTGTTAATTTTTAGTGCTTCCAGAAGATTTCTTTGTTTTTATTGCTTCGTTATACTGAGTTAAATTTCTTACGGGTAATGGTTTTATGAGTATGCAAGTTTTATTCTTTGTAAGGCTTTTAAGAAAAACGACTTTTTTTTTTTGTTTTTCTTTTGTCGTTATACGAAGCAAAATTGCATAGGCATAACGAATAAATGATACATGCAAGATTGATACTTAACTTGGGATGCGGTCAACGTATTTTTACGTTTTTTGTAGTCTGTCGCTATTTGTGAAAATACGTATTTTGATTTGCGAGTGTATATATGTAAAAGGTTTCGTTCATGAAAACGAAGTAGTTTTTGATTTAATGCGATTTTTCTGACTAACTAAACTTCCGCGTGATTCACGAAAACACGCCCGCTGTACGCGTAATTCGGCGCCGAATTATACCTGCATGCCAAGTGTTAAGTTTATTTTTGTTTTTAAGTTGTGCTGAAACATAAAGAGATGGACTTATGATACGTACAAGATTGATAATTAGTAACGCTTTTGGAAGCAAGAGCTTGTTTTTCGTGTATTGCTTTTGTTATGACATATTGTAAAATTTTCTCCTAGATGTGTCTATAATGTTTACGACTTTCATTTACAGTAATTCGTTTTTGTTTCTTTTATCATATAATAACATAATGCAAAATTGTTCGTGAGATATACCGTTATATCAAAATTCTAGCATTTAATTACATTAATTTTGTTGCATTTAGTTGGAATAAATTAAAATATTTGGTATATTAAATAGGCCAATTTTTGGCACCATTTGTTTTAAATCCAAATTTCTCTTTGTAAATTAAAATTTTGTTTCTATTTTCTATTTGAAAAATTTCTATTAACGATCACTGTACTGTATTCCGAATGGATACTGTTAACCTTGAAGTCTTTCTTCATTATTCTGGTTGAATTCTGCAGTCTTCTTATCGTATAACTGTTAAATTTATCACAAGTAAACAGAGCAGACTAGGATTACAATACAACCAGTGTAATATTAATCTTATTTCAAAATTTTATACTTTAATTTATCACAAATAGACATGGTCGACAGGGATTACAACCAGTCCAGTATCAATCTTTTTTCAAAATTTAACGCTTCAGCATTTCATTGCTGAAAAAATAAGTTTTGATAAAATGATTTATTTCGTCCAGCGCAAAATTATTTCTCCTCTTTATTTTAACAAATACTTCTTTATATACAAAATTGGTTTTTATAGTTATCCCTACTAAAAAAATAAAAAATCGTTCAATATAAACATGTTTTTTAAAAATTGTCTAATATTCTGGGTCCTCAAAATAATCTTAAAAATACATTATGCATGCTCCATATATTACAAATAATGCTAATAAAAATGCATATTATTTTCTTTCTATCAATATATCGGACGCCTACCAAAACTATAAAATTTTTACACAGTATATGCAATCTACTTTTTGTTGAACATTTTGGTAAGCAAATATATAATGTAGACTGCCAATTTTACTTTTGTCAGTACATAACTGTTACAAAAACTAATAATTAATTACAAAAAAAAAATAATAATTTTCCACTAACATTTTGATGTTTTTCTCCTATTCTTTTTTCAATGCCTACAAGAATTTTTGTCGACGAAAATATGTCAAGTTGGCGTTAACTTTTCTTGTTTTTGATTTAATGGTACAAAGTGAATTTAGTACATTCTGTTCTGTAATTTACATTCTTAATTTATAAGAACAATGCAGCTTTCTTTTATATTATAACTGTTATCGGAGCATTGTTGAATGTATAAAATATTGTGATATAAAATATTTGAAATACTCATGTAAATATATAATTAATTTAATTGTTTTCTTTTTTCTATTGATTTTTAGAAAAAGATTATTTGTGAAAATGCTAGAATATTTATTTTAATATCTAATTTTAAATCTTAATGAAAATAAAATACATTTTTATTTTGAATGTTGTTACACAAAGAATTTAAATGTTATAGTTAAACAATCTCCCTGTCTTAACGCATCAATGCGAAAATCATCTTTTGTAAAAAACCGGTTGTTAATGGTTAATTAAATTTAGATCTTTTTTTTGGACCTTCTCCGGTCTGTTTTATTTTTAAATATTCTTCCAACAGATTTTCTTAGACCTCTGTTTCTATGAGTAACGGCGCTGCATTGTGAATTGTGCGTTTGAAAATTCCGTTTGCAGTTTTAACTAAGATCACTCTCACAAGGCCATTACTTCCTTTAAAAACTTCTTGAATTCTAACCATTTGTCATTTTGAAGGAAATATATTACCGACTTGAACATAACCATTAAACTGAGTTAACTATATTATACTATATTTTTCACTGGCTCTTTCCACTTGTGCCGTCCTTGCAATGCACTTAAATATTCTTTGCTCCATCTTTTCCAAAATTCTGCATCGATAGTAGTTACGAGTTTTCACTTTGATAATGTTGATAATCTATTATTAGCAATGTGAAGTTCAGGCCTCGTAGTTTCCTCTATTAAAAAATGGCCAGGAGTCAATACTTTTAAATCATCTTAATGACTTAAAAGTGGAGTTAACGGTTGAGAATTTAATACGGCCTCGGCTTCTGCAAATACTGTGGTCAGTTCTTTGTTGGAGTAAATGTTTCGCGGATTTGACTGCAGTTTTCCAAAGTCCTCCAACGTGGGCTGATCTTGGTGGTATGAATCTAAATTCAATTGAATTGTCATTACAACGATTTAAATTTTTTGTTGTACTTCACGTGTTTCAAGCAATTTTCTTAATTCTATTAGTTTATTGTTTGCTTCAACAAAATTGGTTGTGTTATCACAAAATAACTTTTGATAGTTGTCTCGCCTTGTCATGGATCATTTTAACGCACTTAAAAATGTTTCGGATGTTAATCAGAAATTACTTCCATATAAAAGACCATAGTGGAAAAGCAACTGAAAACTGCAATGTAACTTTTAGTAGGTTTTTTTCCTAGTAGATGATAATGAGTCCATAAGGGAATAAAAAAGTCGACGCCGATGTTAAAAAACGCTTCAGTAGAAAGTACTCTTTTAATTGGAAGATTCTCCATCATATGCTAAAACAATTGTGGATTTGCTTTTGTACATTATGTTTGACATTTAAAATCCAAAAGTGTTGTCTGGAAATGCCTAATAAAGCTGTTGGATCACATTGTAAGTTTTTAATATGCAAATATTGCATCATTAATTTTGCCACAAAATCATTTCCAGGCAAAACCATCAGATGCTTAGCATCGTAAAGAATAGCATCTTTCAGGCCAATTACTGGTATTAAAATGATAATCTGTTGTTTGATAATTGATGAAATACTTTCTTTTGAATTTCTTTAACAATTTCTTAAGTTGCTTTGTTTAATTCTTGTGCTGACAACATTTCATTCATTTTCTGATGGTGGTTTTTAGATTTTAATAAATTTTTTGCTTTTAATATATATGCCATGACTCTTTTCACGAAAACAGATGAATTTGATGTTGATCTAGCATCAGTCTTTTATACTGAATGCGATGAATTCTCGTTTATTTTAGAATTACTTAACAAAAAGAAACTTTCTTTTCTTAATCTTCATATTTTACTGTATCTAAAATTCGAACTGACTCCTCGTGTTCTTGCAGTTTTAAAAAACCTGGTCCATGAAACCACAATTTCAAGTTATGAAGTACAGGAGTCGAAATTCAAAGTACTCAGGAGTTGCACCTTTTGATAAAATGTCTTCTGGACTTTTCTTAGTTTCCACATAATTCCACTAATTTATTGTATTTTTATTATTACTTGAAGTAAATATTAGCTACGTATGTATCTTTTATATGATGTAAGATCACCTTTTGTCAACGCTAATACTCCAAAAATAAACTTCATCAATCTTAAACGAAAGTGATTGCATAACTTTAGACATAAGTTTAATGGGTAAAAGTGCTGCACATAATTCCAACTTCGATATTGTAAGAATTTTTGTTCGAGCAAGTCGAGATTTTGAATATAGTAGCTGATACAATTCTGTTCTAACAATAATTTCTTTGTCAAAAAGATATCTGGGAAAATCAATTCTTTTTAACATACATTGTCTATAATTAATCCAATCCTTCGTGAAATTTTCATCTAATTCTCCGTCCCAATCTAATTGGAGCTTCCACAATTTTTGAATTAATATTTTCGCTGTAACTACTACTGAATTTATAAGACCTAAGGGATCAAACAATCATGAAATTTTTAACACTAGTTTTCTTTTTGTGAACTTTTTATTCATGTTTGGCCATGTTATTACAAAGTAAACTTATCTTTGAGGGGCTGCCATGCAAGACCCAGCGTTTTTATGTAATTAATATTTTCCTCTTCAAATATTTTTAATTTTTTTTTTCTCTTCGGGTAAACCTGCGATAATTCTGTCGTTCGGTGCCCATTTATGAAGTTCTAAGCAGGCTAATTTTATTAACTCCAATAATTGATTTTTTACTTTAATCATTTCTATCAAAGTATTACAACCCGTAATGAGATCATTCACATAAAAATATTTTATGACTCTGACTGCTTTTGGATACTTCAGTTGCCCTTCTTCAGCCAATAATTTTGAATATTTTCTTGCCAAATACGGAGCTGCCTTTGTCCTGTACGTAACTGTGATCAATTAATAGTACCGACTGTCTTTTGATGGATTAAACCTCAACATAATTAATTGCTACTCTTTCTCTACTACTTCAATTTGCCTGTATATTTGCTTTATATCAGCGGTTACCACATATTAACAGGTTCTGAATCTTAACATTTTTTTTTTTTTAAATCATTTTATTGCCCAAATAAATTCTTACAGAAATAATTCTTAGAACTAATTTTTAAGTGTTTCAGTCGTTGCTTTTCATCTTTAATCTTTTTTTTTTTAGAAAATTTTGTTATATAATTGTTATTATTTAATTTATACTTATTGCTAGGAAAAATGGCAAAAAACCTGTTTGATATTTTAATATTTTCTTTTTTTGTGATTTTTGTTTTATTTTTTTTTTTGTTATTTTTTTTTTTTTAAACTTTAGTCTAAACCTAAACTTAAAAATAAGCCTAAACTAATATTACTTAACTTATACAAGTTAAGTCATTTGTCGTATGAGAACATACACATTAGTAATGTCTGTGTGACTATAAATTTAAATTAGGTATAAATATGTTTAATATAGATCGCGTATAAGAATACTATCTGAGTCTCTACATTTGGTGGAAAACTTAAGTTTGTATTTGTCGATTAAATCAGATAGAAGATAGACCCGCGATAGCTAATGTAATTTCGTGGTAGAGAAGAAAAAAGGTAAGTTATTAATTAATTTTGGTATCTGGTTTTGTTTAACCTGAAGGCGTCTAATATGACTTATGGCACAACTTCCCCAGACCTCACACCCATACAACATTATGCTCTGAAAAATTTGTCTAAATATTAACATTTTGTTTTCGATACTAAGTTTGGATCTGCGATGTATTAGAGGATATAATAATCTGATTAGTTTAGTACATTTTTCTATTGTTTTATCAATATGAGATCTGTATATCAGCTTTTCATCGATATAAATACCTAAATATTTCACAAACTTCACCCATTGTATCTCATCACCACCCAGATTAAGATTTCTGTCGGGAATTAATGAAAGTTTCCTATTTCTAGTGAAAAAAATAGCCCCAGTTTTATGAGTATTAATTTTGATTTTCCATTTAAAAAAATATTCACTCACTATTTTAAATGCATTTTCGAGATTGGGCAAAATTTCAGACGGACTTTTTGACGACGTAAGAATGGCGGTATCATCGGCATATAAACCAATATCACAGTTTGGCAATTTGGGAAAGTCAGATATAAAGATATTATATAGAATTGGGGACAAAACAGAGCCCTGAGGAGTTCCCGCAATTATATCAAAAAGCTCGCTTCTTTCTTTAGCAACCATGACAAAAAATTTTCGTGAATTGAGAAAATTCCTAATTATTTTGACTAAACATGTTGGAAAATTTAATTACACATATTTGAAAACCAACCCATCCTTCCAAACGGAGTCAAAAGCTCTTTCAATATCCAAAATTATCATTCCAGTAGACATTTTGTTATGAAAACCATCCTTAATCTTTTTGTGTATTCTGGCAACTTGATGACAAGTGGAATGTTCGGCACGAAACCCAAACTGCTCTGCCGGAATCAAGGAGTTATCATCAATATGTCTCATTATTCTGTCCTTCAGACATCTTTCAAATATTTTGCTTAAAGAGCTAAGTAAACTTATCGGTCTGTAATTATTTAGGTCGGACCTCGTCTTGTTGGGTTTCCCAATGGGTGTAATAGATGGTGTTTTCCATACTTGTGGAAAATATCCGATTTTTAGGCATGCTTTGAAAATTTTCCAAATATAAACAAAGGATTTCTTTTCAAGATTTTTGACATGATATTTCTAATACCATCACTCCCAGGGGCCTTTCTATTTTTAAGTGAACGAATATGTTTTTTTATTTCTTTGACAGAGATATATTCAATTCGATTGTTAGGTAAATTTTCTAATAAATCTATCGCGTCAGACACAAGTTCATTTGTTTGTGTAGAACTATAATCCAATGTAAGTTTGTTATTTTTTGAGAATGTTTCTCCCAATAAATTTGCCTTTTCGACATTAGTAAAAGCAGTAGAATTATCATTTTTAAGTGTGGGTATAGTACAGTTTTTATTTTTTAGGACTTTAGTCAATTTCCAGAAAGGTTTGCAATTTTTCCCCTTTAAGTTATCTATACGGTTAGCAAATTTGTTATTATGTTATTCAATTATCCTTTCCTTAATTTTGTTATTTAGGTTCAAAGCGCGTGCTTTAAAAATAAAATTTCTTAACTTTTGCCAAGTGCGTCTAAAATAATTTGTTTGCAAGCATTGTTTCTACTACAATTCCAGCTAGAATGACGAGATTTGAAATCCCCGAGCACAATAAAATTACCTGAAATATTATTAAAAGTTTCTACATCGCTTCTATATTTACTACTTAAATTTTTGTTTATTTTTAAGTTCTATTCCTACTGTTTCAAAAATTTTTGTATTAAGTAAAGGAAGAGTTGTATGTTCAATCGATTTATTAACTAATAAAGCGACACCACTCCCCCTCTTCGACCCAGGTCTATCATTTCTGTAAATATAAAATTTATCATTTGTAAAATTATGATTATCTTTTAGCCATGTTTCACACACAGCAGCAATATGCATATTCTCATTTTCTAAAACATGAAATAATTCAGTTCGTTTATGTCTGCTGGCAATGCTTTGTGCATTCCAAAATAAAACATTAAATAAATTATTATGTGCTATTACTACCCTGACAATCGTTACTGTTATATACATACTTAAATATTGTCTGAGCGATAACATTAATTTGATCTACTTTACTATTACAATTAACTATATTTGTGAGAAGTTCACTAAAAATTTTTGATATTTCTTCGTATGAAAATAAATTTTTATTGTTATTAATATTATTATTTATGTTATAATTAGAATTATTATTTAATGAAATATTATTGTTATTAGCTACGACACTAGCATATGATTGCCTACCTGAATTTACTTATGTAGAAGAATGGGAAGATGTAATGTTGTTTTGTAGATGTTGATGATGTTGATGATTAAAAGATGATTTGTTGCGTGACATATTTGTTGTAGAACGTTGTTTGTCACTTATTTTGTTTTTTAGATCAACATAATTTAGTTTGGCAATACAATTTGGGTTGCTGGCTTTATGTGGTTGACCACAATTTGCACATTTAATTTTTTGATTTTCTGTTGTGTTATTTAATTGAGTGCAGTTTTTAGTTTGGTGGTTATCCGCACATAATCCACATTTAGTTATTAAATAGCAATTTTACACTCCGAGTCCGAAAGTTTGACAATTATAACAATATGTATTTCCTCGGTTTGTGTTTTTATAATAATTCCAATTTATAATTGTATAATTGATTGTTTTTGCTCTGATTCGGAGCTCATTTAATTTTATGGTGTTTTTCCTTATGTAGACAATAAAAGTTTTTTGATTAAAATACCTTGGGGATTTTATCTTCATTTCTTTAACATCCAAGCAATCAATTTTTAACTGCAATAATTCCTCCTTTATCAGTTAACAACTTGTATTATCATCCAGCCCTTTTAGAACAAACTTATACGGAGCATCAGTGGGAATATCATGAGTGATGAACTTCCATTTATCATCATCTCTTGACGCATTTTTATTTTCATCAATGAGTGTTGAATAAATTTTTTTGTATGTTTCTGTGTTAAGAGCTATAATTTTGACACCAATACTACAATTTTTTAAAAGGTAATCTTTTGTATTGATAGACATCAGTTTTTTATGAATGTCCAAAGTGGATTTTAAACATACGTTAATAGGTGGTAAATGGACCTTTTTGTCTACAATATTTGTTTGCTAAGCACCTGGTTCATCATCCATTAATTGGCTTAATGGAGCGAATCGATTTGTGTTGGTCATACTTAATTGTAGTGACTTTGAATTACCCTTGAGTTTTTTCTGATGATTGTTTTCATCATCTATGGATGATGAAGAATCACCAACGCGAATACGCTTAATTTTAATTAGTGTTTATCAAATTAATTTTAACCAAAAATTAACCAATAAACGACACAAAGTGAAGCGTATGTAGATACGTACAATTTAAAAAAATTTTTTTTTTAAATATCTATCAGAGTACTTAGGAATGATGTGCACACTCCTAAAAAAAGAGACAGACTCCGAATCTTAACATAATGTCGAATAAAGTATCCTGAACCTTGGGTCCTTTCATCATTATAACAATTCAAACTTAAATTATTTTTTCTAATTTGGTTCTTTCTAGAAGTGATATTCTCCGCAATGAAACTTGATTTTTTCTTTCTTGAACTGTCCCATTCCGATGATGAATTTATTATTGTTGGTAACAGTATGAAATGTTTTTACTTTATGACCACTCTTATAATCTACTTTAGTTTTAGTGGCATGATGTTTCGAAGCCAATGATTCCAGCGACTGGAAACGTTTTCTTAGGAGCTGTAAGAATTCTTGCAACAATTGTAATTGTTTTGGATTCTTTAACGATTGTTCGTAATATAAATGTGTATCTTTGTCTAGTTTTTAATACAATAAATATAATATAATAGGATCCTAATCCTCATCAACTTGTATGCTCATGTTTCCAAATTTAATATCCACTCCTTTGTCATGATCATACATCTTTTTCAAAGACTTTGCTGAGCCCAGATAAATTGGTTGGCTTACAAATTTTTCAATAAGTTTTGTTATTAGCAATCGCTGATTGTTGTATCTATCATTTAAAATTTTATACGCCACTGTATAATTATTTTCTGTTACTGATAGATGCATTATTAAATTTTCTGGTTCTCCAACGAAATTTGACTTGAAATACAACATTTTTTCAACTTCCCCTAATGACCGCTAATCAATCAGTTGAATAAATAGATCCAGTTTAGGGATCTCACTCGCAATAAGCATGTTGTTTACATCCAACACCAATTCATCAATTTTTTCTGATGGTGCATCGGAAAATTTTATAATACGCTTTCTTACTGTAAAGTACTGCTACGGTTGCGTGCTGTTTTGATTGTTTGTTGTAACGGTTGCGTGTTTTTTTTAAGCTACGTGTTGTAATGTGTTTGACCACTCCCGTGATCACGTTGTATTGACTAAAATCCTTATCACGCCGGGGTCACCATAAAAGTAAACCTTGGAATCTTTCTTCGTTGTTTTGCTTGAGCCTTGCACTGTTCTCCTGGTATAACAGTTAAATTTATGACAATTAGGCATGGTAGACTAGGGTTACAACCAGTCCGATATCAATCTTGATCCAAAATTTAATAATTTAATTTACCACAAGAAGACAGGGTAGCCTGGGATTACAACCAGTCCAGTCTTTCAAAATTTAATGCTTGGAAATAAAATTCTAAAAAATTAGTTTTGATGAAATGATTTATTTCATTTAATGCAAAATTATTTCTCCTCTTTATTTTCAAAAATACTTCTTTATATACAAAATTGGTTTTAATAATTATCTCTACTTAAAAACTAAAAACTAATTAACAAAAAGAACTGTTCAGCATAAACATGTTATTTAAAAACTGTCTAATATTCTTGGTTCTCAAAATAATATTAAAAATACAGAATTATGCATCCTCTATGTTATCTATTACAAATAATGCTACTCAAATACAAAAATGCGTATTATTTCTATCTTGCAATATACCGTAATTCACATTCTTAATTTAAAAGAACGATCCAGCTTTCTAATATAACTGTTATTAGAGCATTTTTGAATAAATAAAATATTATGATATGAAATATTTGCAAAACTCGTTTAAATATGTAATTATTTCAATTGTTTTATTTTTTCTATCGGTTTTTAGAAAAACATTATTTGTAAGAATGCTGGAATATCTGTTTTCGTATCTAATTTTAAATCTTAATAAAAATAAAATACATTTTTATTTTGAACGTAATTACACAAAAAATGCAAATGTTGTAGTTAAGCAGCTACCTTCACATAATTTTTTTAGTTACAAATTCCAACATCAATAATTGTCAATTAATATTTAGAAAGGTGTATAGAATATTGTCAATTAATTCTTACCAAGCTGTATAGAAACTATTAGTACTTGTCTTTTAATTTTAATAATCGAAGTATAAGAAAATTCAATTCAATTTTTTTAACGCCTTATTTTTTTAATTCTTGAATATTATATTTTTAAGGCTTATTTGTAAAAGTTTATGAAAACCTAATTAAATAAAGTTGGGTCAAACTAATGTTTGTACTGTAGCACTCTTCTATTCAACAAGTGAAAATACTGCTTTTAAATACAGTTTATGTATGTATACCTATCACACTATTAAAATTATTTTCATTCACAAACGAAACTATTTATAGGATTACATATATTTACGATGAACGATTTATGCAGTCTTTGAAATAAAGCAAAACTTAATATAAAGGGGGGTTAACATAATGCTCGATTTTAAGGGTTAATTGCGTGAATTAAAGAAAATAATTATATTTTTTAATTCGATGAACCCGCAAGTAACCAGTATACCCGCAAGTATTTCAACCAAATTAGAGTTACACAGCATCTTCCGTGTCCACA
This sequence comes from Condylostylus longicornis, assembly GCF_029603195.1. Lineage (NCBI taxonomy): Eukaryota > Metazoa > Arthropoda > Insecta > Diptera > Dolichopodidae > Condylostylus > Condylostylus longicornis. The sequence goes on along the minus strand of NW_026578255.1, from coordinate 209,675 downwards.
TGTAATGCATCATTGTTGCAAAGTGAAGGTACGAATATCATATGTATGAATATATGATTATATATGTATTTATCATTATCTTTTCAACTTAATTGAATCTTTTAGCTGAAAAACAGCAAATATCAAAAGGAAATATGCGTATATTATTAGACAAAATAAACAAATTGCAAGCAACTTTAAACAAGCAAACAGTACTTCTCGAAAAAATATGAGATAAAATTTTTATTCCAAAATAAAATTCTAAATCTTTACAATCAAAAACCTAGACGAATTAAAAAATACCGATAAGAGAATACAAAACGTGTCTGAGAATGACTTGGTAAGAACTTTAACTATGTAACTTTTATATAGAACTTAAATACATAAAAATATTGTTTTTTTTTTTTTTAATAACAGATATTTCATATAAAAGCTCTCATTGAAAAGTGTTCCAAGTGTTTAAAACTACTTTTTACTGATGAAACCTCCTTAAATATCAATTGGCGCGGAGCAAAAAAAAGTTCGCTGTTAAAAATGTAAAACCTTTTGATACATATTTTTTTGGTAAGTTTTGTTTTCTATTTTAACAGAATTTCATTGATAAACATTTATATTATAAATTTACAAAAACACATTTAAATTAAAAACTCAGACATCTTTTTAAATTGCGATTCAATTCATTACTTGTGTTTATATTTGTACATATTTAATTTATTATTAAATTTAAAATTATTTAATGTAATTTTTAAAATAGTTATTAAATATATTAACTATTTTAAATATTGCACGGTAAATAAGTTTTTTTATATAATATTATGTTTTTTAAAAATAAATAATATAAAAATTAAAATGAATTCTAATTAATGTTTTTAATAACCCATTTATTTTTTTCAGCATTTCTATAAGGAGCACAAGTTTATCTTTTTCGAAAATACTTTAAAGATAAATACAACTATCCTTTAGAGATTCATTCGTAGACGTTTCTTTTTCGATTCATACGGCATTTTTTCCTACATGAGAGAAACTCGAAAATTTATTAGCAAAAAAAAAAGGATTTTATTCCGAATAAAAGGAAGTTTTCTTTTCATACCAATAAAAAAAAGAATTATATTTCGGAAAAATTATCAACCATTGAAGAATTTTTTGAAAACAATTCACATTAAAAAAACAAATTATTTATTATATACAAATTATGTAAAGCATCTGGCGTTACATAAATTTTACAATGAAAGTTCCTTTTATATTTTGAATCAAAATTTTTATAAACATATGTATGTGCAGTACCATCAAAAATTATAGATTTTTCTATTGCCTAAAACCTCTTAAAAAAGTCAGAACAAAAAAAAATTAAATATTTTCTCTTGGCGGTTTTGCTGTTCTTGATTTGTATGGTTTTTTAACCCTTTTCAAGAGTTTGTGCGTTTGTTTATAATTATTGTTTATTTATATGAGTGCATGATATTGCCATTTATCTCTATATCAGGAACGAACCGCTCGTATGCATCAGCAATGGGTAATAAAATGGGTAATAAAAATAAATTAAAAAAGTTTTTTTTCCTTAATTTTTCCTAATATACTGTGTTTTAAAAAATTTTTTCTATGTCAATTTAGAGCGAAATCAATTTGATAATATATACCTATATGCAAACATAATATTTTATTCCTAATATAATAAAAAATAAGCATGAAAAAAACTCAGTTACGCAAAACATTAAGCATTGATCTACATGTGCATATTTTCTTTTCGCACCGCATCATATAACAAAAATGTCAAAGAATTAAAATCATTCATACATTTTGTTACTCTACACTACTCTTTCATTTTTATTTATTATACGAATGCACTAAATATTTTGTGGAATGATATGAATCAATATAAGTATAACAATAAATTCGTATATGCCTATACACACAACTATTACTTTCGTACAGTTGTATACATTCAATTGTACATATTATAAATTAAAGAAATCGTCTCATATAATTAACATATAAGCAAGATACGCAAAAAATAAAAATATTCAAAAAAACACATGTACACATAATTTATATTGTCTAAAACGTACAAGATTTTCATTACTCGTTCGTACACATTATATTTAAATTATTTCATATATGCAATATTTTATTTTTGCTGAGTTGGCGCCCCCTCAGCAAACAAACAAACATTATTATGTATTACTTTTTCTGTATACTATTGTATTAGTAAAAAACGAGAAGAAAAAATAGCAAAAATGTAGAACTAGAATAGAAAGAAAATAGCAAAACAGAATGAGAACAATATTTTTAAAAAATAGAATGCATACTGCCATGTGTATAATAAGTAATACTGAAAGAATGAGCATCTTAAAAAAATAATGAGGACAAATTTTTCCAGTTGTCTTTTCCTTTGCTCCGAGCATTGTTAAAATCGTAATAGAAGCGTATTTATTTTATTTTCTTGTCTAGCCTCTACCATAAAATATGTGTAATTTGAAAGTAAAAACTAAAAAATATTTCAAAATATTTTTTCATTTTAGATATCTGTAAAAAACAAACCAAATTTAAACAATACTCATTATTTTTGTCCCTTCGAATAAATTTATTTTATAAATTGCAAATAACTAAAAGTATAAGACTATATGTATTTAAATATCACAATATTTTACTAACTTCGAAAATTAACACATTTTGTTAAAAAATTTCTTATATTATAGTGTTTTGTTTGACAATTTTCCCGAACAACTCTAAACAATATTAATAACAATAAATAAAAATACATATATATTTTAATAACTCTAAAACAGTATAAATCTTAACAACTTTTAGCTAGTATGATGGTTACTACTCTCTGAAGTAGATATGTTGTTGTATTCTGCCTTATTTATTGATTGAGCTTCATATACTAGTTCATTCTAAAAAGAGTATTTTTTTAAATAATTTTTTTAAATTTTTTTTAAATAATTTGAATTCAACGGCATCAGGATGTCTTCATACATTTTTTTAGTGACCATATCTTCACTCTGTAAAGGAAAATATATTCCAATTCATCGTTTCTAGGAAAACTGTAATTATACAAAAACAATTTCAATTTAAAATATTTGTTTCTATGCTACATTCTATCAAACACAAACTCATTTTGCTTAAAAAAAATTTGGTCCTGGCAAATTTATGTCATCCGAAAAGTAATTTTAATTTAAAACAAATCAAAAACAAATGTTTTCTTTGCAAAATTAAAAACTTAATAAAATTACGAATTACGAATTAATCATTACAATTACGAATTAATCAAAGCACTATTTAATAAATATTTCTTTTTATTGTAGAAATGAATAATATTCACATGTGCATGGTGTTATAAAACTATTTGTTTTTTCAAATGGGAATAACACCTTTTTCAATTTCAACAGATTTTTTTTTTTGTTATATTTTTTTAATAAGTTTTTATAAAATAATATTCTTTTTTTACCACGTAACGTATTAATAAATATTTTATGATATTTATTTACAAACAGCACTAATTTTATAAATAAAATTACAAATTGTTCTTTGTTTACTTTTTACACAAGCATGACCTACTTTTCTAAGAAAAATAGCAACAACATTTGGCATTATTTAATGTTAATTTCGGTTTGACAATGCTTGGAACAAAGGGTGTTACTTATTTTTGTGTTCTTTGATTATTTTATATACATATACAGTTTTCCTAGAAATTAAATTATTACAACTATCATCACAGTACAGTTTTCATTTTAAATACCGTGACTTCAATAATGCTTTAAAAAAGATTTAAATATCGTATTAATACGGTTGTAGTACCGTCTCAGAGCTTTCAATACTTTTATATTGTAAAAAAAACTACTAAAGCTTGGTACATTTTGGATACAATTTTTTCCATATCAATACAACTTTGACGTTTATTTGAAAATTTCAATTTAAAGTTCTGTGAAAAGGTTCATTTTTATAAAACGTTACCACATCATTAAAAACATAACATTTTTATGCTGCATTTTAGGAAAAAAACTTGATAACTAGCACTTTATTGCTGAAAATATATGCTAGTTTATTTTATCGGTTATTTCTGGCAACATTTATATGACAACGTATAAGAAAAGCGTGCTCGATACCCGATTTACTTTTATTTTACGTTTCTATTACGTATAAAACGCATTTAGGAAAAGTGTACAATGTCAAGAGCTTTTACAAAACTTTTTGGATTTGATACTTTGTGAAATTTACGTCGTAAGCGCATTATTGAAGTCACGGATATTTTACCAAATAGTTATTTTATGTTCAGAACATTTTGATTCAAAGTTTAAAGTAAAATTTATTAAACGTCAGTTACTTCAACTAATTCTTATGCAAACATTTATTTTTTATTATTTTATTATTATTTTTTATTTTTAGAGTGAAGATTTTGCCATCAATAAAATTGATTAAGGTGCACTGAAACCGTTGAATTCAGTAAATAAAATAAAATATTAGTATAAATTATTTATAAAATATATTGTTTTAGAATGAATAGATTTGTGATCAATTAATGACACTATATATTATGTGTAATATATATAATAACGAATATAGTAATTAAAATTTGTTAAAAAGTGCATAGTTTTAGACTCATTTTGTATCCGAAATTCAAAAAATTAATGAAACATCTCTGCAACAACGTTTCATATTGAAAAATATTTGCTAACATCATGGTCGTCAACAAAAAGTACGTTGCAAATAACACCCAAGGCAATGCAAAAGTAAGATATTGAAGTATAAAAATACATATAATTTCAGTTTGTAAAACAAGTTTATTTAAAGAAAAAAAACCAAGTAAAAGCGTTTCAGTCGGTGTAAACCGACCGAAATGTACCCTACACCTTGGCAATCTAAGTTTAAAAATTTGTTTTTGAAATATCTTCAGTAATAGTACCAATTGGTATTGCCTCCCGTATATTGTCCTGCGAGATGTATTCCAAGCTCTTAAAAGCTATAAGGTAAAGATGTAAACTTACAATTTCTAATTTTGCACAAGAAAGTTTCGAGATAATAAATTTAAAAATTTAATATGCATAGTTTAAAAGAATACCAACTTTTAGCTTTTAAACTATAATAAAGATTAAGGTGTTATCTATATCAAGAATTAATGAACTTTAATTCTGATTAAGGTATATATGTAGTGCTTTGGAGTTATCATTAACACCAAACAAATAGAAAAACTAAATATATGCGTAGCAGAAGTGCTTGCGTAAAAATGTTTTTTTATCCGCGCATGTAAAATCAAGTAACCCAAAGGAGCTACGTGCCTACATAACGTATTAATATTTTCTACTTTGGCAACAGTAATTACATTTTTTTCTGTTTTTTGATTGTTTTTTAATGCGTTAATATAACAATCCCCTCTATTATGAACATCGGTATCGGCCGATATATTATCGGCAGTTCTAATCGGTTTTAGGTTTCTACTGTATTATGAACTAATGTCTTTATATCTAACAAGTCCCAATGCTCAGAGAGAAACTTGAAAGCACGACCTTATTTGATATGGGTTTTTTTAAATCGAAGTGGCTATTTTTTGAGAAGAAATATTAAAATAAATTCACATTTATTATAAAGCAGGTAAAATTTAGAACATATATTTGAAAAATCAAAAAAATATATTACTATTTTCATTGATAATTATTTTAAAATTTTAAAAAAAGCGGAAAAAGAACAAGCACAACCTTCGCCTTCAACGTTTTATGTTACTGAAAGCATTTCATTATTTTTAAGTGAACAGATTTTTTTTCTCATAGGGTAAGTTAACTCAAGATATGTTTAGTACCTGTGGTGTCAAGTTGAAAATATAATTAATGAAAGATAATTATTAAATATTGATATAAATACGTAGTAAAGAAAAAATTTGAAGAGGGAATTAGAAAATAATATCTAAAATACAATCAAATATTAATTGTTAAATACAAATTTTATATAAACTTTAAAATTTTACCTCTATTTTTATTTGAAAAAATATTAAAAACTTACTATCATTTATATCAATTACCTAAGAAAAAAAAATATTTAAAATGTTTGGAAAAAACAATCATATATTTTTATGACCGGATTTGAATATTTTTCTATTTTTGAAATAAATGGTATTTTACCAAATGACTCAAAAATTCTGACTGTAAAATAACAGGTATTTTAAAATTTTTGTGCAGGTATTTTAAAATTCTTTCCGTTTAGAATTAAGATAGGTCATACATACACATGCAGGGACATTTTATAAACAGATTGCTCTTGTTTACCTGCTAATAAAATATGAAAAAAGAGCACAGCAAAATTTTTGAAGCACTCAATATAACATGTTTGAAATAGTTTTAAAATAATTATTTAAAAAAAAATTTATTGGAAGTAGGTACATACATATTTATTTTTAATAACATAAAAACTAACTGAAATTATTTGAAACAATTTTATAAGTAACGTATAAATAACCGAAATGAGATAATTCAAATTGTTGAAATGTGTCAACCTATATTACTTTTAATAACATTTTTGTTAGCCGACACTACTCAACTTGCCTTATTAAGAAATACAAATGTGCATGAAAAATCATACATCTTTCCTCATTAACATTTGAAACCATACTGAAATATGAATTTGAAATTTTTTATCATTTTTTCTTTCTTTCTACCTTTCTTTCTTTTTCGTGCAATAGAATTTAAATGGGAAGCTTTTTAAAAAATGTGTATAATATGCTGAGATTTTTTAAAATATTAATCTCTTTTTTACGTAAAAAAAAGAAAAAAACAATAAAAAATATGACACGATCAGTGGCATTTAAAGAAAAAACCAACAACGAGGCCAAAAATTCGTAATATTTCGTAAAAAAAATTGAGTATTGGGACTTGTTAGATATAAAGACATTATATGAACCGATACCGATAAAAATATTTCAACCGATTAAAAGAAGCTTTTTCATACAAATTTTTGTTTTTGTAAATTGGAGAAAAAGTTTTTTTTTTCTAATGACATTTGTTTTCTTACAAAAGTTATTTTCAAAAAATTTTTAAAATTATTTTGAATTTGGTTTTGATGTGCTAAAAAGTTGTTGTAAGCAAATTAATTTCTGTTAAATTTGTAAAATAAAAATATACATATATCGGGAAAATGTCGCATGCATTATATTTTGAAAGTGAAGAAACGGTAGTAAGTGAAGAAACGCAAGCTATTCAAAGACGACATATAAGAGATTCAACTAATCCATTAGATTTAGACAACAAAATGTATGTTTATGTACCTATTTTATTTTATTATTTATATAATATGTACACATTTTTTAGGTTTATCCAGAATTTCCGGTTATCATTCCTTGCCAGGTTCAAGTCCTCTTCCATTTTTTCTACTAACCGCGCAATTTGTTTTTTGTTGCTTACGATTTTACTCCTAAATAAAATATATGAATAACATTTTGAAAGAAAATAATTTAGAAAAAAGGCTTACATTTTAAAAAAGCAATTAATTACACCAGTTTCCTTGATAAAATGAAGATTTTACAAAAAAAAAAATCTGTGGTATACAGGGAAAAAAAGCTTTCCCGACTTCGATAAAATTTACCGATAAACAATGTTGGTAATACAAACACAAAATTTTGCCGATAAATTATCGTTTATCGGCCGATACCAATATACATTTTTAATAAACACACATAATTTAAGACAGGTGCTGTACAAATGTACTAAAAAGTGGTACCTATTTTTTCCAATTTGCGTTGGGAAAGGATCTTATAAAGAAGATACTTTCAACACTGTGAGCAGAGCTGATTGTGATCAACTTAAGTCAATATAAAAGTACATTTTGAGAATTTTCTCTACATATTGATTTCAAGGTAATAAATTAAAATATAAATACATTTTTTAAATACATTTTAAATAATAGATAAAAATATTAAGAATATTAAATAAAAATCTATTTAATATTATTAATATTAAATAGATAAAAAATAAAAGAAATCTTTTTTAATTCAAAATAAATAAACTACTATACAATTCTTTTTGAGATTTACAAATATTATAAAAAATGAAGATTCTACAAAATTAAAAATACAACAAATATAAAATTGCATTTTTATTATTATTTAAATACATGGTTGATTTATTATTTGATATTTCTGAGTGTGCGAAATATTTTTCTTGCGGCTTTTGATAGTCAGTTTGAACAGTGAATATAATCTATAGTATCTATAACATTTACTATTTAATCTGCAGTATTATAATTATATTGATAGAAATATTTTTATTAGAACTATATATTAAAATTGCAATGTATTCAAAGGGCTTACTAGAATCATTAATTAAGAATTATCATACAGAAAAATATTACGAAAAGAGATTAGCCAGTTTCCAGAAATTATGGGACGATTTTGATGAGGGATACCGGGAATTATTATACATTAAGTTAACCGAGGATGAGGAAATTACTCATGAATATTTTATTAGTGATGTATATCCTCAAATATAGTCGCTCTTTTATGAAAATTATGACACGATTGAAGAGCGATTAGATGAAGAATTTCCCGTCGAAGTAGCGAAACTTGAGTCCAAGACTGACGTCACCACTATCATACATCATAGCGATAGCAATAATTTGTATTCTATTACTGAAAAATCTAATTTTCTAAATTGATTTTTGGAAAATAATATAGCAGTTTTATACGTTGGCCTACATTCCATGATTTATTTAATACCCTGATCCACAATAATGATTCTCTATTTGATGTACAAAAACTCCAATACCTCATATTGCATTCAAATTAGTGAGAGTAATTATGAACCTGCGTGGGTATTATTAAAGGATAGGTTTCAAAGAATATTGGAGAAATTTGCTCTAGGTGTTAGATCACACATTTTAAGCAAATGCACTAAGTTCAAGGGAATTTATCCTAGCCAGGATTGCTTATTGCCTTGACACATTCTAGCTACCTGCCCAAGTTAGTTAGCATGGCAGACGCCGACATCATACCATGATTCATTTTGAACAGAATCGTCAGGGTCGAGCCCAGGTACCTAATCAAAAAAGCGGTATGGCTGGTAAATCGGTAGCGCCTCAAAGTCAAACACTTAATGCAACGAGTCCCGCGTATTAGACGCAAATCTGTCAGTCAAGACTGGCTCAATTTCTAAATACCTTTTTTTTTGTTTTCATCGAAGGAAGGAAAAAATCATGAATGCTACTAATGCTATGTGTTTCACCACAAAAACCTCCTCCTTATATTCTAATACTAGTCCCCTTAGACCAACCATCAAATTGTCTTTAATATAAATTGAAAGAGATTCAACGCTCCCCGATTTGGTGAAGCGCATTTTGCGTTTGCGGAGAGCCCTTTTTTTCTCCAAACGAGCTCGATGTCCAACCGCCGTTTCGTTTATTTCGTCAACTACACATGGAATCTTTAGATCTCTGTGGAAATCTCCGTTTCGCACATATCAAGGGGCACCACCCCCCGCCCCCCCTCCCACCTCATAATTCCAAAACCCTATTCTGGAACGATTGTATTTGTTGGACATTTATTTGTTTCGCACATCCCCGCAACTGGATACCATACAACCAAACTGGTTTAATAACTTGGTTATAGAGCAAGATCTTATTCTGCATCGGCAACCCTGACTTGCGACCTAGTAGCTAATACATTTCTTTATATTTTAATTCTAATTCTGCCTTTTTCTTAACATATTCTTTCCATTTTAGCTTAACATCCAGTGTCATTCCTAGATATTTCGCGTTTTCTTGCGCAACATTTAACCCATTTAAATTAACACGGGGGGGGGGGGGGGTTTACAACAACATTATTTGTAAAATTTACTTGTGCAGACTGAGTGTCATTTACTTTTATTTTCCATTTCTTGGTCCAAGCATCAAAACTATTGCTTGCCTGCTGCGACTTTCTTGTGACGTGGTCAATAATTGATGCTACTGCCATAATTGCAGTATCGTCAACATATTTAGCCACAATTGTGTTTTCTATTTGAGGCACATCTCTCGTAAAGAGTAGATATAGTATTGGACCCAAAATACTGCCCTGAGGCATACCTGCTCTTATTTCTCTAAGTGTGGAATAGTCCTCTTCCTATTTAACTCTAAATAATCTGTCAGTTAAATAAAAAGGGATATCTACATATTGCCTTGGTAATATTTTTTCTAACTTGTATATTAATCCTTCGTGCCAAACCTTGTCAAAAGCCTATGCCACTTCTACAAGAATTGTTTCATAAATTTGCTTTTCCTCTAGCGCTTTCTCAATAATATTTGTAATTCTATGATTTTGACTAGTAGTTTAATGTCCTGCTCTAAACCCAAATTGCTGGTTCGGAATTAATGACCTCTCCCCAATTATAGATCCCATTCTTTTCAGCAATAGCTTTTCAAAAAGTTTCGACAAAATCGGTAGCAGAGAATTTGGTCTATAAGACTTGATCTCACTTAAAGGTTTACCAGGTTTTGGTATCATTATAACTTCTGCCACCTTGCAAGCATTAAGCATATATTTTAACCTTAATCTAAATTCATTAAAAAAGTCAACATTGTTAAACCCTTTTTTGGTAATTCCTTCAGTATCTCAGAGGTAATTAAATAATAACCCGGTGCCTTTCTTGACTTTAAACTTTTTATTTCTTCCACTATTTCAATTTGTGCAAATGGAGCGATAACATTTTCTGCTCTCACATTTCCCATTGCAATATTTGAGTGTATGTCATTTGGCCTAAAAATTTGTTCAAGATGATCTGCAAATATTTCAGCCTTATCCTTATTTTCTATTGCCCATTTGCCATTCGTTCGTCTAATAGGGGGGATATGCAAAATTGGCTCTTTAATATTTTTTCCAGCCCTCCATGAGGAATGATATAATTTTCAAATGAATTTTCTGTGATTTTTCTTATTTGTCTTTTTAGATTCTGAATGAGCCGATTGAGTGCAGTTTTGTCTGCGGATCTCGCGAGTTTTTCCATCTGTGTCTAGCTTTTTTCTTTTTCCTTATCATATTCAGTATTACTCTTGGGTAAATAATACCCACGGATTTATGCTCATATTGTTTTATATTCCAGGCACTGCTTTGTATGATTTTATTAAAATTCTCCACCTCAGAATCCAAATTGTGTTTGTACTTTAATTCTTATGTTTATTTTATTTTTTATCTCTTCTTTAAAATTAGTCGAGTCCGTGGATTTATTAATCAACATGGTCTTATTTGGTTTCTTGGTAACTGTCTCAGTTAAGTTTAATATAACTGCAGAATGATCCGAATCCAAATCATAGTTATATTCTAAAATAATGAAATTTAGCGAGATTTTCTTGACAATAAAGAAGTCTAGCGGATCTGCTATCTTATTTCTATCACTTGGTCTACCAGTGGATTGGTAATGAACACCAGTCTCTTTAATAGCTTTTCTTAGCTCTCTATCTCTTGTTGAGGTCAATGTAGAACCCCAATCAATATGTTTGGCATTATAGTCACCTTCCAGAATAAACCTTTCTTTAAGGAGATTCAGGAGATCTTTGAATGAACCACTCTTTATAACACGTCTCGGGGGATACTTAAGTACACCAACATCGAAATTTTGCTTATAAGACTCTATTCGCACAGTAACAAATTGGCTATCGTTTCTTTCTACTAAACTTATTTCATTCTGTTTTATATAATCCCTTATTAAAATAGCGCAACCGTCTTTTGATTCATTATTAGGATGCGCCGCTTTATATTCTATGTAACCACTTATTTTTATATCTGTTTGCTGTTTTAAATGCGTCTCTATTACAAAACATATATCAATATTTTGGGTCCTTAGGAATATTTCTAATATACGCTTTTTATTAAGAACGCCAAAGAATTGCGACTTTAAACTTTACGTTTAAAGTCGCAATTCTTATTTTATCTTCGTCCATTATTTTTTATTCTTTTTCACGTACATACATAAACGTTATCATGCTTGTCTTTTTATCATATTTTGCATCATTTACGTCATATTTATATTGCTTTCAGGAGGTTTTTGAAGTGGTAGATCTCTTCGTTCTTTGGTATGGTTATATGTTTCACCCCTCGCCCCTTGGGCATATCGTAATCCCTGCACTCTTTTACTCCAAGCAGTTGTTTTTGGGGTTTTTGGAGTTTTGAAAGTATTTTTTGGTATTATTTTTATTATTTGTTTCCAATTTGTAAGGTTATTTTTACTTTTTCGCAATTCCTTCGCGACTGTACAGCCCCTGTAATTCACAGGATATGCCTCAGAGCAATTTGCAAACTTTGGGGCATCGATTTTTTGCTTACTACAATATGCGAAACCTCTGTGTGTATCCATATCTCTGACACCTTCTGCACTGAGGAACTACATCATTTCTCTCCGATTTTTTAAAAGATTAACATAAAGAGGGAAGTCGAATCATAGTAATCTTGGGCTTTTTCGATAATTCAGTTCTGTACTGAAAGATCTAACTTAGGTTTGTAAAAGCTTTTTACGCATACTTACAAACTTCTACAATCTGAATGACATATCTTTGCATGTCTGAAATGTCTATAATTTTTTTAACAAGCTTTTTTTTTGTTGTTTGCAAAATGTCAATTTTATAAAAATAAAAAAAGAAAGATGTCTGAAGAACAAAAAAAATTTCTAAGCAAATATGTTACAGATCAGATAATTGATCTACTTAATGAAAAAATTGAAAAAAGTAATATACGTTTTTATTTGGAAAATTTTTCATTTTCTAGCTCTCTATGAAAGAAAAACATAAATTATTAAATGTACAAAATAAAAATTGCATAAATTTACCCCATTAATTCTTCAATATCCCACATTTTTCTATTTTACTAATTTTCACTTTTATTGCAGTATTAAAAAAAAATCTTTAAAATTGCCTAAGAACTTAAAGTTCAATCGTATTTTCGAACGAGCTTTTTTTGCACGAGAACATTATCGAACATGCTACTTTTACAGATTTTCCAGATTCGATTTATCGAACGTGCTTTACATTCAGAACTAAGTTAGAACTGAATCATCGAAAAAGCTCCTTTTTTCCTTTGTTCTGCTTTCTAAATTTATTCTAAATATGACGTACTTTTGGCAATGGCTCAAGTTAAAGTATTAAGTCCAACTGGACAAGAGACTGTGGATTGTAGATTTCAAGGGAACCGAGTGGGACAAGAGTAACCCCGCAAGCCACCCCAGCCATTCTTGACTTATTGTAGCCTCCCCACGCTCCCATCTATAATATCCACGTCCCAACCACAAAGCCGGATATATCCCTAAGGGAGTTGGGCAACAGTTCCCGAACACTTAGGGATCCAAGTCCAAGACAATTGCGGCGTCGAACAGCCAGTGCCGGACAATCGCAGAAAATGTCTTCGGCTGTCCCATCGCTGCCCCCACAAAATCTGCACAGGAGAAATTCGCAATAGTGCGAACCCGGCTCCTGCTCATCCATAGCAACTCTGCGATGAATCCGCTGGAGTACGCCGAAAGAAATACCTTCGCATGACGGCACCTCTAAGTGTCCCGCCAGTGGCGGCCGCATTCCGCCGTGAGCAGGCCGGTAAGCCTGGCACCCACGGCGGAAGAAGGCAGACTGAGCGTGACTCTGTTATCCGATGAAAATTCCACAAGTGCAGCAAGGCAGCCCCAGACCACCGGCTTGGATGTAATCTGAGCTGAACGAAATGCCAGTAGTGCAGCGCTGCTGTCCGAGAACACATAGATGGTGCGGTTTCTATAGCCCCTTTCTAAATTGATTCTTAGACAGATCTCTATTGCATGTATTTCGGCTTGGAACACCGTGCAATACGGGTCAAGGGCTGCATATATACGCGTGTCCGGGCGAACACCGTATACACCTGAACCCACACCCGACTCCGTTTTGGACCCGTCCGCATACCACAAGCTCGAACCCAATTCAAGTACCGGGCCGCCCCGATCCCACGTCCATAAATCGAGAAACAGAACCCTGTACTTGTGGTCGAAGTTGTATCGCGGCAGAAAGGTATCCGACATGGTTATTCTTAGAATCACATCGCTCTCAATGAAGTGTCTGTGAGTCCTGTGGGCCAACTTTAGCCCTGCCCTGTCCTCGCCAGAGGGAAGTCGGTAAGTCACTAGCCGAGCTTCCTTTAATATATGGAGGAGCAGTGGTGGTAGCCGTCCGCATTGCCCCGGTCACTCCCAGGCAGGCCAGCCTCTGTAGCTTTTAAAGCTTGGCCCGCACACCCACTTGCTGAGCCTTACGGCACCATACAATCGACGTGCAGGTGACGATGGGACTAGCAAGGGCCGTATATAGCCACAGTGCTATTCTGGAACTGATCCCCCAGGTCCCTCTGATGAAGCTCCTACGTGTCCACAAGGCCGCCGTAGCCCTCGCGATAACTCTATCTATATGGGTATTTCAGGAGACGATCATCCAGGGTTACCCCCAGATACTTCACCTCCCTAGAGTAACTAATACGTTTACCAAACAGAATTTGGTGACATCGTCGGCATATTCCCAGAAACGTGCATCAGAACCCCTGAGAGCAGTGATTAGATCATCCACTACAATGGACCACAGGAGGGGTGAAAGAACCCCGCCCTGCTTACATCCTTTTGCAGCGGAGATGAAGACTGTATCGTCAGCTATGGTGGACTTAATAATCCTATCCTGTAGCATCCAATTAACCCATCAGCTCGTCGTCGCATCAATCCCTCGTTTGTGAAACGACTCACAGACGACATGATATGTTGTCAAAAGCTCTCTCCATATCAAGGAAGCAGCTAATTGCCACCTGCCGCACATCCGGTGAGTTTTCACGACCCCCTCCAGACTCTGCAGAGCGAGTAGAGTAGACCTTCCCGACTGATAGGCGTAGTGTGATTCATGCAAGGGATTGCTTCCCAGTGCATCGTCCCGTATAAATCTATCAATCACTTTTTCCATTGCTTTCAATAGAAAAGCAGTAAGGTTGATTGGAAGGAAAGACCTTGGATGGTTGCTTGGTCGCTTACTCACTTTCGGAATATACGTCACTTTAGCCACCCTCCATGCCCGAGGGATGTTTCCCCACGCATAGCTGGCACGAAAAATTTCCAACAGCGCTCTAGCGATATGTTGGAAACCCCTCTGCAAAAATGCAGGATATATCTCGTTATCACCTGGAGATTTGAAGGGCCTAAAAGAGAAAACTATCCTGCCATCTAATCCTGTCCATCGTGAAGACCAGACGGGATCATTGCCAGTCATCCCTTCTGGGCCAGAATGCCCCCGGTTCAGTGACCGCATTTGAGTGATTCCGAAGAATCTCCGAGACAGGAAAGTGCGATGACGCCATAAGCTCCAACGTCAGCCTTCCGTTCTCAGTCATGAAGCCATCAGGACGTTCCATTAGGCCCAACCCGCTAGCATACTTTTTGGAAAGCACCCTGTGAAGACGCTTTCTGCTGGAGAGTTCATCAATGCCCTTGCAGAACACCCTCCACGAAATTCTCTTCGCTTTCCTAATTTCTTTATTGTATTTCGTGAGTGAGTTTTTATACTCTTCCCAAGAACCCGACACCTTGGCCTTATTGAATAGCTTTCTGGTCTTTAGCCTAAGCCTTGAAAGCTCTTCATTCCACCAGGGGCACTTCCTATTACTCCGCCTCGGTTTTGCGCGGCAGCTCCCATGGTAGGCACTAGTAATAGCCGCCGTCAGAGCCTCGCTGGCCAGCTCGATATCCATCACTGTTCTGACAGAAGTAGGAATGGATCCAATCCCATCCATGAGGAGTGTTTCGAATTGACTTCAACCTGTGGATTGGGGTACCCGATACATTTCTTCTGCCAGGCCCGCGGAGACCATGATATCCAACCTTATCTGCCTATGATCGGACGGATGTCTCATTTGAGACATGCGATCCACTAACCTAACTGCCGATAAACTCAGTGCCAAGGGTGATGTCAAGGATCTCTTCACTAATTGCATTTATGAATGTCGACCTATTGCCCTCATTCATAACCGTTAATTTATTGCTATATATAAATTCAAGTAGGCACTTACCTCTTTTGTTTATATTACTGCTTCCCCAGACGGTGTGGTGGGCATTGACAATACTTCCTATTATCAGTTAGAAGTTCCTCCTTCCACAGTCCACTAGATCTTTCAGTTGTTCGTCTGGGTGGGCACAGTCTCCCGGAAGGTAGGATGAGCACATAATAAACTTTGTCCAACCCCCGGAAGAATTCACCTTCACCAACGCAGCTACCTGATCCTTAGAAGAGTAATCTGGAATGGGAAAATACGTGCAAACAAAATGCAAGCCCTAGGCCTGCCTCCAATTGTATTATCATACAATAGCTCATCTGTTAGGCCCTTAACCTGATCCTTCACTATGTAAGGCTCTTGGATAAGGGCGATATCGAGGTGATCCTTCATAAATCTATGAGCTAGAACATCAGTAGATTCCCTAGCATGCTGTAGATTTATTTGAATGCACCTCACAGCCATATCATTTCCGCCGGCTCTTGTCTATGAGCCTTATTTCTCATTGCCGCCTTTTTACGCATCTTGGTGGGTGCCTGCCCCGGCACAGCCTTTTTTGCTGAATTAGGTGCCGCTCTAGGCCCTCCAACAGCAAATACTGAAGCAGTTCTAGGCTTCCCAATGGGCTTGAGCACTTTTGGTTCACCCGGGACGCTTGTATTTGGCGCACTGGTCGATGGTCCTTCCGTTTACCTTGTCGCCGTTTTCGGAGCGACTTCAAACTTTCCAATGAGCTTTGACTCTTTTGATTGGCCTGAAGGGCTGCTCTGCCGCCAGCACCTTGAGAGGATTTCCTTCCTTTAACCCGAACGGTAACACGGAAGAAGTTCAGGAAAAGTCGGAATTCCGCTTTTCGTAGTTCTTCCAATCCGGAATCATCCACGGAAAAGGTGATGGAGCAGCCCCCGTCCTTTTCCTTATCCATCCTCAGCACCCTCCAGGAATTCATCTTGAGGCTGGGATTTTACTTCCCTATCCTGCTTAGGAATTTGTCCCTGGAGAGGGACGATTGTTTCGTCCTTTGCACTTAGTTGACGCAGGCATGCTGTTTCGGCATGTCGTCGCCATCCAGTACCACGACGTTGCAGACGTCCCAAGGCTTTATTTTCCTGCAGACACTGGTTATCCACTCCCTGGTATTTTGATTATAGCATGTTACGGATATCCATCCATCCCTTTGCAACGCTGCAGTGAATTGTGGATGATATTCCACAACTTTATCCATTTCATCCATGATGGCTACTTTGATTTTCCTCATCTGGACTTCGGATAACCTTTCGTCTGGATGCAGTCTATGAGTGATGGCCACCTTGACCTGTGGTTCGCGCGCTAATAGATCAAGGCCACCATGACAAGAGACTGTGGTTCGCCCGCTAATAGATCAAGGTTGCCAGGCTTTATTTATTACAGAGAGAATTGAGCACCTGCTGCATTTAAGGAAGGTACCGATCAGTGCTATAGTCCAGGGAATTGGGTACCATTAATCTCATCACACTTCGCAATCAAGTCACTTTTGTCCGAGGAAACAGTCGAGATTCATGGTCTTGTTATGAGGAATGTTACGTTTTACTGGTGTCAAGTTTCTCCACACGTGATTGAAACTTTTTCAAGAACGAAGTTCAACGAAATTGGCAAAATAGATTTATTGATCGGAGCAGATATATTTGGCCAAATAGTAGTGGATGGTCTAATTAAGGATAGAATGGGTCTTCCAAATTGCCAAAATACAGTGTTGGATTGCCTACTCTCCGGCAGAATGGGTGTAAAATCTCAAAACAATATAACACTCAAAAATTTCATTTAAGCGCATTCTTTGAAAAAACAATTAAGAGCGTTTCAGAAGCTAGAGGAGATCAGCGACGAGCCTAGAATTCTGAGTAAAGAAGAGGTGTTGTGTGAGGAGATTTATGCAAGAACTACTACTAGGCTACCTAACGGGCATTATGAAGTGGAACTACCTTTAAAGCGAACGACACCTGAGCTGCATCTTAGGAGACTTAGAGGTATTGCAATCACGTGATTTCAACAAGTTTTGAACATGTATGAGAAATGCTTGAATGAGCACGTCTCAATGGGCCACATGAAGTTGACCAATTCCACCGAGTTGCATTCATTCGACCAAGAAAAAAGGAACTTACCATATACGTCAGCTTATCTTCCTTATCATGCGTTCATCAAGAATCTAGTTCAACTACTAAGTTACGAGTTGTGTTTGATGCTTCAAAAGCTATTAGTAGTGGTAAATCTTTAAACGACATGCTTTACAGAGGTCCTACTGTGCAGGGCGAGTTATCAGCTATTCTAATAAGATGGCGGAAGCATCAAGTAGCGTTTCTATCAGATATAGGGAAAATGTATCGGTAAATTTGGATAAAACTCGATCATACAAATTACCAACACATTTTGTGGCGAGAAACGACAAATGAGCCTATTCGAGATTACAATATATTAACGGTGACCTTTGGAACAAACAGTGCACCACATCTGGCTACGCGAACTTTATTGCAATCAGCTAAAGATGAGGCAGACCGGTTTCCTATAGCTTCACAAATTGCGAAAACAGATTTCTATGTTTTCGACTTGCTATCTGGGGCTGACAACGTGTCTTCGAAAATTGAAGCACAAAAGCAAATTATAGCAATGACTAACAGTGCCGGCTTTCCATTGCGAAAATGGATGTCTAATTGTCCTAAAATCCTAAAGAACATTGCGAGCGAGAACCATGAGAAATTGTTGGCGATTTACGAAAATAATGAACCAACGATCAAGACCTTGGGGATTTATTGGAACCGAACATCTGACATCTTTTCGTATGTATCTAATCTTGATTCTTGATATGTATCTAACCTTCTTGAATATGCACGTACTATACCAAGGCAAAAATAATAATGCAAAATTTCTGAATGACTTGAAGAAATTGAAGGAAAAAATTAGGATCATAACCTTGACGACAGCGTAACCAAGGAATGGCTGGCCTATCTACGAAAATTGAAAGATGTTGAACAAATAAAAATTAACAGATAGGTTCATTTCAAGCGAAACATACAAACAATAGAGATCCGCGGCTTTTCCGATGCATCTGTAAAACCATATGCTGCTGCTGTTTATGTTTGCATAATTAATAACGATGGGCAAAGAAATGTGTCGCTAATTATGTTAAAAACTAAAGTTGCACCTGCAAAGACAATGTCTTTACCCAGATTTGAACTTTGTGCTGCGTCATTAACAATAAACGTTATTAAGTATGTTTTGCGTGCTTTAAAGCTTGGAAATATAACGAATATCCACACCTGGACTGGCTGGGAGGTTGTCCTGGCCTGGCTGCAAAAACATCCACCAACTTGGACAACATTTGTATCACGCCAAGTCAATTTATCCAAGTAAATTATAGACATCTGAGTAATGGAGGCGAGGGTCAAAGTGGTTATATCAATCCAAAAACCATTGGCCCGTAAAATTAATTATAACGACAAAGGTCGAGAAGAAAAAAATATGTGTGGCGCACATGCAGTTAAGAAATGATAAATTTGAAAAAAAACTTTTCGTCATATACACGCATGATTCGTGTTACTGCTTATTGTTGCAGATTCATTCACAGTTTGAATAATAAGGCTCAAAAACCTAAATTTTTAACTGCAACGAAATTGCAAGTGGCGCAAAACATTCTGAGGCATTCCTACGACGATATTCAAAAATTTTCTAAAAATCTCAAAATGGATTCTAAAAATGCCATTTTCAAATTGAATCCATTCTTGAACCTCGAAGGAATTTTGCGAGTTGGAGGCAGATTGTTTAATTCAGATTGAGCAAATCAGAAAAGGTTTGAGATCATTTTACAAATTTATTAATTGCAAAAGTTCACCAAGAAACATTGCATTGTCGCTCTCAATTGATATTTATAATATTTCGCGAAAAATATTGGATAACTAATGTGCGAAATATAGTAAGATTTTATGTTAATAAATATATCAAATGTTTTAGGCAAAAACTCAACACACGGAAGCAGCTAATGGGCAATTTGTTAACTCCACGAGTAAAAATGAGTCGACCATTTTCACACAACGGTGTGGATTACTGCGGGCCAAGAACCAGAAAACCGTCAAGATACAAAGCGTATATATCTTTATTTGTTTGTATGTCAGTCAGAGCAATTCATTTGCAACTGGTGACCGACTTTACGGCTGAAGGATTTGTCGAGGCGTTCCGAAGATTTTGCGCTATGCCACGAACTCGATTGTGATTGTGGTGCTAAAGTCATAGGCGCAAATAAAATCCTATCGAAACACAAAAATGAGATGCTAAAGCAACTAAATAATGAAATCGCGCTGCCAATTGAAAATATGGGAATAAAATTTAATTTCAATCTTCCAGGTTCCCCTCATTTTGGCGGATTATGGGAAGCAGGTGTTCGTTCCACCAAGTATCACTTGAAGCGGGTACTTAGCAACGTGATATTAACCTATGAAGAATTTACCACCGTACTTCATCACATTGAGGCCTGCTTCAATTCACACCTTTTATGCGAACTTACTAAGAGATACAGAGCATTTAAATGTGCTAACACCAGGACATTTACTGATTGGTGACATATTATTATCACAACCAGAACCATCGGTACTTGATACTAATATCACTAGATTAGATCGTTGGAGTCAAATGCAATACTTAGTGCAAGATTTTTGGCGGAGAACCTATCCCGGAGCAGGTGGATTATGGCACGAATTACCCTGGTGCTGACGGTTTGATACGGGTTGTCACGATTCGAACTAAAAACTCAAAATTGAAACGTGCGATAACTAAAATATGTGTATTACCGGTCGAGCGAGAACTTAAATTAAACGAAACGCGAGCAAAAATTTAAGAAAAAACACTACTCATCAAACCGATCCTACTTATAAAATCAACTTAAATCAACTTAAAAACAAAAACAACTAATCAACTTAAAAACTATTCTAAGTAAAACTACTATGATATTAAAACTAAAAAAAAAAATCATGCTGCATTTCTTTTATTTCGTAAATCCTTTCGTTTCGTACCCTTTTCCTTGTCCAATTTCTTCTTCCAGGTGACGTCATCGTGTTGAAGCTAAAACAAATTAAGAGATTATTAAATTACAGGCTTAGTATGCGGAAATAATTCGTATGCATCAGCAGTGGTCGAAGTGGGATACTCAAAGTGGTGGGATGGTAAAAAAAAAAGGTATTATTTTAGTTTTTTTTTTTAAAAAATAACTAAACAAAATTTACCAAACTTTGGAAGTAAACTAACGAGAATATTTATGTATATTCAAAGTTAAATCAACTAAAAATTGAATCAAAAACTTTGCAAATTGTTACCAAAGAAATGCTATGTAGTAAGGAAAATTTCATTTATAGAAAAAAATTATACGTTACTATTTGAAATTGGTCTTATTTAAAATTACACATATTTAATTTTTTGTGAAAAAAATTTCTAAAATTCATTAGAAAATTTTCTTAAATTTTAAAAAACGTGTTCCGGAACGCATTTTTCTCTCCTATTAAGTAGTGGGATGGATTTCCAATTATTTAAAAGTACTGGGATGGCATCCAACTCCATCCCGCCTCACTTCGAGCACTGTATGCATGTAATAATTGGAAAATAACAACTTATCTTTGGCATGAATCATATATAGCGTTTTTGAAACCCACGACCTTCTACAGGCCACGACACAGGTCTGTGCAGACTTTCTGGTCCTCATCTTAATGTTTATTTTATTCTGAAATATAGAAAATACGAAATATCAATATTTTATACACAAAAATAACTCAAAATAGATTAAGGCCAAAATGTAAACAAATGCAATGTATGATGCATTAACGAAACACATTGCAAATGACACTTTATAAATATATTAAAACACAAATAATATTTATTTTATTTTACGCACTATTAAACTATAAAAATTTACTTGAATAAAACTTGAAAAAAAAAAAATTCAAAGTGATCTTACCTTTGTTTTGATATCCAATGGCAGCTAACATCTTGGTTTATTTTATTTAACATATGTATAATTTTTGCACTACCTAAACGATCGAGTGTAGCCGCAAAATATAAACGCTACAAAACAGTGTGATTGTATTATTGACATCTTAAGGCGAAAAGGAAAGAGATAAGTTCAATCCCCAATCGTATTTTTTTATATAGTTTTTAAATAGGCTAATGCATTTTTCTATTATAACATATGGTAACTGTATTTTACACGGTAATTTATTGTACAGAAGAAAAAGTAAAAGTTAAATAAAGCACAACAGAAATAACTTGTAAAAGTTTGGTGTCGATTGCGTTATTGGTCTTTGACTTATCGTGCGATCGGATGGACATATCTTAATCAACGCAGAATTTTACTTTGAGCAAGAATATATATAGGGTAATTCAGATAGGTATACAACAATCTACAGTATTGGTTAGAGGATCGAAAATGGGTTAAACTTTTGTTTCGGACTTGGTGCCAAAACTCAAGGGTTTCCGAGTACCAAGGATTTTAACGAATTTTCACAAAAAGTTTTACTTATCAAAGTTTTTTTTGATTATATCTTTATATAAAAGGTAGGAACTTCAAACGAACAGCTTCTGAAAGGTTTAGTAAAAGACTTAAAATAAACATATTGCTTGATTCTGTATTTTATGTGCCTTCGGAATACCAAGCATTCGAACTTTAGGGAAAATCAAATTTTTCCCTTATTTTTTTTTAGAGTTTTTTATAGAGTTTAAAATTTTTTATACAGTTTATCTAGCTGCTTCCGCTTTAATTTAAGTCCTCAAACATTAAAAAAGTTTTTATGGCACAGAAAAGCTCAAAAACCGTTCCTATTTAAAGACCCAATTTTTCACTATTTTTTACTTTTACTTATTTTAAGCGAAAATAAGTAAAAACAAAAAATCATATGTATCGCTGAGCGAATGTCAGTATGTATGTCGGTCGGGGAACTCGGCAGAGAGTGCACTGTTCCTTACTAGTACCCTATAAAGGATTTTTTCCTTGGTGAGCTGCTTGTGCAATACATTGGGGTCTTATGCCGACGATATTGCCATCATTGCTAGGGGTAAGTTTGTGACATAGTCTGAAGAGATTAGGGGTTTCCCTCTGTCTTCAAATTCCCCGAAACAATCGGACCAGAAAATGCGGAATCGGATCACCTCAGTAGGCTGGGTCTGGAAATTGGAGACCGTTCCTGGTTCTGTGGGGATGATGGGGAAGGCCCAGTACACCTTCGAGGAGTGTTGTATTCTCGCTCATAGAAGAAATACTGGAGGCTTTCCTCCCAGGGCGGCGAAGTCACGGTCTTCCGGGCCTCACAAGTTTCTGGAGCTCAACACGAGAGTGGATCACGAGCGACTAATGTATTATTTATATAGAGTATACTAATGTATTTATATAGAGTATCATATTAATAAAAAGAAAAACACTTTTTTAAATTAACTCTAGAAATTTTAATTTAACACACAAAAATATATTTATTTGATCGACCGATTTATTTGGTATGATTTAAAAACTTATGACTAAATTTATAAATGACTTATTATACATAAATTATGTTCTAATTAGTAATAATTGCTGATATCAACAAAACGTTTTTACATTTGGTGTAAAAGCTTTGGTGATATCCACTTTTAAAATTGTAAAGTTAGAGTCGTTGCATTTTGTAGGAAAATCTTATGAACTTTTAAATAAGAAGTGTTGCGCCTTTCCCAACTGCGTTATCAGTAGCTGTGTATGTAACTTCTCCCCCGTTTATTTTTCTTAAATTTTTTACATAATCCAATGAAAATTGCTATTGAAAATTTTGTTATGATGGTTACAGTAATTAAAATAAATCACACATTTTTAGGGTAATGTAAAATTTTTATATTCCTTATATTATTATAGTTCCTAATTCAATTTCATCAAATGTGGCTTGTGTCCTAAAATTTTAAAATTTTCCTTATTTTCATTTATAGGATTATAAAATAGGTTTAAATTTGGCTTTCCTTTAAAATAGGTTTTATATTTGGAAAAGAGTGGTCTAATATTTATAATGAACAGTTTTTAATTTATCTTAAACTATGCAAATGAATAAGCATAGTTTTAGATAAAATTAAATTTTGAAAACGGTAAAACTAATGCCATATAAAACTATCAGGCCTCCAAGTTGAAAATATATTCTGAAATTTTGAATCGGAAAAAATACAAAAACAATTCTTAATGTTTTATGTTTTCGAAGTAAGCCGATTTAAATAATTTATTTATTTTTTTTGTGAAATTTTTGAGTATTCTCTATGAATCTCGTTTTATTTAGTATAATTTTAAAATCCATCTAGATTATGATTATTTTTTTGCTTGTTTCTTCAATTTTTTTTTAAATTATATTTCTTTTTAAAAAATTTCACTCTGTAATTCAGTACCATTACAGTAATCACATGCTCTTAACTGCAAACATAAAAATCAAGCTGACAGCCAATAGGGAGACAAAAGGAAGGAGATTAAGGCGGCCTGACGTTCGTAAGCTGAAATCGGAAGTTATAAAGCAAGACATATATCGGCAAACTGATGAAAAAGTTTTTGGAACCGTTAGATGTGAAAGGATTGTAGATTTGTACAAGGGGGCAACAGTGCACCGCGACCACGTATAATTATCTATTGTGCGCCCCCCTCCGAGAGCGGGGCATGCCCTACAACCCACGCTCCTGAATCCCCTGAATCGGCAGTGACTCGACAAAATGGCCTGCAGTGACCCGTCAAAATGCCAGTGAGGATTCTTACCTGATTCTTGCCCACCCCTGAAATTTTCTTAAATCTCTTCTGGTCATAGTCTCCTAGGAGCTAGTGGGCTTGCCGCAGCCGCGGAAGATTTCTCCAGCGCTCCGACCGCCTTCTTTCTGTTTCCTTCCTTGATTCCCAACGAATAATATGTGGTGCGATTCCGCAGAAGGGCTCCGACCCAAGAAGAGGTGTGTGTGTTTCCTCCTTGCAAGCTCATCAGTGGCCTCATTTCCTTCTACGTCCACATGGCTTGGCACCATCTACGTCCACATGGCGCTGCCATCTCTACAATGAGGTGCAAAGGGGTTAGTCCCAAAATCACTTCCATTGTCGCCGTTGGACAAGTTCTAGCACCTGTGATGCAGACGCATGCGAGTCTCTGCAATCGTTCCAGGTTCTTTCTAGCCGTACCAAGAGCCACCCTTCTTGTCCATGCCATTGCTTCATAAGTTAGGAGCGGCACGACCATCATGGTATACATCCACCACATGACAGACGGGGAGCAGCCCCACGACTTGCCCGAGATGGCTCTGCAAACCATAAGTGCCCGGAATGCCTGCATACATGCAGCTTTCTCGTGACTTCGCCAAATAATTTTGAAATCAACTACCACCTCCAGGTATTTGACCTCCGATTTTCTCTCTACAGCCGCTCAAGAGAAGTGCTGTCGAAGGCCCCTCGATATTCAGGAACGCGCATAACACCACCTCTCTCTGTTCTATTGTGCTTTCTAGGGTAGAGGCGGAACAGAGCGGTTTCTGTCGACCTCCCCGCCCGATACGCATGCTGACAATCGCTCAGCGGCCTCCTCTTTAGCACACCCGCCCGGACATAATTATCAACTATTTGCTCCATCATCTTCAATAAAAACACCCTAGCCGCCCGTCAGGATTCGGGATTGTATCCGAGAGCCAAGCTGAACCCTGTTGCAGAAGTACTGGTAAAATCCCATCCACGCCCGACGCCTTGAAGAGCTGGAAAGTGCTAACAGTCCACCTTATCCTTTCCTCCGTAATTATTCGTGAAGCCTTCTGCCAGTCCTCACGACGGATTGTCCAAAACTCCCACGCGACGGATCCGACATACGGAGTGCTGCCGGGGAAATGCGCTTCCAGGAGGAGAAGAGCCCATCGCCATTCGGCCTGCTTAACGAAGCAGTCACTGGCATCCTATCTCTAGCCAGGGCCCTATGCAGCCTCGCAGCCGCCGGTGTCTCGGCTATGCTTCCGTAAAATGATCTAAAGCTTCTGCGCCTAGGCCTGCGGATCTTCTTGCTATAGGCTATTAAGTTCATCTTGTACTCTTCTCAAGTACCTTCTCGCTTAGCCCTAGTGAAAAGTCTGAGAATCCCGACCCTCAGGTTATCCAATCGCGGGATCCACCAAGGTGCATCTGTGAAATTACTTGGCATACCAATAAAGCAATTCGATTCAAAGGCCTCGACCATACTTCCTCCACAGCCCTTTCCAACACCAGGGGATGCCTGGCTACAGTTTTAACCGATGCCCTCCACAGTTTGACCAGGTCCCTTGTATATCCATCCCTCTCGTTTCACTTCCCTCTGTTTGTCCGCGTCAGATTTATGAAGGAAGATTTCTCCTCCATCAACCCACGCAGATAAAACGGGATGATTTTATGATCCGACATAGAAACCTCCGCTAACACTTTCCAGTCGCGTACCAGAAGCCGAATCGAACTGCTGAATGTGATATCCAATACCTTCTTTCTAAACCTAGTTATAAAAGTTGTGGCTTAATAAAGACTCACCTCTAGTGTTGGTGTCGCTGCTTCCCCATGCAGCGCGAAGCGCATTTGCATCACACCCCATGATGAGTGGCCACCTTTCCCTATTACACTGCTCCACTAGCCTCTGTAGCTCGGGTGGTGGAGGGGATGCTCCATCCCCCGCAAAGTATGCTGATGCAAGCACTATCTCTTAGTCCTTGCCCCCAACATTAACGCGGGCCCTGACAGGTGTGAGATCTCTTGTCATGTGCTCTGAAAGTAAAATAAAGTTAATATTTTTTCAAATTAGAATGCGGAAGAATTGACAGTTCTTTAATCTGCCCCCTGTATTTCCAGGGCTCCTGTGTCATAGCTATGCGCAAATGTTTTTTCGTGACCATCCTTGCCAGAACAACCGAAGCTGATCTAGCGAGGTGGACATTCTCCTGGTCGACCCGGGTGCCTTAGTCCGTCATTTTTTGAGTTGACTGGAAGGGTGATCTTCCCCTGCCATCGGGACGTCATTTTCTGGGAATGACTCCCTAAGACTCAGGAGGGTTAGCTCCAGGTCTTCCACCATCTCCTCCGTCGTTAATGAGGGAGGCTGCCCCTCCTCCGTGGTTTCTATCCTTCGGAAAGACCACCCTCGTCTCTCGATTTTTCCGAACTACTTGCGGCCCATGGAGATTCTTATTATTATTATTATTGTTATTTCTCGAACCGATACCGTAGAGTGTGACCGCCTCGCCTGATGGCTTCCTCGGAGGAGTCGTCGATCCCTATTCGAAAAACTTTTCCGATACAGTCCTCTCGTTGCCACATCAGCTTCCACCCCTTTTCAATTCCGGTCCGCTTCATGTGCCCAGAACTGATCACTTGATCAGCCATTTCGCTGTCTCTTCATCTGCACAATCGACGAGTACCATCCGGGGCTTGAAATATATTTCTTCAAATTGCATGATGTTGTCGCCGCCCTTGGCTACTCCTTCGATTATCGCCTCCTCCAGCTGGGTGAGTTCCTGCTGGGTCTATATTATGGAAGGCTATTTCCTCAACAAAACTGCCACCTTCACTTGCTCCGCCTGTCCTCCGTGTCATCCTCCTCTTTCTCGTTATTGCAAGGGGTATCACGGAGGTTAGTCTCCATCTCCCTTGCAACCTTCTCCTTTTTTGTTTTGTCCGGTTGCTCCCGGACCGTGACGGTGTTTTCCCATCGTATCGATTTTTCTGTTTTTATTTTTTGTGCCTTATTCATGTTTTGCTTCCACGGGTACCTAGGGAAAGGGTAGTCCGTTACGCCAGAGCCCCGCATGACCTAGTAAGGTCAAAATACTCTCTGAGGTGACCCGGTACCAGAGAGACTTTGTTCGTGGTTAGTAGCCAGTATACCCCCGGCTATAGACTAGTCCACTAGACACGGCTCGTATAACACCATTGGATTGGAGGGGGACTTATCGAAGATAAGCTAACGCCGTTCCTTTATGCCCAGGAGATTTTCTTAGTTTTCAGGCCTAACTTTCGACCTAGTCGGCATGGTTACATCTGCCAGACACCACAGAGTCGTGATATTCGCCGACATGGCTGTCAAGATCATTGCCGCTACTTCAACTCCTCCACCACGGTAAGGTGAAACCCCATCGCAGGGGCAGATGTAAAAGGAAGGAGTAAATCTCTGAGTAAACATTGGTTGCTATTGAACAAGGAAGAAACATTAGGCAGCGATTGAACAAGGAAGAAACATTACCGGAAACAAAAACTGATAAAGAACAAAAGTTTAGTCTGCTGATATCAACTCAAGATCAGTTTAACATATTGAAAGCACACTTCGCAGAAACTAACACACATGCTTAAGATATAGAACTCAAGGATCAGGAGCCAAATATTAGAAAAGATACTACTATCGAAAAAGGGGCACTAACCATCAGAGAAATAGTAGAGGACATTAGAAAGGTGAAGAGTAAAGCAGAAGGATCGATGGTACTACAGCAGAGCTGTTTAAAGCAGGAGAAATCACGGCAGCCAATGCAATAAAGCTAATAATAGAGAAAATGTGGGAAGATAAAGAAATCTCGAAGCAGTGGAGGACGGAAGTAATAAACAAACTACCCAAAAAGGGCGACTTATCAGAATGCCGAGATTGGACACGCATATACCTTCGAAATAGTATAACAAAAATAATAGCCCTAATAATACAACTAAGCGCATGTACGAGAGAGACAGCATCAATATGCAAGGAAATCAGCTAGCAGCTTGCACATAAATTACAAAGATAGGAATATGCCGAAGACGTGGTACTATTGGCTCACTCGCCCGAAGATATGTAGCTCATCATAAATCAGTTATCTGAAAAAGAAGAGAAAATCGATCACAAAATAAACACAACAAAAACCAAGCTGATCAGAATTAATAACAAAAGCCGAAACCCCATCTACGTATAGAATACCCTATAAAGAGGTATCCGAGTTTGAATACCGGAACAACACAATAACAACACGATGGGGGAACTAATAAAGACACAGACTAATAGATGGGGGAACTAATAGTGCACAGAACAACTAAGGCAAGACATGTATTCGGCACGTTGTTAGCAACCTGCAATCAAGGATATTCAACGCATATGTTAAGTTGAGGCTACTTTACGAAATTGAAACATGGTTGGTGTCCAAAACAAATATGCAGACTATACAGATCTTTGCAAACAAATGCCTCAAAATAATTTGAATAATATTCTGGCCAAGAAGAATCATGCTTCCCACAGCATTTATTAATCCACGTTTATTTTGGTTTTAGATTTTAGGTCTAGAGGGTCACTATTTATATTTCGGGTCCTGGCAATACTAGTGCTGCCAGGTGCAATCTGACACTTCCATTGGAAAGTTTGACATTTTTTAGGACAACTTCACTCAGAACGTTTTGTCATTCGAGCGCGAATTGTTTTGTTTACAGTGACTTGAAAAATTCATCTCGGTCAAAAAATGGAATTGTCCCGTGAAAATTTTCGTGCGATGATTTATTACGATTTTCGGCGCGGATTATCGAGACAAGAGTGTCTCGATCAACTTGTTTCGACTTTTGGTGATAAAGCACCATCAAAAACCACTGTAAATCGCTGGTACCAAGAGTTTGGTTTCGGACGCCGTTCGCTCCAGGATGAATTTCGTGAAGGTCGGCCAATTTCGGTCGTTTTGCCGGAAACCATCGATGCTGTGCGCGAAATGATAATGATGGACCGGCATGTGACATACTGTGAGATTGAGGCATCCTTGGGCATTAGTTCCACCAGCGTACATAAGATATTGCATGAACATCTTGCCGTGAAAAAGGTGTGTTGTCGATGGATCCCAAAAAATTTGACGATTGCACAAAAGAAGGCTCGTGTCGATTGGAGTAAAGAAATGTTGAAAAAATTCAATCGCGGTGCGTCAAAAGACGTTTATAAGATAGTCATAGGTGATGAATCATGGATCTATGCATATGAGCCCGAAACAACAAAAGTTGTTCGTGGAAGAAGCACATCGAAGCAAATGATCGCGTTTTTTTTTGGTATAACCGGTCATGTGGCCACAGTACCTTTAGTGGAACGTAGGACGGTCAATTCTGAATGGTAAACCACCATCTGTTTGCCGAAAGTTTTCGAAGAAATAAGGAAAACAAACAAGCGCCGGCGAATCATTCTTCATCATGACAATGCAAGCTCTCACAAATCAGCTGAAACAATGGACTATTTGAGCACTCAAAATGTCGAATTGATGGGTCATCCGCCGTACAGTCCTGATTTAGCACCCAATGACTTCTTCTTATTCCCTCACATCAAAAAAAAAATGCGTGGACAACGATTTTCAACACCTGGAGAAGCAGTCGATGCGTTCAAAAACCATGTTTTGGAGGTGTCTCAATCGGAGTGGAAAAAGTGCTACGAAAATTGGTTTCAGCGCATGCAAAAGTGTATTGATCTTTATGGGGAATATTTTGAAAAACAATAAAACCATTTCCAATGATAAATGTTTGTTTTTTATTGCTAGACCCGAAATATAAATAGTGACCCTTATATTGTTAATGTCGGTAGCCATTTCAATAAGTGTGTATTAGTTTTTCATTAAGTTCCTGTCGAATTTTACTTGTGACATACATCGCACTGGTTTAATACAATTTGTATTCACACAAGAAGTTTTAAATAGTATATTTTATTTTTAATCTAATGATAAGTTTCGTGAATGGAAACTCTCTTTTACGTGATGTAGTGAAATTTTGACAGCTTCCACTTTGGTATTTACTTCTTGCGCCCTAAATAAACATTTAATAAATGTTATCTTCCTATTATTAGAGTATAGCCTTATTATTTTTCCTTGTACAACATTGTACTTTCCATCATGTAATTTTGAAGGGGACAAAAGTTGGCATGGGTCCTAGCCAATCTCACATTTTCCTAACATGTGAAGCTGAAAATGCTTGGAAATGCCCTCTGAAAGCATGAGCTCTGTCAAATCCGACTCTCACCTCCTAGAAGGTAGGTGACATAGTTTTATCTGCCGGGTGTCTCCTGGGCAACTTACTTAGTAAGGCTAACGAGAGCGGGTGAAAGCAAGTATTCGGCGCTTAATCCGGGTTTCGTTGGTTAGGAAGCGCGCGGGCGGTAAATCCAGAAGCGTCTGACCTAGAATAGGTGGCTCCCTGGTCTGTGTCTGATCCCTGAGGGACGGCAGTTTTTGAATCCTGGTAGTAGGTATAAAATGCAGAATTTAATCATTTGTGCAATGGAAAAAATAAAGGGATTTAGTACCAAAGATGGTAATTCAACTACGTTGGAGAATCCACCCTCTTCGGAGGTCGGCTCTACGGATTGGAAGAGCAATTTATTGCATTTGATTGATCCTTTCAGGAGGAACGCGAAAACCCGCCGTTCACCACCTACATCTGATGTGCGGATTTTAGAAAAGAATAAAAATATAGAAGGTGGACTACCGAACACTCAAGCTCCACAGACCAATAAAGATGTAAACATGAGTAAAGCTCAAGGCAAAAAAGTTATGATCAGAATGCTGACATACATGAAAGGATCAGCCAACTAGAACAGTTCTTTGTGGCTTTGAAAAACGAATTATCTCCGGAAGTGGTTCAGGTGACGATCAACGCTGAGAAAGCGGATGTTCCTGATTCTAAAAGTCGAGGCGATGTCACGAAAAACTCTAGGCCGCCTCCAGTTGTCATAAGTAATGTGGTTGACTATAATCAAATAGAGTCAACATTAAAAAATAAGGATATCAATTATAAGGTTAAAATGATGAATAACAATCAATTTAAGCTTATTGTAAATTCCGAAATGGACAGACCAATAAAAGTCATAGTAAGAAATCTTCACCCCAGTTGTAAACCGGAAGATATAAAACAAGACCTAAGCTCTAGGGGTTACAAGATCTTAGATGTAATCAATAAAATTAAAAAAATAAAAGAAAATGGGAAAAACATTATGGTGCCTCTACCGCTGTTTATGTTAACATTCTCAAATGAAGAGGAGACGAAAAAAATTTATGAAATCAATCACATAAACAGGATGAAAGTTAGGATAGAGGCACTTCGAAAGGATAGGACCATTCCGCAACGTAAAAGGTGTTAAAGGTATGGACATGCACAAAAATTTTGCCAGAGAGAACCGAATTGTATTAAATGTGCAGGCAGGCACTTAACATCAGATTGTAGTAAGCCAAAGAGTACCGCAGCAAAGTGTTCCAATTGCTTGGAGGCCTACCCAGCAAACTATAGCGGATGCCTTGTAGCTAAGGAAGTGCAAAAACGTAGAAATAAGAACGGCAACAACAACTTGAAGAAGAATTCTGAACGGGCACCGAGCGAAGGGAAAAAATCGAGTACCAAAAGACCTGGTAAATGATGGCAAAAATGTTTCAAAACGTTTTGACAGACCTAGGCGATAGATTTATATTGCGGGGGGACTTTAACGCCAAGCACACTGATTGGGGTTCAAGGCATACTTCCACTAGAGCAAGAGAACTCAGGGCAGCAATTGGCGGCACGGGGTGGCCTTTTCACTCTACTGCGAAGCCAACGTATTGGCCAACCGATGTTAATAAGTGTCCAGATTTAATAGATTTCTTAAAAACAAAACGGATTTCGAAAAATTTCATCGAGGTACATGACAACTATGATCGTTACTCCGATCATTCGGTGGTTATTCTTGAACTTAAGGAAAATATAGTTATGAAAAGAGCGAAACCTGTGCTGACAAATGGAGCTACAGATTCTTCAAGATTTCGCTTAGAGATTGAACGACAAATATATCTAAGGAAACGAATAAGAACCCAGCACATAGATGAGGAGGCCGAAAACTTTACTAAAATTATTCCAAATGTGGCTTGGAGTAGTTCGAAAATTAATGCTATTAGCTAGCAAAAGTAAAACGAAGCAGGCGGACGAGAAAGAGGTGGGAGCAAACGCGTGATCCTACTATTAAAACCAGATATAATCGTGAATCGCAGTAACTAAGACGATGTATTAGAAAATACAAAGAGGGTTCGGTTGCCAATTTTGTTCAAATTTTGACGGCGTGTGAGAAAACCAATTACTAACTGTGGAGGGCAGCAAAGAAAATGAAGCAACCTATCAAACATCTCGCTCCTATTAAAAACAAAGATGGAACGTGGGCAAAACCTGACAAGGATAAGGCAAATGCGTTTGCGGATCATTTGGCCGATATATTCTGCCCGTATGAAAGCCAGGGCGTGTATGAAAATGAGGAATCTGCTTTTGTTGAGGATAGCGTGACTGTTCCAATTGGCAAGGAAAGAGATGTTATAGAAGAAATCAGGACTCTTAAACCTAAAAAGGTCCCAGGATTTGCCCTAATAACGGTCGATATTTTGAAAAAATTACCCAAAAGGGGTATAACGATGCTTACGCGTCTAATAAATGCTTGTATAAGGTTCAATTTCGTTATGAAATTTACTAATACAACATCATAGTTGCGAAATTAATAAGAATGTGCTTATTACACTAATAAGTTAAATTATTAGTGTAATAAGCACATTCTTATTAATTTCGCAACTATGATGTTGTATTAGTAAAATTCATAATATAATTAGTGAAATATGCACAATCCTATAAATATATATGTTCTTGTTATTATGTGTTTCAATAGTAGATTGTATGTAGCAATCAATGTAAACAAAACAAATACTTAGTAATCATGTGAATTACAGTATAAAGCAATGTAGAGAACATTTCGTCGGCAATTTCTTCATGCTTCTGTAGCTCAGTTGGTAGAACGTCCACCTAAAAAGCGGTAGGTCACTGGTTCGAGTCCAGTTCGAGGAGAAAAATTTTTAATGAATTTTTCTGCCTTTAACTCGTTCCTTTGATTACGTCATCCATCTGTTTTGCAGTTGCATGAAGAAATTTCCATTAACTTAAATTATTAGTGTAATAAGCAGATTCTTATTAATTTCGCAACTATGATGTTGTATTAGTAAAATTCATAATATAATTAGTGAAATATGCACAATCCTATAAATATATATGTTCTTGTTATTATGTGTTTCAATAGTAGATTGTATGTAGCAATCAATGTAAACAAAACAAATACTTAGTAATCATGTGAATTACAGTATAAAGCAATGTAGAGAACATTTCGTCGGCAATTTCTTCATGCTTCTGTAGCTCAGTTGGTAGAACGTCCACCTAAAAAGCGGTAGGTCACTGGTTCGAGTCCAGTTCGAGAAGAAAAATGTTTTAATGAATTTTTCGCCTTTAACTCATTCCTTTGATTTCGTCATCCATCTGTTCTGCAGTTGCATGAAGAAATTTCCGTTAAGTTCAATTTCGTGCCTGAAATTTGTTGTTGTCGATGATTTCAAAACTGCTAGAGAAACTTTTATTGAGAAGACTTCAACCTATAATTGAAAGTAAAAGGTTAATCCCGAAACATCAATTTGGTTTTCGCCGGAACCACTCAACCATGGATCAGATTCATAGAATAACTGACCTAATAGAAAAATCACTGGAAGAAAAAACAATTATAATATCCTATTTTTGGACGTAGCTCAGGCCTTCGATAAGGTTTGACATTGTGGATTAATAAAAAAACTTAGGCGATTGCTACCAAGGCAGTATGTTAACCTGCTCGAATCTTACTTGACTAATAGGGTATTTTGAGTTAAACAGGAAGAGGAGTATTCTTCGCTTAAGGATATCAGGTCGGGGGTACCACAGGGGAGTATATTGGTCCCGATATTATACTTGCTATACACGTGTGATATTCCCGAATCGGAAGGAGTGACAACAGCTACATTTGCTGATGATACAGCAGTTATCGCAATAGGACGAAATCAAAATGAATCTACACAAAAATTACAAAGGGCCAGTGATGAGATCTCAAAATGGACTAGAAAGTGGAATATAAAACTTAACGAGATGAAATCAGTACACGTGAGTTTTACTATAGGAAAATTGACAATTCATTTTCAATTCGGATAAATGGCGTCTTGATTCCGTCCGCAAACACGGCAAAGTATTTGGGAATGACGTTGGACGCGAAGCTCAGATGGAAGGAGGAAAAGAGATCTCAACTAGAGGAGGAATACTAGAGAAAGTTTGGATGGCTTTTGGGGAGGCGTTCTAAATTGACAATATACAACAAGGTTTTGATATATAAGAAAATATTTAAGCCTGTCTGGGATTACGGTATTCAGTTATGGGGCTGCGCTGCGCAGACTCAATCCAATCTATACAAAGATTTTAAAATAGAGTATTACGGGACATTGTTAACGCCCCTTGGTATGTCCGTAATGCCGATATACACAGGGATCACAGACGAAATTAAAAAGCAAACAGCCAATCATAAAATGCGTTTATCCAATCATTTCAACATTGGGGAGGCTTGTTTTGTTTGACAATCAAAACTTTGTTGGGAGACTTAAACGTATGAGATCTCTCGAGTTAGTTTAAAGTTTTTTATTTGGAAAAATGAGTATTTAGTACGCTATTGTGCCAGATCGAAAGCTTGTAAATTATTAAAAAAGGTTAGAGCAAAATTAATAGTTAGTCGTTTTCGACTAGTTTTATAGTTTATTTTGAGGAGGGTTTTTTAGTGGATTAAAGTTCCACGCTACTGCTTTTCGTCTGGCAGTGTCTTTCGAGATTTTTCACCCTTCCTATCGGTAAAAAAAAAAGAAAAAAAAAATGTAATTTTGAAAATATAGTAGTTTGCAGACCAAAATATAGCTAAAAATTCATTATGCGTGGTAGAATAGTTTCGTTCGTGATGGTTTAATTTTCTTAATGCGAAACAGACTGCAGACTTTCGTGAGATAAAACGGACTCTATCTCGTAGTTTTACGCATCAGTTTGCGCGACAAAAGGTTTTGGAAATCTGGAAATCTTAGAATAAGATAACTCGTAATTAGAGATTTTAATTTTTCGAAATCACTAAGTTAATTGGGATCATTTATGTTAATTCATGTATTTTGTTGAGTTATTTGTTGCGCCACTTTGACGTAATCACAAACAAACTTCCTATAACAATCGACAAGACCTAAAAACTCTTTATTTGTTCTTGCGTTTTTGCAAGTTCTAAACTCTTTATAACTATTATTATATTTGGGTTGGGTTTCAGTCCTTCTTTAGTTAGTATGTGGCTTAAGAATTCTGTCTCCTTTTAATAAAGTTGCACTTGATATGTTTATATTTTAAGATTATTTTGTTCTAGAATTGAAAAAATTTCGCTAATTGTGCTTGCTTTATTCACCACAGGTCTTGTCTATGTGTTCCCTTAAAATTTCATTCATTAAACGTTGGAACGTCGCCGCCGCTTTCATAAGTATGTGATCACATCCCTTCGCTAGAGGGGGGGGGGGGGAAGGGGCGGATCTACATATGTAATTTTGAATTTATGGCCTGGTCGGTTGTTGTATCAAGTTCATGATCGACAGTCGTTGCACTTGTAAGAAAGGTTCCTAAATTTTTTTAGCAGTTTATTTACTTGGTTACACTCCCCTAATACGAATTAGTAGCCTTTTACTTTCCATCTCATCAACGCTTTAGGATAAGCTTTTAATTTTAAGAATGCCGTTCTATATGCTTCATGAGCTATAGCGTGCTTCCCGCTTATGGTGTAAAAATATATAGGTGAAATTTTAATATTTTCAAAACCCGTAACATTTTCGTCAATTATACTTAGTTTCGTCAATTATACGTATCGACGCAGTGTCAATTAATGCTAAAATTTTTTGGTTATCTATTGTTATTTCTATGATTTGTAGTTCTTTCGAGGCTAATTTAGAAAAAAATCGATCTCTACAGTAACTATCGGCCACATCAATGCCTGAATGAATTGATTTCTACAATAACTATCAATCACAACATTGTCTGGTTTTATTTTAGGGGCCTGTTGGTGGCTGTATTTGCCCGGGTCACTACTAGAATGACCTAAGATCATTAAGTTGGCCTATATTATTTAAAAAAAAAAACCTGAGTATCTGTTACAATTATTAATATAATTCATATTATCATTATTCTAATTGTTTAAATTCTGTCTCAAATTGCCTGAATTATTTTTGAATTTAAAATCGTTACTATTAAAATTTCCATTAGGAGAGAAATCTTTATTAATTCCTTTCTTAGGATTAAAACTATTATTATTGTAGTATCTACTTTTTTGAGTATTGTAGTTTTTATGATAATTTTTATTACTATAACTGTTATTATTATTTTTTTAAAAATTGGGTCGATATTCTGCCCTATGGCAGGTATCTTCAAACCTCCGTTTAGTCATTA
This sequence comes from Condylostylus longicornis, assembly GCF_029603195.1. Classification (NCBI taxonomy): domain Eukaryota; kingdom Metazoa; phylum Arthropoda; class Insecta; order Diptera; family Dolichopodidae; genus Condylostylus; species Condylostylus longicornis. The sequence goes on along the minus strand of NW_026578255.1, from coordinate 172,440 downwards.
TATTTAAAGTTTTTGATAGATCTTTTTGTTCGTATATTTTATCAAGTAAAGTGCCTTGGCACCTTTCTTTAATAGTATTCACTAATATAGAATCAACATTACTTAAATCTATGTAATCATCATTTTTATAATATATTTTTAATTCATCTGCTCTATATTTAATTTGTTGTACTAAAATAATTAAATTGTTTAACGAATTACATGTGATATTATTGATTCTCTGTAGATATCGGTTGGCTTGACGTTCGGTTTATATCTTAGTCTTAAAGTTGATTTTATTAATTCTCAGTTTTCCGGTTACGGGATGCTAATGATTCTGGTTGCGTTTTCTCTTGGATTTTCTCGAAGTATATAGTCCTCATCATCAATTTATCGAGCTCTTAATTCTTCACACTTGACAGCTGGTATTCAATACTTCTAATAAACGAGTTTATGATAACTTCACTCCGTTAAATGTGCACATATATCCTAACTCCTCCTTTATTCTTTAGCCACATTCGCCGCCTCTCTTTCTTGGTTGCTGCTTTTCTTGCTGTTTTTAAAATAGCAGCAGATTAATTGTATGATTTGTTGGTTTTCTGGTCAACTGTTGTTCTTAAAACATAATAACTTTTTTTCGGTGATTACGAGTATCAAATGATTCATTTCTTTTCATTAACTGATCAATATATATTATTTTTACCAACCACATTGCATAAATTAAGGGAGGTTATATGTTGAAAATAAATTTTTCATACGAATTTTCGCGGAGAATGCACTTCTCCATTGTAGGGAAGTGAAAACAAACTGTGTTTAGCAACCATGTATCTCAAGTTCGGCTGAATCACTTTTCACGAAATTTTATATATGAGTTTGTTTTGGCTATGTACGAATTGATCAACTTTTGAGATATATCAAGCCTTGGGAACTGGACTTTTTTGCGGCCATTTAATCGATGAAATTTCCTGAAATTTGATATTTGAGTTCAGGTTTTTACCTAAACTGACTGGCGAGCATTTCCGGGAATTCGGATGGCACAAAGCGAAACTACACTAAGAACAAATTTACATTTTTCTAGGTAGGTTAACTAGAAGCTTACTATTGCCCTAAAAATTGGAAAGTATTTAAAATGCATTTTTATAATATTCTGTAACACTTTCACTTGACTAGACAATACACATTGGGTAATTTTTATTTTTTGTGGTGATATAAGTATTGTATATATGTAAATTAATTTTTGAAAGTTTGAGTTGTAACAAAAAGTGATCACTTTCTTAAGAAAATTGTAAAGATTTAATAAAATTTAAATTGTTTTATAATAAGCATGTACTTACGCATTTAGTTATGCATTCGTTTCGCGATCTACTGCAAAATGTATTAGTAAGCAAAACATAAGTGTACATTAAATTTCTTGACAATATATTTTTAGGACAAAATTTTATAAGAAAATGTTATTCTATTGCATTAAACTTCTTACAGATACGGTATTTTCAAAAAAATATTTAGAACGGAAACTCGCTGATATTGATTTGTAAGCGTAAGGCTTTTTTAATTTTATTTTTGAATAAGAAGAAAAAAAAATAAAATTATCAATAAAAAAAAGTTGATCTGAAAAATCGCATTTCTCAGGGTTCGAACCTAATACTTTAGGTTCGAACTTTAGTACTAATACCCTATATCAAACATGGCCAAACTGCGGCTCGCGAGCCGCATGTGGCTCTTCAACCAATTTCATGCGGCTCTCGAAGAAAAAATTAAATATTTTTAGTGCAGCTCAAGTCGAAAAAAAATATTCCAAAAAAAAGTTTTTTCTATAGAAATTTGACTAAAAGTAAAAACGCAGTAGAGTATATCTTTTCCCACACTTTTTAATTTTGTCAACGCTTGCTTAACATATGGAAAAATAATTTGTATATATTGTCAAAGCTTAAATTCTTAATCACTCAATTTAGATTTGCAGGGTCAGCAGAAAACTATTTCTGATCTCACGCAAACAATCTTTAGTTTTAAAAAAAAATGGTACTTTTTAAAAATGATATAATGACAATGAATTTCAATCATTTTCCGAGATTGAAAGAAAAAGTCGGAAATAGAAAATGAAAAGCTTAAAGAATATGTGGATAGATTGCAGGAGTTGATGGAGAATTTTAATTTACGATTTCAAGATTTAAAAAATTTAAAATTTGTATAAATTTTCTTGTAAATCCATTTGAAATTGATATTATTGGTGAAGACTTCATATTTCCACAATATTTACTGAGTAAGTTAATTTCAATGTTCGGCATAACATATTGCTGCGAATCATTATATTCTACAATCAAATTTATTAAGTCTAAGCACCGGTCGCAGCTAACAAATGAACATTTGACTGAGCTTATACGTACGGCATTCACAAATTATAAGCCAGATTGTAATACACACCAAGCCACATGCATCAACCAGTAAAGTATAAAAATATCATATTTTTTTCTTTAATTCTAACTCTTTTTTATTTGTAGGACTAAGACATTTTCAACCAGATATTACATAATTTATAATTTATATCATTGCGGCTCGCAAAAAATTCAAAATTTTGAGTTTTGGCTCTTACCATGACCAAGTCTGGCCACCCCTGCCCTATATAATTTTAGTATTAACTAATAATTTTTTTTAATGCATTTTATTCGCATGTATTATAAAATTCAAATATTTCGTGCATTGATTTTAGTAGCAAATTATTTTATGCGCGTACAGTAATTGATCGCTTAAAGTGCTTATTACCAAAGGTAATAAATGGCGCCAGATTCAATAGCATATGGCACCAGATACAAAACAAGGAAAAGCTGTAGCTCCTGTAAAAATTTATTTCAAGGACAAGTAAAAAGAATACAATGTGATGGAGCATGCAAAAATATGTTGCATTTGTCGTGTATTTCTATGGGAATTGAAGTTTACCAAAAGTATTTGGAATCGGATAGCATTCTCTGGTTTTGTACAAATTGTGAAAATCAACGCCAACAACGTCGCTCAATTCTATCTTCAAATTTGAATACGCCTTCAAATAGTAAAATTTCTACTGTTCCTGAGTTAAAAACCCCAGTCAATAATTCATTGGAAGCAAAAATAAATCTAATCCTACAAAGAATAGACAGCTTTGGTGAATACTTTAGTGAAATATCGAAAAGGCTAAATAAGCTTAGTGATATTGTGGATACTATAGTGGAGGAAAATATAAATTTGAGGAACGAAAACGAAATTTTGAGCAGAGAAAATAAAAATAAATTCTAATGAAATTGAACGTATGAAACAAAAGGAATTCAATAATTTTATCGAGATTCATGGAATTCCAGAAAATGTTGAAAATATTATGGAGGTAAGCAAATCTATTTTTAATTCTATTAATATTAATTAACAAGGACAAATAGCAGAAATGTTATTCGAAAACAGTAAACAATCAATATTAGCTAAAGAAAATAAAATTTTAATATAAAATTTAAAGAAGAGGAAATTAAAAGAAAAACATTAATCGCTAGGAAAAAAAAAGAATAGCATTATCCTCAATAATTGGGGGCAACGATAATAATAATAAATATATTTATATTTACGTAAAATCTAAAAAGGGACAAAAAACTTAAATATGTATGGGTAAAGGATGGCAAAATTTTTGTAAGGAAAGAGGATAAATCTAAGGTTGTCAAAATATATGACATCGATTCACTTAATGACGTCATTCAATGATAATGTAAACAATTTCACGCTGCCATTTTACCCTAATAATAATAAAATTAAATGTTTAAATCAACTATCTTTTTCTAATAGGAACTCACTCAAGATCTTTTACATTAACATTCGAAGCTTAAAAAATAAAATAATTAACTTACTTTATATACATGATAATGTGCCTGGAACTATACATGTACTTATTCTTTCTGAAACCTGAATAAAAAATGATGACCAAGGTTGTACAGATTTACCAAACTTTTCCAAGGTTCTAGCTGGTATAGATGCCAGAAGAGGTGGTGGTGTGAGAAAAAATTTTTTGTGATAATTACACTAATTTAATTACAATAGAGATAAAACTAGAAAACAATACAAATTATAACATTACTGCAATCTATCAACCACCTGTTAACAATTTAGAACACATAAAAAATTTTTTTAAATTACTTGACGATCACTTAATTGAATATAGCAATACTAATTCACCAATTACTGGCGACTTTAATTTTAATATTTTGAAAGAAAATGACTCACAAATTAATGATCACAAAAATATTATCGAAACGAATGGTTTTTTATTTTGTAACAAAAAATAACACGGCGTTCAACACGTGCTTAGATCACATACTAACTAATGACATTAATAACAACATAAATATAACTCAATTAGAATACAATATATCTGACCATGATTTATTATTTATTGAATTGAATTCGCTCAAAATAGCAATTGATGTACCTGATAAAAAATATGATGTATACGAAAAGACTAACTATGATGTATTTAAAAAAAAATCTGCGTTTTTAACATTTTTCGCGATTAAACAAGGGTTATAATATTCAATGTTTCAAATGCTTTATTTTTTTTTAATGCTTTTACCAGGGCTATACAATATTCGCTGGTCTGTAATTCTTCTATTAATATGATAAATTATTGGTAATCCCTCGTTATTTTGAATATATTTATTTTCATCTAGATATATGAATGTTTCTGGTGGAATCATACCATTTTTCATTGCTAGTTTAAAATATTCTTCATTAGGATAATACTTTACAAAAACAAGAGAAACATGGCAAATCTGCGAGTTTTCTTGTATTTCTCTTGTTTTTGTAAAGTGGTTCTTGATTATTTTTATAATAAACAGATCTATTCGTTCAATTTTTGCTGTTTCGTAGATATATTTTGTTCTGTAATAACGTTTATAATCAGTTTGTGGATCCCGAATTTTACCAAGACAAGCTCTCAAAATGTATCTTTCCATTTTTCTAATTTTTTCCATATTTCCTGCGCTGATGTTGTACTAAATTTGAGCACCATATGTTATTATAGGTCTAATTAATGATTTATAAGCAATTATTTTGACTTTCGAACTTATTTTTTTATTATAATTACACATTGAAAATGCACATTTCGCTTTTTTTAACTGATTTTCAACGTGTTGCGTGTAATTTAATCTATTTGTTAAGTATACACCTAAATATCGTACTACATTCTTGTGTGGGATTATTACATTGTTTTTAGTTTTGATCTGAAAATTTCTCCAATATCTCTTAATGTTATAATTACAGTTTTCTAGCCCTAGTCTGAACAGGATTGTTTCGCTTTTTGTCTCGTTTATGATTAGATTCCAATCATAAAGAAACTCTTCGACGTGATTGTATAAATTTTGCAATTTTATTTGTGCTTCAGTACACTTGTCGGCACTTGTGTAAATCACTATGTCGTCTGCGAAAGCTATTGCCCTATTTGTGTTTATTTCAAAGTCTTTATGTCGAAATATATCTGACATAAAGATATTAAATAAAATCGGAGCCAGCACTGTGCCTTGTTGTAGACCAGAAGTAACATTGTATAACATTTCCGAGTTTTCATTATTACTTGTTATCACAAACTTCTTTTTGGTGATCAGTTGATATACTATGAGTATTATTATTTCTGGGAATTTATATTTTGTCATTTTATATATTAGACCATCTATCCACAATGTATCAAATGCAGTCTTAAGATCTATCAGACATGCTCCTACACATTTTCTTGAATTTAGATTCCAGCAAATATCTGATGTGATTTTGTTAATTGCATGCGTTGTACTGTGCTTTGTTCTAAACCCAAATTGATTTTCTGGTATGATATTTTCCTTTTCCAAGATTATATCTAATTTGATTTTAATTACTTGTTCGAATATTTTACTAATATTTGGCAACATATTTATAGGTCTATAGCTTTGGGGATCTTGTGGATCTTTTCCCGGTTTTTTAATTGGTACGACTTTTGATATTTTCCACTTTTCAATTATGTAACTATTATTTATCATATTATTAAATAATATACAATACTTTATCACAATTTCTTTTGGCAATTTTTTTAATATAAAATTGGGTATTTCATCTATACCATAAGATTTCTTATTATTTATATTCTTCAGAATTTTTTTTATTTCATTATAAGTGGTAAATATTTTATTGTCTAGTTTATCACTATCAGCCTTCCTATTATTATTAAATTCGATGTGTCTACCATTTGCTCGTAAGATAACTCGTAATTAGAGATTTTAATTTTTCGAAATCACTAAGTTAATTGGGATCATTTATGTTAATTCATGTATTTTGTTGAGTTATTTGTTGCGCCACTTTGACGTAATCACAAAACAAACTTCCTATAACAATCGACAAGACCTAAAAACTCTTTATTTGTTCTTGCGTTTTTGCAAGTTCTAAACTCTTTATAACTATTATTATATTTGGGTTGGGTTTCAGTCCTTCTTTAGTTAGTATGTGGCTTAAGAATTCTGTCTCCTTTTAATAAAGTTGCACTTGATATGTTTATATTTTAAGATTATTTTGTTCTAGAATTGAAAAAATTTCGCTAATTGTGCTTGCTTTATTCACCACAGGTCTTGTCTATGTGTTCCCTTAAAATTTCATTCATTAAACGTTGGAACGTCGCCGCCGCTTTCATAAGTATGTGATCACATCCCTTCGCTAGAGGGGGGGGGGAAGGGGCGGATCTACATATGTAATTTTGAATTTATGGCCTGGTCGGTTGTTGTATCAAGTTCATGATCGACAGTCGTTGCACTTGTAAGAAAGGTTCCTAAATTTTTTTAGCAGTTTATTTACTTGGTTACACTCCCCTAATACGAATTAGTAGCCTTTTACTTTCCATCTCATCAACGCTTTAGGATAAGCTTTTAATTTTAAGAATGCCGTTCTATATGCTTCATGAGCTATAGCGTGCTTCCCGCTTATGGTGTAAAAATATATAGGTGAAATTTTAATATTTTCAAAACCCGTAACATTTTCGTCAATTATACGTATCGACGCAGTGTCAATTAATGCTAAAATTTTTTGGTTATCTATTGTTATTTCTATGATTTGTAGTTCTTTCGAGGCTAATTTAGAAAAAAATCTACATTATTCGATTGATCTCTACAGTAACTATCGGCCACATCAATGCCTGAATGAATTGATTTCTACAATAACTATCAATCACAACATTGTCTGGTTTTATTTTAGGGGCCTGTTGGTGGCTGTATTTGCCCGGGTCACTACTAGAATGACCTAAGATCATTAAGTTGGCCTATATTATTTAAAAAAAAAAACCTGAGTATCTGTTACAATTATTAATATAATTCATATTATCATTATTCTAATTGTTTAAATTCTGTCTCAAATTGCCTGAATTATTTTTGAATTTAAAATCGTTACTATTAAAATTTCCATTAGGAGAGAAATCTTTATTAATTCCTTTCTTAGGATTAAAACTATTATTATTGTAGTATCTACTTTTTTGAGTATTGTAGTTTTTATGATAATTTTTATTACTATAACTGTTATTATTATTTTTTTAAAAATTGGGTCGATATTCTGCCCTATGGCAGGTATCTTCAAACCTCCGTTTAGTCATTATATTTAAAGTTTTTGATAGATCTTTTTGTTCGTATATTTTATCAAGTAAAGTGCCTTGGCACCTTTCTTTAATAGTATTCACTAATATAGAATCAACATTACTTAAATCTATGTAATCATCATTTTTATAATATATTTTTAATTCATCTGCTCTATATTTAATTTGTTGTACTAAAATAATTAAATTGTTTAACGAATTACATGTGATATTATTGATTCTCTGTAGATATCGGTTGGCTTGACGTTCGGTTTATATCTTAGTCTTAAAGTTGATTTTATTAATTCTCAGTTTTCCGGTTACGGGATGCTAATGATTCTGGTTGCGTTTTCTCTTGGATTTTCTCGAAGTATATAGTCCTCATCATCAATTTATCGAGCTCTTAATTCTTCACACTTGACAGCTGGTATTCAATACTTCTAATAAACGAGTTTATGATAACTTCACTCCGTTAAATGTGCACATATATCCTAACTCCTCCTTTATTCTTTAGCCACATTCGCCGCCTCTCTTTCTTGGTTGCTGCTTTTCTTGCTGTTTTTAAAATAGCAGCAGATTAATTGTATGATTTGTTGGTTTTCTGGTCAACTGTTGTTCTTAAAACATAATAACTTTTTTTCGGTGATTACGAGTATCAAATGATTCATTTCTTTTCATTAACTGATCAATATATATTATTTTTACCAACCACATTGCATAAATTAAGGGAGGTTATATGTTGAAAATAAATTTTTCATACGAATTTTCGCGGGGAATGCACTTCTCCATTGTAGGGAAGTGAAAACAAACTGTGTTTAGCAACCATGTATCTCAAGTTCGGCTGAATCACTTTTCACGAAATTTTATATATGAGTTTGTTTTGGCTATGTACGAATTGATCAACTTTTGAGATATATCAAGCCTTGGGAACTGGACTTTTTTGCGGCCATTTAATCGATGAAATTTCCTGAAATTTGATATTTGAGTTCAGGTTTTTACCTAAACTGACTGGCGAGCATTTCCGGGAATTCGGATGGCACAAAGCGAAACTACACTAAGAACAAATTTACATTTTTCTAGGTAGGTTAACTAGAAGCTTACTATTGCCCTAAAAATTGGAAAGTATTTAAAATGCATTTTTATAATATTCTGTAACACTTTCACTTGACTAGACAATACACATTGGGTAATTTTTATTTACTTGTGGTGATATAAGTATTGTATATATGTAAATTAATTTTTGAAAGTTTGAGTTGTAACAAAAAGTGATCACTTTCTTAAGAAAATTGTAAAGATTTAATAAAATTTAAATTGTTTTATAATAAGCATGTACTTACGCATTTAGTTATGCATTCGTTTCGCGATCTACTGCAAAATGTATTAGTAAGCAAAACATAAGTGTACATTAAATTTCTTGACAATATATTTTTAGGACAAAATTTTATAAGAAAATGTTATTCTATTGCATTAAACTTCTTACAGATACGGTATTTTCAAAAAAATATTTAGAACGGAAACTCGCTGATATTGATTTGTAAGCGTAAGGCTTTTTTAATTTTATTTTTGAATAAGAAGAAAAAAAAATAAAATTATCAATAAAAAAAAGTTGATCTGAAAAATCGCATTTCTCAGGGTTCGAACCTAATACTTTAGGTTCGAACTTTAGTACTAATACCCTATATCAAACATGGCCAAACTGCGGCTCGCGAGCCGCATGTGGCTCTTCAACCAATTTCATGTGGCTCTCGAAGAAAAAATTAAATATTTTTAGTGCAGCTCAAGTCGAAAAAAAATATTCCAAAAAAAAGTTTTTTCTATAGAAATTTGACTAAAAGTAAAAACGCAGTAGAGTATATCTTTTCCCACACTTTTTAATTTTGTCAACGCTTGCTTAACATATGGAAAAATAATTTGTATATATTGTCAAAGCTTAAATTCTTAATCACTCAATTTAGATTTGCAGGGTCAGCAGAAAACTATTTCTGATCTCACGCAAACAATCTTTAGTTTTCAAAAAAACTGGTACTTTTTAAAAATGATATAATGACAATGAATTTCAATCATTTTCCGAGATTGAAAGAAAAAGTCGGAAATAGAAAATGAAAAGCTTAAAGAATATGTGGATAGATTGCAGGAGTTGATGGAGAATTTTAATTTACGATTTCAAGATTTAAAAAATTTAAAATTTGTATAAATTTTCTTGTAAATCCATTTGAAATTGATATTATTGGTGAAGACTTCATATTTCCACAATATTTACTGAGTAAGTTAATTTCAATGTTCGGCATAACATATTGCTGCGAATCATTATATTCTACAATCAAATTTATTAAGTCTAAGCACCGGTCGCAGCTAACAAATGAACATTTGACTGAGCTTATACGTACGGCATTCACAAATTATAAGCCAGATTGTAATACACACCAAGCCACATGCATCAACCAGTAAAGTATAAAAATATCATATTTTTTTCTTTAATTCTAACTCTTTTTTATTTGTAGGACTAAGACATTTTCAACCAGATATTACATAATTTATAATTTATATCATTGCGGCTCGCAAAAAATTCAAAATTTTGAGTTTTGGCTCTTACCATGACCAAGTCTGGCCACCCCTGCCCTATATAATTTTAGTATTAACTAATAATTTTTTTTAATGCATTTTATTCGCATGTATTATAAAATTCAAATATTTCGTGCATTGATTTTAGTAGCAAATTATTTTATGCGCGTACAGTAATTGATCGCTTAAAGTGCTTATTACCAAAGGTAATAAATGGCGCCAGATTCAATAGCATATGGCACCAGATACAAAACAAGGAAAAGCTGTAGCTCCTGTAAAAATTTATTTCAAGGACAAGTAAAAAGAATACAATGTGATGGAGCATGCAAAAATATGTTGCATTTGTCGTGTATTTCTATGGGAATTGAAGTTTACCAAAAGTATTTGGAATCGGATAGCATTCTCTGGTTTTGTACAAATTGTGAAAATCAACGCCAACAACGTCGCTCAATTCTATCTTCAAATTTGAATACGCCTTCAAATAGTAAAATTTCTACTGTTCCTGAGTTAAAAACCCCAGTCAATAATTCATTGGAAGCAAAAATAAATCTAATCCTACAAAGAATAGACAGCTTTGGTGAATACTTTAGTGAAATATCGAAAAGGCTAAATAAGCTTAGTGATATTGTGGATACTATAGTGGAGGAAAATATAAATTTGAGGAACGAAAACGAAATTTTGAGCAGAGAAAATAAAAATAAATTCTAATGAAATTGAACGTATGAAACAAAAGGAATTCAATAATTTTATCGAGATTCATGGAATTCCAGAAAATGTTGAAAATATTATGGAGGTAAGCAAATCTATTTTTAATTCTATTAATATTAATTAACAAGGACAAATAGCAGAAATGTTATTCGAAAACAGTAAACAATCAATATTAGCTAAAGAAAATAAAATTTTAATATAAAATTTAAAGAAGAGGAAATTAAAAGAAAAACATTAATCGCTAGGAAAAAAAAAGAATAGCATTATCCTCAATAATTGGGGGCAACGATAATAATAATAAATATATTTATATTTACGTAAAATCTAAAAAGGGACAAAAAACTTAAATATGTATGGGCAAAGGATGGCAAAATTTTTGTAAGGAAAGAGGATAAATCTAAGGTTGTCAAAATATATGACATCGATTCACTTAATGACGTCATTCAATGATAATGTAAACAATTTCACGCTGCCATTTTACCCTAATAATAATAAAATTAAATGTTTAAATCAACTATCTTTTTCTAATAGGAACTCACTCAAGATCTTTTACATTAACATTCGAAGCTTAAAAAATAAAATAATTAACTTACTTTATATACATGATAATGTGCCTGGAACTATACATGTACTTATTCTTTCTGAAACCTGAATAAAAAATGATGACCAAGGTTGTACAGATTTACCAAACTTTTCCAAGGTTCTAGCTGGTATAGATGCCAGAAGAGGTGGTGGTGTGAGAAAAAATTTTTTGTGATAATTACACTAATTTAATTACAATAGAGATAAAACTAGAAAACAATACAAATTATAACATTACTGCAATCTATCAACCACCTGTTAACAATTTAGAACACATAAAAAATTTTTTTAAATTACTTGACGATCACTTAATTGAATATAGCAATACTAATTCACCAATTACTGGCGACTTTAATTTTAATATTTTGAAAGAAAATGACTCACAAATTAATGATCACAAAAATATTATCGAAACGAATGGTTTTTTATTTTGTAACAAAAAATAACACGGCGTTCAACACGTGCTTAGATCACATACTAACTAATGACATTAATAACAACATAAATATAACTCAATTAGAATACAATATATCTGACCATGATTTATTATTTATTGAATTGAATTCGCTCAAAATAGCAATTGATGTACCTGATAAAAAATATGATGTATACGAAAAGACTAACTATGATGTATTTAAAAAAAAATCTGCGTTTTTAACATTTTTCGCGATTAAACAAGGGTTATAATATTCAATGTTTCAAATGCTTTATTTTTTTTTAATGCTTTTACCAGGGCTATACAATATTCGCTGGTCTGTAATTCTTCTATTAATATGATAAATTATTGGTAATCCCTCGTTATTTTGAATATATTTATTTTCATCTAGATATATGAATGTTTCTGGTGGAATCATACCATTTTTCATTGCTAGTTTAAAATATTCTTCATTAGGATAATACTTTACAAAAACAAGAGAAACATGGCAAATCTGCGAGTTTTCTTGTATTTCTCTTGTTTTTGTAAAGTGGTTCTTGATTATTTTTATAATAAACAGATCTATTCGTTCAATTTTTGCTGTTTCGTAGATATATTTTGTTCTGTAATAACGTTTATAATCAGTTTGTGGATCCCGAATTTTACCAAGACAAGCTCTCAAAATGTATCTTTCCATTTTTCTAATTTTTTCCATATTTCCTGCGCTGATGTTGTACTAAATTTGAGCACCATATGTTATTATAGGTCTAATTAATGATTTATAAGCAATTATTTTGACTTTCGAACTTATTTTTTTATTATAATTACACATTGAAAATGCACATTTCGCTTTTTTTAACTGATTTTCAACGTGTTGCGTGTAATTTAATCTATTTGTTAAGTATACACCTAAATATCGTACTACATTCTTGTGTGGGATTATTACATTGTTTTTAGTTTTGATCTGAAAATTTCTCCAATATCTCTTAATGTTATAATTACAGTTTTCTAGCCCTAGTCTGAACAGGATTGTTTCGCTTTTTGTCTCGTTTATGATTAGATTCCAATCATAAAGAAACTCTTCGACGTGATTGTATAAATTTTGCAATTTTATTTGTGCTTCAGTACACTTGTCGGCACTTGTGTAAATCACTATGTCGTCTGCGAAAGCTATTGCCCTATTTGTGTTTATTTCAAAGTCTTTATGTCGAAATATATCTGACATAAAGATATTAAATAAAATCGGAGCCAGCACTGTGCCTTGTTGTAGACCAGAAGTAACATTGTATAACATTTCCGAGTTTTCATTATTACTTGTTATCACAAACTTCTTTTTGGTGATCAGTTGATATACTATGAGTATTATTATTTCTGGGAATTTATATTTTGTCATTTTATATATTAGACCATCTATCCACAATGTATCAAATGCAGTCTTAAGATCTATCAGACATGCTCCTACACATTTTCTTGAATTTAGATTCCAGCAAATATCTGATGTGATTTTGTTAATTGCATGCGTTGTACTGTGCTTTGTTCTAAACCCAAATTGATTTTCTGGTATGATATTTTCCTTTTCCAAGATTATATCTAATTTGATTTTAATTACTTGTTCGAATATTTTACTAATATTTGGCAACATATTTATAGGTCTATAGCTTTGGGGATCTTGTGGATCTTTTCCCGGTTTTTTAATTGGTACGACTTTTGATATTTTCCACTTTTCAATTATGTAACTATTATTTATCATATTATTAAATAATATACAATACTTTATCACAATTTCTTTTGGCAATTTTTTTAATATAAAATTGGGTATTTCATCTATACCATAAGATTTCTTATTATTTATATTCTTCAGAATTTTTTTTATTTCATTATAAGTGGTAAATATTTTATTGTCTAGTTTATCACTATCAGCCTTCCTATTATTATTAAATTCGATGTGTCTACCATTTGAATTGATTTTATTTTCCAATTTTTGCCTGATTTTCTTCTCAGTTATTTTAACTTGACGATTAAGAGCTATGTTATTTTTATTTCTAGTTCCATGATGTACTTTTTCATAATATTTTGCTAAGACATTCATTTTTTCTTGATTATTAGTAACTATAAAATTTCCGTTTTCTTTATACAAAGAATTTTTTTTAATACCAGCTTCTTCTAGTAGGTTTTCTTGGTCTTGTTTAATTCTCAGATCGTTTATGTTTTGACTATTTTCTTTTTTTCTAAATAATTTATTTATTTGATTAAACATATTCCTAGATGGTCTTACAGATTCTAATTCTTTTGTCCAACATTTATTTATTTCGATTTTAATATTGTCTTTTATCAACTTCTGTAAATTTTTTATTAGTGACTTACATTGGTTTATCAAATTATTGTTTCTATTGGTTATATTTGTACGTCTTAAGTAGTTTAGTTTTTTAATCATTAAATTTTTACGTGATATTAATTCTTTAACTAATTTATTTTCAAATTTGAGGGATGAACTTTTCAATTTAATTTTTGGTACACTATAATCAATAGCCATTTTTATAATTTCTTCCATTTTATTTAAATAGTTTTCTATTTCCTCATTATTTAGACTTCTATTATTATCTATTATAAAGTTTGAATTCAACAATTTAAGTTTTTTATAAAATTTTTCCCAGATAATGTTATTATAGTTTCGCCTAGACTTATGCAATAATTTTTCGATGTAGAATTTACTATTATATTCTTTCTCTATGACTATGAGTACTGCTTTATGATCACTATCATAATCTATTGTTTCTAATTTCTCCGTAAAATCGTTTGTCATTATTCCCAGTCTTGTGTCCACTAACGCAATATCTAGAAACGAATTTGCTCTTGAAAATGTTGGGTCTTTAGTATTATACATCCTACATTTATATTCGATATCTTTTTCAGACAAGAATTTTTTCAAAATATTGCCCTTACTATTATTGTATCTGTTTCCCCAATCTTGATGCTTAGCATTTAAGTCTCCTGCTATAACATAATAATTATTGTTATTGCCTAACTTTAACTCATGAAAAATTTTTTGTAAATCTTTTTTAAATTCATTTCTGTCATTATTAGCTGAGTATACTGATAATATATATAAGTTCTGACTTGCATTAATTTTTAAATTAACGGCCGATATTTCTATACTATTGTTCATAGAAAATGATCCTTTAATTTCTTTATGTTTCATATCTTCTCTTATTAATATGGCATAATAATTATAATGTCTATAGTTCAATTTTGTTCCATTTAAAAGCATAATATCAGGCTGATGTTTTTCTAAAAAATATGTTAATCCTATTCTTTTTTGGTGAGAGATTAAAGAGTTTATGTTTAATGAAATTATTCTAATACTACTTATTTCTATCATTAACAATACTAAATAAGATTTCTATTTGTTTACTTTGTTCTGAAACTTTATTATCTAATATGTTTAATCTTTTATTAATTGATTTAATTTCATTTACCAATTCTGTCCATGGAGGTTCAGTTTGTCGTGAATTTTCAAGTTCATTCTTCTGCACCACTCTTGTAATTGCTGCATATGTTGTATTTGGCTTCACAAATTGAGATGTATTATTATTTGTTTGAATTTTACTTACATTCAAATTCCTTTTTGAGTTTTTTGCTTTAGCAACAAGCTCTTTATATTTTTCACAACCTCTGTATGATGCTGGGTGTCCATCTTTTTTACATAGAACACATTTTAATTTATGTTTGGTATTATTAGCTTCATTTTCATTTCCTGACCTTTTTGGGATCTCACATTTCTCTGGTACATGATTTGCTCCACATTTTACGCACCTTATTTTAAGATTGCAATTTACGGCTGCGTGTCCGAGTCTCTGGCATTTTGTACACTGTGGTAGTTTAGATTTTTTTATTAGTGTTTCCCATTGAATTATTCTGTTTTCTATATGTCTTATTTTTCTTATATCATTAATCTTTGTGCATGGTGAAATTTGAACAATAAATAATGATGTATTATATTGATTTTGTTTCGAATGCTTTGTAACGAAACGCTTAACACTTTCAAATTTAACATCAGGTATGCCAATGTGGTTCAATGTTTCTAATATTTTAGATGGCTCATCTTCTGCATCTAGTCCTCTTATGATTAATGTTTTGTTTTTAGTTTCAATAGGTGTAAAAGTGAAATAATCTTTTTTGAGTTCCGTTAGTTCAGTTTTGATTTTATTATATTGCTCTAATTTTTCACTATAAATTACAAATTTGTTTTTATTAATTTTTCTTATTTTGAAATCATTAGTTGATATTTTGTTTTTAATTTGATTTGTGATCAAATTAATTTGATTATCATACACATATATTGGTGGTATTTTTTTTTGTTGTTTTTCATTATTCATGTGCGCATGATTGATGTTATTATTATTATTATGATTATTATTCTTATAATTTTGATTTTGATTATCAATGTAATTGTCAATTTTTTTATTATGCATGTGGTCATGATTGTTTGTGTTATTATTATTATTACTTTTATTTTTATTTTTATCATAATGATTTTGATCATCACTGCACATATCATCATCAAATAATGTTGAATATGATTTTATAGAAATATTATCACATTCTTCATAATATGTTGAGTTCTTTGAACTGCTTGGTATATTATTGTTTTGCAATTGTTTTTGTAGTTGTGAAACTAATGCATTTAATCTTAATATCTCAGCTTTTAAGAGTTTTGTCTCTTGTTGAGAATTTTGTTTTTTTTTATTTCGCATGGTAACAACAATGTCATTACTATGGCACGTTTTTCTTATTTTTTTCACATGTTCTTTCATGTAAGTTTTTATTTATTTTTTTTCTTTTTATTGTTTTTGTTTGCACTTATTTTGCTTAAAAATTATAAATTAATAATTAATAATTTTATTAAGTAATTATTTAATTCTAAATTTTCAAATATTTAGTATTATTGTTAGGTATATATATATACATATATATTATGCATATAATATATTTTTTTACTTTAACTTTTATTCAGAAAACAATCTTTACGATGTGTTCACCTTGAGATCACAACTCGACTCTCTGTTCCAAATTTTATATAGTATTTTTCTTCATCATTGTCCATTTTTCTTGCTTGCGGTCTGTTTCCATATGTTTCGTCCGAGTTTATCCGAGGCGAGTTGTAATTTTCTATTATGTTACATTTGTAGTTTCACTAGGTGAGTTTTCAGCACGACGCTTGCAAGACTATTAATTTATATCCCCTACAGTCACGGTAACCTAGTTGTACCCCCAATCCCTTATTTTAACATGTCTAAAGTTTGTTTGTCCACTTTCTTTTTCGTGGAACCTTGTGGGGAATGTTTGAATACTCTTTTTCGTGAATAGTGGTGGGGAATGTTTGAATATTATTTGATGATTCATGGTCTCAATGTTTGTAAATTGTTGACCGACCCGATAAAACAGGTACCTATATTCATAATTATTTATGAATAAGAGAAGGCCCCTGTATTCATAATGATTTATGATTGTCTTTGTTTGAGTATTATGTTTAAATGAATTATCTGAGTTTATTTCTAAAGAATATGAGTGAGTAGCAACAGAATAATAATGGCTTTGGTCTTGTTAAAATGTTATTTTATTCATTATTTCAATACAATTATTTTTTAAATCAATTTTAGCCTTTGTTGCTTGTAAAATTTTCGTATCAAAAATTGCGTCAAATTCTTTATTGCTAATTTTAAAAGGTTTTCAAACCATATTGGTCGTATGGTCGAATTCAAAACAACATTGAATTGTTCATAAATAATTTCGTAAGATATGTATTTTATTTTTTTCAGTTAATGCTTGCATTTCTAGTGGTCTTTTAATTTCTTTCGTTTGATATTATTCATTAATAATAGAAATTGTAGAGCCCGTCTCGATTTTTCGTAAAATTCCTAATTTGAATATAACTACTAGGGTAATGTTGGTAATTTCTGTTATTATTACGATATTTATAACTTTAATAATTTTTATCATTGTTACGATTATTGTTATTATTATAATTATAACTGCGATTATTATAATTTTAATAATTACTGTTGTTATAACCAAAGTATATCTACTAATAAGTAGTTCGACTCTCCGTTTACATCACACTAATGCAGTCACTCACCAATATTTGTGTATAAAAAATTCCCTTAGCTAAAAGAATTAAGCAGTAAACCTTCTTATTTTAATTTTTATACAAATAAGAATTTTTGGGAGAGGGAAAAAGTACGCAATAGATGCCTACCGGTTTTTTTATAATGTATTTTTAAAAGCGGGGGTTATTTTTTTTCCCTATATAAAGTATAGGAAAAAATATTAAGAATTTTAAAGGCGGGAGTTTTATTTTTGTAACTTGTTCCAGTACAAGATGGCAAAAAAGGTGATTCATATTATAAAAGCTAAGAGGAAAAAAAGTGTTTAAAAAAATTATTATAATTTATATAATATAATTCTGAAAAATATTAAAAAACAATTTAAATAGTTGTGAAAAAAAAAAACATTTTTTTTTAATAATAATGAGTAAACATTATTTGAAGTGTTTTAAATTTTGTGAGTAAGGAGAAAAAGCCGTCACGAAAATTTCATTTGTTGCCAAAAGATGTGTAGAGGTAAATATTATGTACTTTTGAAAATATTTTAAAACACAGTCTTTTCAATTTGTAATTGAAATGAATGCCTTCAATTTTCGTGGATAATTTAAAGAATTTAGAAAATACTTTTATTAAACTTTTTAATGATATTTGTACAGAAAAAAATTTAGAATGTAAAATATATGAACACTTAAAAAATAATTTCAACTATAAAAGTTGTTGCAAGTCCGACAAAACATATTTCATTAAACTCTATATTAGAATTAGAATTTACCACATAATAAAAAGTTTTGATGAAACTATAAAATAATTTGATATAAAACAAAAAAATTTTAGTATTAAGCATTTGTAGTTAATAATTATTAATAAATAAAATAAAAAAAATAATCTTTAAATTTTTGGTTTTTGTTTCAATTTTAATAAATTTAGAACATATTTCCCGTGAATCGGTAATAATTATGTTTCATAAAGCATTATTCAGTATGTATACACCTTTTTTTTCTTTATAAATTACTTTATTTCTATGTCACTACATGCATGTGTCTGACCATTGGTGCAGTGGTTATGGCACCGGTCCTTTAACCGAAGGGTCTCGGGTTCAAACCCCGGTCAGGTCACTATTAAAATTATATTCAATATTATTATAACTTAATATTATACAATACTTTTCAAATATTCGTAATATTCCACATTAAAAAAAAAACTAAAAAAAATAAACAGTAAATATTAATAACCTCAAATAATTAATATAAATAAAAACTACGGCAGATTAGTCACCTACCTAGTTAAACTCTATGACGCTATGAAACTAGTGCATGAGAAATCATGCACTAGCCCTATGCTCCTTCTAGGAGTGAATAAGGAAAAAAAAAAAAAAAAAAAAAAAAAAAAAAACATGCATGTGTACATTCATACATGAAATTTCAAGCTCTTTTGCTTTCATACATTCGAATTTGTTACCTAACTTTAATAAAATGAAAAATAAATTTTGTTACGAGTATTATCAAAATAAAAATAACAAAATTTTTATCTAACTTAATTTAATTTTATTTCAGTTCAATGTTTTTGATACACTCGTTTGTTTACCATATTTTGTTTCTTTCTTGCCTACACAACTCTTATTACCATCTATTTCTAAAAAAATCAAGGGATTTTTTAAGAATTTGGAAACAAATTACAAACGAAAACTAACGGAATGGAACGAGTCGAATTACTTATTAGCAGATATACTTTGGTTATAACGACCACTTGGGTAATTATTATTAGTAAAGCCATTATTGTATCGAATTTTGCAGTTATTGTTATTATTATTGAAATTCTTTTGACTTAAATTGTCATTATGATGCGATATATCCGTTTCGAGTAACTCATTTTAAGCGTCTTCTAAAGCGAAACATTTTTAATTTTGGGAAACATTCTATCTTCTCGCAGGATTATGCACACAAATTTTTCTATTCCTTTCCTTATTAATTATACGAAATTCTAATTTTTTCGTATCATCTAATTTGATTTTAAAATTTAATTTCTGTAAAATTTTAAAAAGCTCCTTATAGTATTAACTTCCTTGAAAATATTTAATTCAGTTGGTTTACCCTCCAATTTGAGATATGACTCCTGCATCCCAAATGGCAATGGCGGCTAGACTTTGTATCTTTGATGTCGGAATATTCAATAGATACCTTTTTGAATTATTTTTACCAGCAAAATTTAGAATACCTTCTACTTCTTTAATGAAATTTGATAATTCAAAGACATCGTCAACTGAAAATATTGGGGCGAATCTAATTATAATAACTAATTATAGCTTTGCTACTTTTTTCCAAAGTATATTTATTAGTATGTAGTTCGACTCTAAAATTTGTAATTAGTAATTGTCATTATATTGTAATATAAACTATGAATTTTTTATTTTTATTTCAATTTTGTTTAAAAATGTACAAACACATAAAAATTTTGTTTGTTTTGTGCAGCCACGCGTATCGGCAATATGAATTTTTTTTTATAAATTGTTTAATTTCTATGCCTCGTCTACATTGCGGCTTGACGTGAAATCAGCTGCGTTTTTACTATGTTTATAATATTAAATTTCTAATCATTATTAACATTTCAAGTCAAGTAAGCGACTTGAGTGAAGCTGGCTTCAGGTCAAGTAACATTTATATAGACAATAATAAACTTGAAGCAGCCATATAAACGAGGTACATACATACTCGTATTACTACATCATATTGTGTATTTACCTTGAATAGGTATGTATCTATAACAAAGTATGAAATTTTAAATTTATATAGCTATTACTTTCATACATTCGAATGTTTTTAACCAACTTTTATGAAATGGAAAATAAAATATGAAAAAACAAATTTTGTTATCAAAATAAAAATAATAAAATGTTTAACCTAACTTTATTTAATTTTATTTCAGTTCAATGTTTTTGATACACTCTTTTGTTTACAATATTTCGTTTTTTTCTTGCTTGCACAACTCTTATTACCATCTATCTCTAAAGAAAAATGGAATATTTTAAAATTTTGGAAGTGGCAATTTTAAAGTTTTGGAAGTGGAAGAAGGAACGAGTCGAACTACTTATTAATAGATATACTTTGCTTATTCCGTTTGCCATATTTGATTCCACTATCAGATTAATAACGTCATTTTGACCCACTTCTTCAACAGTGGGTAAGCATTTTGTTTTGTTTTTTTTTCACACAATACGGTTTATAAAATTTATGTGAATTGATTAATGTTTAAAATGGAAACTAACTATTATTTATGTAATGTTGCTTTGTTTATTGATAAAGATATATGTACATAGTAAAATATTTTTAACTGTAATAACACTTTTACACTTTTTATAGAGTTATTTAAAATTTTGTTTTTCTGTAGAATAATTTTTTGTTTAACCACAGTTATTTCGTAATGTGTTTTTTGAATAATTAGTTAAACTATCCTACCGAGGACTGCACCAGTTTGTAATGTGTAAGAAAAGGACAGTAAAGATTTAATTTTTAATTTTTCCTTTATTAAATATTAATTAAGACTAAAAATAAAATAATTAATAAAATAGTTATATTCTGTTAGGTCGGAAACCAAACTGATCTTTATATCCATACGAACGTATGTTCGAAGCGTATACTATATTTGCCTTACCGTTTGTAATGTTAAGAAATAATGGTCTGAGATATAGACTCAAGTGTATGTTTTTGATCAGCGTCGAATTCTGATTCGATTTAGCTTTATCTGTCCGTCCGTACGATAGATCAAAACTAATTGAGCTAAGTTCACCAAATTTTCACAAATTATTTATTATAGATAATGCCAGAACCATATTTAAATTGGATATGATCGGGGTACCGGTTCGGGTAGCTGCCATACAACTTCAAAATTTATTTGACTATATCTTAGAAACTATGAAAGTTTTGGCATTGAAATTTCACACAAGTAAATAATAATGTAGGGCCGATGTGTTTCATAAAAGTCGTTGAAATTTCTTGGCTCCTTTTGGTAGCTGTCACACAACTTCAAAAGTTATTTGGCTATATCTCAGAAACTATAAAAGCTATTGAAATTTCACAAAAGCGAATATATTAGTACTGCAAAAGTGTTTGAGGAAATTCGTTGAAATTGCTTGGCGCTTTCTTGTACCTGCCTTATAACTTCTTGTACCTGCTATACAGTAGTTTGGCCATATCTTATAAAATATGGAAAACACAGTACTGAAATTTTACATAAATTAATATGGGAACTTAAAGTTATAGTCTCTCCCATAGTCAGCTATGACATATTTAACATAGAATAACAAATTCGTACGGGTATCACGGAGTTGACATGGTCAACCCTATTTTTTCTCGTTAATTTAAAAATAAGAAAAAGAAATTTGATATTGTCAACACAAACCCAACCGCAATGTGTTTTTTCTAGTTAAGTAAAAGTGTTACAGAATATTATAAAAATGCATGTTAAGTACTTCTTTCCAATTTTTAGGGCATTACTAAGCTTATAGGTAACATTCCTAGAAAAATGTAAATTTGGCTCTTTCGCTTTGTGCTATCAGAATTCACTGAAATGTTTGCCAGTTGGCTTCGGTAACAACCGGAATTCAAATATCAAATTTCAAGAAATTCCATCAATTCGTCCCGTAGATATGGTAAAAAAATGTAAAATCGGCTCCGAGATCAGTTTCCGAGCCCTGATTTTTCCAAAAAATTTATAGATTCGTTGCTTTAATACATCGAATTTAAATATTAAATTTCAATGAAATTGGTTGATTACTGCCCTTTATATACCCAAAAATGGAGAAGTGCGTTCCCACCGAAAATTCGATATGCAAAATTTGTTGCCATCACATAACCTACCTATTGTATATAAAATTCGGTCGGTAATACATAAGAAAAGAAACGCGTGATAAGTTTATTGTGTTAATTTAAATTTAGGTTTTCAATTGGTTTGTTTCCTCAGTGTTGAAATAAATTTTAATTATATATTTTGTTTGTTATAAGTATATTTGCTAATTAAAAAATTTGTTAAAACGAATTCGTTACAAAATTAGTACAATGATTTTAAATAAGCTCTTATCGTGTTAGATACATATATGAAATTTCATATGTAAGTGTTTAAAAAAAATAAAAAAATAAACAAATGAAAAGAAATTGTAACTGAAAAAATAGAAATAAAAAATGTAATTTATGATTCTAATAATTATATTTATAGATTAGGAGTGATTCTACATATTGTTACTTTTGTATATGTAACTTGCCCTTCAATTGGTCTCGAACGGCTGGTGGACTTCGCTAAGCGTACTGCAAAAGTGGTGGTAATTGCCTGCGATGCTAGTGGCCTTCACATTGGGTTCCAGACACCCGCTGGACAACAGGTGCCGACGTACTATCGAGTCAAGAAAAGTACAAACTTATAGAGATTTGAAGGAACGTGTAGGCTTGATAGTGGCAAGTGCTATGACTGCTGGGGATCTGGAAGTCCTCTAGAGGTAGCTAACTTTTATGAAAAGAAAAATAAAATATGAAAAAACAAATTTTGTTATCAAAATAAAAATAATATAATTCAAAATGTTTATCTTTTTTTCGTCTGCATATCCATTAGCTGGACGTAAGCGAATCACATGTTATAGTTTTACTGTTGTTGTTACTATTGCTGATGTTAGTTTTGAATTTTTAAGAAATTTGGGAAACTACTTCTTTGAACTGGTCTCGATCTTCCACAATACGCATCAACTCGCCAATATTTTGTATACCGGTCCAGTTCCGTATATTACGCAGCCAGGACAGTTGTTTTCGACCAACGCCTCTTCTGCCTTCAATTTTGCCTTGAATTATAAGTTGCAAAAGTTGATATTTTTCTCCGCGCATGACATGTCCGAAATATGAAGTCTTTCTTTTCTTTATGTTCCTTAGTAGTTCCCTTGTTTTTTGGACTCTTTGAAGGACTTCATTATTTGAAATGTGTTCCGTCCATGATATTCGGAGCATTTTTCTGTATGACCACATTTCAAAAGCCTCCAATTTGTTCATCAACGGAGCTCCCAAAGTCCAACATTCCGCACCATAAAGTAGAACTGACCAAACATAGCGTTTCAGAAATCGCAGTCCTAAGTTTATGTTTATATTTCTGCTAGTTAAAATTTTATTATATTTGCAGAAAGAGTTGCGTGCCATTTCTATTCTACACCTAATTTCTTTTTCGGAGCTTCATTCTTCAGTAAGCCAGCAACCAAGGTATTTAAAACTGTTGACTCGTTCTATTGGTGCATTGGTAATTAGGATTTTGGCATTTAGAAATGGTGTCTTATCCCTACTCACAATCATAAATTTTGTTTCTGTTATATTTATGTGAAGACCGTATTCTTGGCTATGTTCGCTTACTTGATCAACCAAGGATTGAAGATCATTCATATTGTCGGCTATTAGGGTTGTGTCGTCTGCATATCGAATGTTGTTTATGTATTTGCCATTCACTTTTATCCCTGTTGGCATTGTTTCGATTGCCTCTTGAAAAATCGCTTCGGCGTAGATGTTAAATAAAAGCGGTGATAGTATACAACCCTGTCGAACTCCTTTTTTTATTTCCACTTCGTTTGTGATACCATCTTTTGTTCTAACATGCGCACTTTGATGCCAGTATAAATTTTGTATGCATCGCATGTCCTTCTCATCAATAAGCATTTTAGCTAATATGTCCATTAATTTGTTATGATTGACATTGTCAAACGCTTTTTCATAATCGATGAAACACAAAAATACGTCTTTCCTAACATCGCGACAATTTTGTACCAAAACTTGAATACTAAATAGCGCTTCTCGCGTTCCTGTTCCATCTTTGAATCCAAACTGGGTTGTACCCAAACTTTTTTTCACATTTCTTATAGATTCGATTATGTAGTATTTTCAAGAATATTTTTAAAGCGTGACTCATCAGGCTTATCAAACGATGTTCATTGCATGTTTTGGCATTGTTCTTTTTTGGCAATGGTATGAAGGTGGATTTTAGCCAATCTGTAGGGAATTGTCCACTATCGTAAATATGATTAAATAATTTTTCCAGAATCATCAATTTCTCATCATCTATAAGTTTTATTATTTCAACCGGTAAATCATCTGGTCCAGCCGCTTTGTTATCTTTAGATAATTGTATAGCTTTTCGAACTTCATCTCGTGTTATAGATGGTCCCGTAAGTTGCCTACTGGACGAGTTGTTATTCGAAATATCAAGTCTATTGTGATCTGAGAATATCTCTTTAATGTATTTTGCCCAAAAATCTTTTCTTTCTTCGCTATCAACAATTATTTGGTTTCTATGATTTACCAGAATAGATGGATTTGATTTACGATATTGTCCCGATATTTCCTTTATTTTTCTATGAAGGCTGAAATCGTTGTGTGTACTTTGTATTTGTTCGATTTGTTCGCATTCATTCTTTAGTCAATTTGCTTTTGCCTTCCGACATTCCTTTCCAATTACTTTTTGTATTCGACGATATTCTAAAATATTTTTATTTTTGTGTGTTCTTCTTTCATCCATTAGTGATAAAATTGCTGTTGTCATCCATCTTTGTTTTGGAACAGATTTCTTTGTTCCAAAAATGTTCTTAGATGTGTCATATAGCATTGTTTTTACTTTATTCCAATATATGTTGACGTTTTCTATATTATCATTAATAATTGTATTTAATCGGTTGTTAACTTCTGTAGAAATGTTAAATTTGATTTCATCATTTTTCAATTTGCCTACATCTAATTTTGACTGTTGCCGATTTCTTTTTATTCTTGCTAATTTGATTTTAACATTAGCCTGCAATAAGTTGTGGTCTGATGGCACGTCAGCCCCCGGGTAAGTAGAAACCTTCATTATAGAAGTAGCAAATCTTTTGTTTATTAAGATAAAGTCAATTTGATTTCGCAAGATATTTCCAGCATTATCTTACGGCGATTTCCAGGTGTAAAATTCTCTAGGTGGTAAACGAAACCACGTATTTGTAACTTTGAATTTAAATTCTTCACAGAACTCTATTAGACGGTTACCTCTGTTATTTCTTGTTCCTAAGCCAAATGGACCTACTATATCATTGACTCTTCCAGTACCAATTTTTGCGTTGAAGTCCCCCATTATAATAGTCATTTCATGTGGTTTCGTTAATTTTAGTAAACTTTCTATTTCACAGTAAAACCCTTCAATCTCGTCATCATCTTTTTCTGCCGTTGGTTCGTATATTTGAATTACATTTAGTTCTACAGGTTTGGTGTTAATTTTTAATAGCATTGGTCTGTCTGAGAGTGGTATAAAGTTTGTTACACATTTGGCCAGATGTTCTGTGACTATTATACCGACACCATTCCGATGACTAGGAGAATTATTGCCAGAGTAGTGAAATTTTACGCCCTGTGCCGAACATTCACCACCGTTTGGCCACCATGTTTCGCAAATTCCCATAATATCTATTTTTAATCTTTGCATTTCCTGAATTGTGTTCGCAAATTTGCCTGGCTCATACAAACTATTAACGTTCCAGGTACCTATTCTTAATCTATTTTTTGTTTTTCCTCCGGGTATTTGTAACACCCCCCTACCGGAGACTGGGGTGTCCGAGGCTGTGTTGTTCGTGTTTGCATGTGATTTTTTTCTAGGAAATAATGAGCCTTATTCTAGTTGTCGCGTCACTTACGTGACATTTGTCGTTGTCGTTGTCACATCATTTGAAATGTGGTATTCTAGTTGTCGAGTGACGTGACTGCGAGAAATAAAAGAAAATGAAACGTTTCAAGTGAAATTGATACATTTTAAAAAGAAATTTTGGCGAGTAAAGTTCAAACTAAAAATAAAAATTCGGTGTATATATTTATTTTTTTAAATACGGAAGTAAAAAATGTCGTCATTTGCATTATGGTTTATGGATTCATCAGACTCCGAGAGTGATGAAATTGAAAAAAAGCAACAATTAAGGATCAAAAGATTTAAGATTAGGGACAGCTCTAATCCATTGGATTTGCCAAATGGAGTGTAAGATAATAATTTTTTCAAATACATTATTTACAAATATTTTATTTTATTCACAGATTTATAAGCTATTACAGACTTTCAAACTATATATTATATGGTTTAATTTATGTATTAAATTACAAAATTTATTATTTTTTATATTTTTATTAAATTGTCTTGTTTAAACTTACATTTTTGGTGTATCCATCTCGCTTGTCACTTGTTAAATACTTTTCGACAAAAAACGTCGTTTCACTACGACATGTGTACCTGAAACACATTTTCCCGCTATTCCACGACACGTGTCACTTTAATCGCCATTTAGAATATCAAATTCAAGTCGTGACGACAATTGTCGCTCTACTTCGGCAACTAGAATAAGGCTCAATACTTCAGCGGTTTTCCATTGCCTTCTGAAGGGTTTTACAGTTTTCCATCTATATTGATTGAATGTTTACCTAACTTTATTTAATTTTATTTCAGTTCACTGTTTTTGATACACTCTTTTGTTTACAATATTTCTTTTTACCGACCGTATTGTGTAAACAATAGGTAGGTTATGTGATGGCAACAAATTTTGCATATCGAGTTTTCGGTGGGAATGCACTTCTCCACAGTAGGGAAGTGTAAGTAAACTATTTTTAGCAACCTGTCGGTCTGTCCGTCTGTCGGTCTGTCGGTCTGTGTGTGCATGCGTGTATCTCAAGTTCGGCTAAACCGATTTTGATGAAATTTTATATGAAAGTTTGTTTTCACCATGGCACGGATCGATCAACTTTTGGTTAAATCAGGCCTCGGGAACTGCACTTTTTAGCGGGCCTGTTTTACATTTTTGAACATTTTGAAGAAAATATTCAACCGATTTACTTGAAATTTTATATATAAGCTCAGCTCGACCGTCCGCAAAAATTGCTATGTTTTGGAAGAAATCAGGCATCGGCAACTAGGCGTTTACTACGGGCCAAACATACACTTTTGTGTATATAAAGAGAAATAATCAACCGATTTCATTGAAATTTAATATATGAATTAATCATATTAAAGGAATGAACATATAACTTTTTTGAAAAGATCAGGGCTCGAGAACTGATTTGCGGGCCGATTTTACATTTTTCACCATATCCACAGAACAAATTGATGGAATTTCTTGAAATTTGATATTTGAGTTCTGGTTGTTACCGAAACTAACTGGCGAGCATTTCAGGGAAAGCGAAACTCTACTAAGAACCAAATTTACATTTTTCTAAGTATGTTAACTATAAGCTTACTAATGTCCTAAAAATTTTTTTTTTTCCTTCTTTACTCCTAGGAGGAGTATAGGGCTAGTGCATGATATCTATCATGCCCTAGTTTCTTATAGTCATAGAGAGTTAGCTAGGTAGGTGACTAGCCTGCCGTAGTTTTATTTATATTAATTATTTGAGGTTATTAATATTTACTGTTTATTTTTCTTAGTTTTTAGTATCGAATATTATGAATATTTGAAAATTACTTGTTTTTTAATATTTATTAGTATTGCATATTAAGTTATATAATATTGAATATAATTTTTTATAGTGACCTGACCGGGGTTTGAACCCGAGACCCTTCGGTTAAAGGGCCGGTGCCATAACCACTGCACCAATGATCAGATAAAAATTGGAAAGAAGTATTTAACTGACATTTTTATAATATTCTGTAACACTTTCATTTAACTAGACAATAAACAATACGGTCGGTTATGTGCTGACCACATTTTTTTTCTTGCCTGCACAACTCTTATTACCATCTATTTATAAAGAAAAATGGAATACATATTTTAAAATTTTAGAAGTGGCAAGCAAACGAAAAATAATGGAATGGAACGAGTCGAACTACTTATTAATAGATATATGTCCTCTAGAGGTAGAGGACTTCCGCAATAGATGGATAGTCGTCCTCTTTATAGTAAGGCACATTAAAAGGAATATTACATGATGAAATGACCGTTTTTCTGATCTAAAGAGGAGGATTAAACGACTAAATAGGGCGAAAAAACGGTTGCCTGAAAAGTGGAAAATTGAAGAAGGCTGTCAGAAATCCGAATTCATCGTATTCTGTCGAAGAAATCTACAAGACTTGAGCTTTGTTTGAACGTATAAATTCCAACTTGACTCCAAAATAATTCTTGTTTTCAATTTAATATACATAACTCCAATTTGCAACATAAAATATCAGTAATTTGTGAATAAAAAGGAAATATAAAATATAAATTTTATTTTACATAAATTTTTTTCCATCTGAATTTCTGATTATTTTCAATATAACACATTAAAATGTTAATCTATAATTTAAACGTAAATAAACAATATTTCAAATTTCAATTTTAAATAATACTTTATTTTGAATGTAAAGTTCAAATTATATTTTAAATCAAATTTCACTTTGCAAGAAATATTTGAACATTGAAAAGCTAAATTTGTACATAAAAAATTCTTCATCTGAACAAAAGAAATCTGTAAACTAATTCACGACATAATAATATAAAAATTAAATCTATATTATATTGTACAAGCCAAATCCGAAGGCAGCCATCGTGTATTTTCGCTTATATTCTTCATCTTCAGAAGAATAACATAGAAAAAGAAAAAATTATTCTGAATTCTCTCAGCATTTTAGTTACGTACATATCATAAACTGTACACAGATTTGTTGCAGAACTTTTTTATTTTTCGTGTTGTGTTTATTTTTTCATAAGTTTAATAAGCCTGTTACGCACCGCAGAGGTGATAACATTCGTTTCTGTATAATTTATTCTTAATATTATTATTTTGTTATACATTTTCAAATCAGCAAAGAAATATAATTCGTGCATGAATTATACTATTACATATGAAACAAAGTAATACTCAAAAAAGAATATTTTTTACTCATACTCGTAAACTTAAGTAGTCAAGAAATTTTACGTTAATTACATGCATTTATATTATGTTGTAATAGAAAAAATATTTATGTACATGTAAATGAGTACTTATGCATGTAATAATTAAGGTTCAATTCGTTTACAGCCGAGATGATCGGAACATTCGTCATAATGTAAATATAAAGTAATGTTCTCTTGATTTCGTGAACTTCAATGATTATATTCAGGGTGTTTACACCGTGGAATTTCGTTATCATAAAGTGAGTTTCTAATAAGAGCAAAATTTACATTTTTATAGGTATGTTAACTAAAACCGTAATAGCTTCCCTGAAGTGAGGAGTATTAAAAAGACCTTTTCTTAGTCTTATGCAACATTTTAACTAAACTAGACAATATCTTGCGGTCATATGTTACCGTATCAGATTTGATTTATGCATGTTGTACGTGTGCTAGAGCAAACCGACAATGCATAGAGAGGTGAGCTTTGTATTTTTGTCTTGAAACTTAAGTTCATGCTCATTTCAAATCATTACTAATTGATTGACTATGAAAAGCGTGCTGGGTATATGGAAGTATTTTTTTACATTTTGCGAGCCAATCGTAAGCCTTATCTAAGTTTTAACTTTCGTTCCTTTACTAAATGAATTACTAATGTATGTACATGAATTCATATTTTTACACGTTGAGTCTCAATGTATACCAGTAAGCAAATCTGAAATGCCAAAATGGTGAATATAAAAAAACCTATATGCGTTGAATTGCTGAACATACGAATTACTACCGCAACTATAAGTAACGTAAAGATAAATAATTATAACATGGGTTATAAGATGGAACTCAAAGTAACTATTTTTTATATTTTTTATAGTCATGAAACTCAACGTGTTAATTTTGTTTTACTGTTTTCAAAAATATTTTAAATTAGTGCGATTCGCTTTGATTATTTAGATTCGATTTGATTAATTAGATAATGCAATTATTTAATTTTATTGTAAATTTTAAATTGAAAATTTAAAAATGTTTAGCAAGCACTATTGCAACCGTTGCATTTCGTTAATTAAATTCGTTATAGCTGTATGTTGACATTTAATTTCAATCCCATAAAAAACAATTAACAAGAAGTTCCAAATAAATGTTGTAGCTGTTCACATCTTATACAATCTTAATATACACAAATTTATTCAGCGCTGGCAATAAATCCGGTAGCAAATGATAATGGTTGAATTGGGAGAATTTTATGAGTCCTCTTTGTGGTAGATCTCTAACTGTTGAACTGTGTTCCCGAAAGCAAAAATGAGTTTTTAGAATCTAGAACTGAAAACTTTTTGCGTGTTTTTCCGTTGTTGTCTGTAAATCTTGATGTAGGCATTAAAATATGATGCAACAAATAAAGTGTGTTTAACAGTTTTCGATCTGAAATGAACAAAATAAATAACGTTGATTGATGTGATAGATAAACGTTTTTATTATGAAAACTTATTGTACGTCATTTTATTTAATTGCAAAGACAAAACCATATATTTGATAGCTGATTCATTAATTCTGCTATTGCAAACTTTAAGCATTTGTGTTAGAAGGTCCTCTATTAATTTTAAATCATATACAGTTAATGGAAACAACATTTAGACATTTTCTTCAGAATTTAGACATTTTCTTCTTTTGTTCCAAGTATCAGTTTATAAAAATATAAACTGAAACTTGGAACAAAATATAGTAGAGAAAGGACACAACGTACTTTAATACCTTGTGCTCTTGTCCTAATAACCCTAGAGATCATCTGGACTCTCCTCTATTATTTCATTAAAATATATTTGGTAAATTTTCCAGGTTTCTTCCGTTTTATATGCGATAATAAATAGACTAGAATAAGTAAAAAAAACTAAAAAGGTATAACAAATACTATATATAAGTACAAAGTATCTGTTATGTTTATTTAATCTTTAAAATTCTTCCAGCATTTAGGAGATTAAAGACATAAATTAATTCACCCATTTAACACTTTAACTATTATTTTTTTTCAATTGTATGAATTATATAAAGTTTTTTGCTTATTTTATTTAAGAATTTTAATTGCTTTATTAAAAATCATAACATAATTCATAGTTCATTTTATAACTATTTCAACTTTTTTATTTTTTTTTTAAAACTTATCATTTCACGACCAATTTAAAACCATACTAAAATTAAATGAGATCGAGAAATTATTGTTATATTATAATATAACGAAAGAGAGAAGGAAATTAAATAGTTAACAAACAGTTACTTGAATAATATATTTTTTACCACACCTGCTATTAAATTAATAATTTTATTATTACTTGAACAAATGCGATTATCAAAATCGATATTTTTAGTTATTACAATAGTAGGAGTTATTTCTTATACCCGTACGAACGTATGTTCGAAGGTGAAAATATTAGTAGGGCCAATGTGTTTGTTAAAAGTCGTTGAAATTTCTTGGCTTCTTGTGGTAGCTGTCGTACAACTTCAAAAGTTATTTGGCTGTATCTCAGAAACTATAAAAGGTGTAATATTGATATTTCACACAAGCGAATATATTAGTAGGGCCGATGTGCTTGATAAAATTCATTAAAATTTCTTGGCTCTTTCTGGTAGCTGCCGTACGACTTCAATAGTAGTTTAGCACACACAATATTTTGAAAAACACAGTACTGAAATTTTGCATAAATTAATATGGTAATACGGCAACTTAAAATCACTGTCTGTCGCATAGTCAGTTATGGCTTAATTATTCGCACATAGAATAACAAATTCGTACAGTTATCACAGAGTTGACAAGGTCAACTCTATTTTTTCTCGTTTAATAAATCATTTTGTCAAAATGAAAATTTATTGTTATTTAATAGTATTATGTTATTTAATAGTAGTTAATGGGTAATTATTTTCTACCTTTTTATAATATTTTTTACTTTCTTTCAGTTTTATAATTCTTTCTTTTGTAAAGTACCAATGAAATTAATAGTAAAAATTGTTAAAAATATTACCAGTTGTTATTTTAATCATACATGTTATTAAAATAACAAATCTACTATTATTTCAATAACATTGATTATCAAATCTTTAAATAGATTTTTTTAACAACTAGTGTGGCTATATAAACCAAAATGGTTATTATTTCAGCTGTAAATTCAATAATTATCGTTATTATTTTCACAGTTACTAAAAATGTTGCTACAACTACCAACTTACCACCAGTTTTATTATTTTTACAATAACTTTATTACTTTAATAATCAAAGTAAATATTATTATTTTAATAAATTCTACCCTTAATAAAATAACCGTAGTAATTTTACCAATCGTAAAAACTGTTTTATTTTTACTGTTTTGTTAATTAAATTGATAACGATATTTGTTAATTTAATAAAAAGCTTTATTATTCTTTATTATTATAATTTATTAAGTTTTTTAACAACCGTTTTAATAACCAAATTCTTAAAATTTATAACCAAAAATCTTTTGGATAGGTGTCACTTTGGATAAGGCGCTTACGTCGAGCTCCCGTCTTAACACTGTAATTGGAAAGGTCTGGTTTCCCCTCAGTTTTCGAAACTGAGTCTTAAAATCGTGCACTAGATGTACATGTCAATTTTTCGTTCGGTTATTACATACTGTTGCATTATCATTTAATAGTATTGTTACTAACACTATTTCAATGGCCAATAAGAAGGCGAGAAACTTTAAAACTTAATCAGGGCCTTATCATTGGAAGCGACGCGAACGCGTATCACACAGCCTAGGGAAGGTCAGATACAAATACAAAGCGTGAGCCATTTTTGGAATATTTCTTGAGTACTAACATCATTTTATGCAATAGGGGCTCAGAGCCCACTTTTATTATTAATAAAGTTGGGTCAAACCAATGGTTTGTATTGTAGCACTTTTCCCTTCAACAAGTGAAAATACTGCTTTTAAAAACAATCTATGTATATCCACCACATTATTAAAATTATTTTTATTCATAAACGAAACTATTTCTAGGATTGCATATATTTAGGATGAACGACTTATGCTGTATTTGAAATAAAGCAAAAATAAATATAAAGTGGGGTTAACATAATGTACGATTTTAAGGGTTAATTGTGTGAGTTAAGAAAAATAATTATATTTTTTAATGTCATGGAATTCACCGTTAGCTTTTTTCGTTTATAGAAATTTGAAAAAGCTTGCGGTTTCGGAAATATAAGGTGTCAAAAATTCAAATTTTACGAATTTCAAGAGGCGATAACTTGAGAGGGGGTGGAGATGGAAAAAAATTTTCTTCTAACCAAATGAACTATTTGTTAATGTCTAAAAGCCCCTAAAATTTCAAGCTTCTGCAGGCTGGGGTATAGGAGAAAAACGACATCAAAAATTTGGAAAAAAAGGACTTTAGATAACGGTAAATTTGAACGGCCATTTTGTTTTTCTAAAGTTTAGCTATAGTATACCGCGGTAGGGAAAGCAAGCCGCTGCCTTTCTGCGTTTGCAAAATTTCAAAAATGCTTATGGTTTCATTGCAACAAATAGTTAAAATGGGCCATTTTTAGGGCTTTGGGGGGGTATAACTTCTAGAGGGGGGGATATAGGTAAAAATTTTGTTCTACGAAAATAAGTTTCTATTAAAGATCTATGCACGTATTAAATTTCAGCTTTCTATCTTTAAGAATGTAGAAGTTTTGTAAACAGACACACGGACAGACGGACGGACAGAGTGAAACTAATAAGCACTTTTTTTCAAAAAATTTTTGGAAAAGTGCTAAAAACCGGCAAAAGGTTATATTCATAATCCTCTGTCGTTGGGATGGTCACGAATTGGAAGGTTTTGCAAGAGCACTTCTTTTCTGACAACCGTTACATACTTTTTGAATTCATAGCAAAGCAGAATATCCTGCAGACCTTCAGAAACCGTAATACGACTCACTGGTTTAAATTCAGAGAATCTCCTGGGATCTTGTGGTTCACGTGTACCCTAGCTCGATTGAAAAGTTGGCGGAACTGGTTGGTACGCTCATGGGGGTCATTAATATTTCTTCCAAGGCAGCATGCCCTGTCATTATGAACGCAAACCGCGATAGTGGACTGCTGAGTTGGGGATCCTGCGGAAGAAATTTAGGACCCAGTTTAATAAAGTAAAGCATTCCTGTAAGTCGCGAGATTGGGACTTATATAAGGATAACCGCAGGGTGTATAAAAAGGAGCTCAGGAAGGCAGAAATTCTCTCTTGGAGAGAATTCTGCGGAAAAATTGTGGAGAGCGCAGCGGCTTCAAGGCTCAGGAGGGTCTTGCTAAGCGACACAGTCGTGCCCAGTCACCTTCCAGCTGACGCCCTGGTGTTGGCTGTCTCTGGTAAGCATCTTCATGCCTTAAATGGGCAAATTCAAAGAGCATTAAATCTCGTCTGCGACTGGGGTACCGAATGCGGATTAACCATTAACTCTCAGAAAACAGAACTGGTTATTTACACTGGGAAATACAAGGTGCCGAATGTGGTTCCACCAACACTTGGTGGGCCGAGTCTTAGCTTTTTCTCGGAGGCGAAGTTCCTGGGTCTTATTTTGGATTTTAAGCTGAACTGGACGGCAGGACGGCAATGATGTGCGGGGGAGAGCTCCATGCTCTACTAAGCGGCTGGCGGCAGAATCGACCGTGCGCTTGAGAGCTGCGTTACAGTTGTTCGATGGTCACTCGGCCAAACTTCAGACTGCGAAACATATTACTGATCAGATCAACTATATCTCCTTTGTCATTTCATTTAGGAAAAAATTTGGCACTTCGGTTCCGCCTAGGCAAACCAGGTGGGAGATAGACGACACATGGCGTGAATTCATTCATTTCTGCACTGATGGATCCAAGCTGGATGACAGAGCTGGAGCGGGGTCTATTCCGAGCAGCTTGGAGATTTCTTTTCGTCTGCCGAACCACTGCAACGTCTTTCAGATGGAGGTGGTTGCAATAGACGGGGTTCTGCGCTCGTTAATTGTCAACGTGATATTCTGCAGGGTAATCAGTATCTACACTGACAGCCAGGCAGCAATAAGGGTGTTGGATTCAGAACGCTCTGGAACTGCAAGTTTCTTCTCAACGAATTGGCGGATCAGTTATAAATTAACCAGATTTGGGTCTCGGAATCAGCGGAAACTGTAGAGTAGATAAGCTCGCAAGGCATGGAACGACTCTTGGGGTTCTACCTGAAAAGGAAAACCTTGGGATGCCTCTGAGTACGTACGGGCTGGTGCTACGCAACGCAGCAGTTGAGCAAGCCGATCAAAGATTGGCGAACGGAACCACTTGTAACGCAACCAGAGAACTGTGGCCAAGACTGAATCTGCGTAGGAGACGGAGTCCCACCTCCTCTGTTCATGTCCGGCTTTGGTTCGGAGGAGGGCCTATTTGTACCTTCCGGTAGCCGGCTAGATCTAAGCTAACCTAACCTAACCGAAACCTAACCATCTTTAATTAAATTAAGTCTCGCATGAGTTTTCGCAACATTCATTTTTGTTTTTTTTTTCTTAACAAAATTTCAAAAGTTAAATTAATAAAACCACTGACAACGTGGAATAAGATTTTGTATTATAATTATTTTAGAGATAATTAGAAGTATTCGAAAAATAAAAATTTTAGTCGATAATAATATTCACAAAGGAAAGGTTTTATTTTAACTTCCAGAAGGGCTAGAGACATGGGACAAAAGGCATTAGATTTACAAGTAATTGAACTATAATTTCTTAACTTACAAATTTATGTATTTAACTATTATAATAAAACGTTAAGATTTGAAAATAAAGAAAACAGTTGGAAATTAGAGTTTTGATGAATTAAGTAAAAAAAAAATCAAAAATTTAAAAAGAAAAACTACAAATAAAAGCCCTTATTTTAAACTGTTTAAAAATTTTAAATATTGGTGTATGAATATATAAAATAAATCAAATTAATTAATAAAGTAAATCCAAAATTAAAATGAAAAATAAATTGAAACTAAATTCCAAAATAATAATGATAAAAACAAAAATTGTTAAGCTATTTTAAATTTTTGGAAATATTAAAAATAATTTAGCAGTGAAAACAGAAATTCTTCATCCAGAAAAATCTCACACATAAAATTAATAAAAGAGAAATTATAATAAAACAAAAACAACAAAAAAAACTATGAAAAATGGGTATAAACACTCTTGCACCAGCAGTATTGTCAAGATCCGTTTAAATAAATCGAAAGGCTGCCAAATTTTAGCGGACAATGTAAAAATTTCTTTTAGCGCAAACTATTGAGCAAACAGTAGATATATTACATGAAGAGATCTATGCATATTACATTCCCTTTGAAAATAAAAAGGAAAATACGGATAGAAATAATAGTACTCCAAGTCATAGTTTTTCTAATAGAAATTTTTATAGAAATTATCGTTTTAATCAAGCAAAAAACAGTTTTACTAATGCAAACAGTAATAATAATCATTTTCGTTCTAACAGTAATAATAACATCAAGAATAATCATAACAATTACAATAATAACAACTCGGATAATATTGAGAGTACTAATCATTTCAATAGCAGTAAGATTTAAATAATTACTAAATATTACTAATTTTAATAATTATTTAAATAATTCTTTAAATAACTATTTATTATTATTAAATAATTATTAAATAATTAACAGTAATATTTTAATAATTTTAGAAATCGAAAATCTTATCCAGAACTAATGGATGTCGTACCTAGTGATCCTACTAAAATTTACGTCTTAGGTGAAAATACATCAACAAATAATGGCATTCAAAATGTTCGAAAAGCTGCGTCGGACAGTTTCCCCTTATATAAATTTTTAATTTAAGGGTAGGCCACCAAAATTTAATTTTTAAAATAAAAATTAATTTAATAAGTATTAAAACTCTATGCAATATGTTAATATGCGACAAAAAAGTTATAACAATGCGGATTTTGATTCTCCAAATAAAATTAAATTTCTGGAAAGCAATTTTCAAAATACATTCGATGGGTTAATGGACAATACCTTTGATATACCTCTGAAATCTGAAATCAATTATCAAAATAAAACTTTAATGTTGGACTTAGATAATGCACTTCTAATATTAGGTGTGGTCACTTAGACCATACTACAAAAACCGAGCTTTTGAAAATATTGAAGAAGTATCATGAGAGGACGATCTAAGATTTACTCATGAAATTATATCAGGGTCAGGGTTGCCATTCTGGCATTCTTGGTACTGATATTTTTAGATTATTATTTTTTTAACAGAAAAAAGAATTGTTTGCAGACCACATATTTCTTAATATTGAGAATAACACTTTTTCTAATTAAAGGCTGTTACAGCAAAAAGGTGGTGTTGTCTAGTAATTTGGCAAAATTATTCATATTATATGCATCTATCATACATTCATATACATATTTTTGGTGTGGATTCAAATATCGATATGTAAATTAAATGATATATGTATATAAATAGAATAAAAATATAAAACTAAAGTATAAAAATGTTTAGGAATAGTTATAAGTGTGCGTATGTAGTTTGGTATGTATAGAATATTTACAAATGTGGTTGGCTAACTCTAAACAAAGATTTTTATTTGTTTCTATGTCTCGTATATTTTTTAAAATTTTACTTTTCCGAAAGCACATGAAAAAGAACATGGTGATAACAACTCTTATATCAAGTTCATAACATCTTAATATAATATTATGATGCTAGTATTTACATAT
This sequence comes from Condylostylus longicornis, assembly GCF_029603195.1. Taxonomy (NCBI): domain Eukaryota; kingdom Metazoa; phylum Arthropoda; class Insecta; order Diptera; family Dolichopodidae; genus Condylostylus; species Condylostylus longicornis. Next base: position 133,918 of record NW_026578255.1, on the reverse strand, counting down.
ATACTTAGTTATGCATGCATAACGCACATTTATTCTAATTTGCAGTTGTATCTACTAACTTTTTTTAAAGAATTTTAAAAACCCAATAAAAAATTAATAGATATTTATGTATGTAGCTTAAATTACTTGAACTTTTGTAATATAAAAATTTAATACTTAAGAAAATGTAAATACGTAAGTAAGTCTAAGAAAGGTAAATTTCATATTTGATATTCGCTTTGTTAGTTTTATTACTCGTAGAAAAGTTTATAAGAAAATCATATAGAAATAAAGTTGGGTCAAACCAATGGTTTGTATTGTAGCACTTTTCCCTTCAACAAGTGAAAATTCTGCTTTTAAATACAGTCTATGTATACCTATCACACTATTAAAATTATTTTCATTCATATACAAAACTATTTCGAGGATTGCATATATTTAGGATGATACATATATGCAGTCTTTGAAATAAAGCAAAAATTAATTTAAAGTGGGGTTAACATAATGCACGATTTTAAGGTTTAATTGTGTGAGTTAAGAAAAATAATTATGTTTTTTAATGTCATGGAATTTTAAAGATCTGTGTACATATTAAATTTCAGCTTTCTATCATCAAGGGTGTAGAAGATTTGTAAGCAAAAAAAGGATTCATGGACGGACTGATGGACGGACGGACGGACAGAGTGAAACTAATAAACACTTTTTTTCAAAAAATTTTTGGAAAAGTGCTGAAAACAGACAAATTATGAAAAATAATTATATAGCAAAAAACTTATGATCTTATAGAATTATTGTTCAACTCTATGCATTTGGTCAAGAATTTATCATTTCTGCTTTATTTTATTTTTTTTCACTTTTGAAAAATGGTTATGACCAATTATTCTTCGTTAAATATGCGTAGGTATATAAATTATATATGTTTTTTTTACCAATATAAAAATATTATTCAAAATTATAATTTTTGATGTGCACACAATTTTGTTTTCAATCCATTCTTCCATCGGATCACATGTGTAAAAACTATAAATATAGTATTTTTTATTCCTAAAAACTAAGGTACCAAAGACATATTTTAAATTAGTTATAAACGTTATTTAGGTATTCACAAATTTTACTAATTTTTTTAAAACTTTAAATTTTTAGAAAAAATAATATTTTATCTTTCTAAATTAATCTTTCGTTTAAAAAGTAAAGCCTGGAATTCTTTTAACAAATTTAAGTTCTTGTAACAAAACTGTAGATAGAGATATCCTAAAATTTTCCCTTGGATAATTACTTTTTGTATGTTACATTACTATAGCATTGAATTGGCTTTATAAACCAAGCTTTTATAAATTTTCTTACACCAGTATTACATTATCCGTCCTAAATTTTTCGATGAAATATTCGTAAAAAACAAAGCAGAAAGGATATTCCCAATAAAAAAGGATCATTTATGAAATAAGTACAGGAATCCCCCGGTTTAGACGACTCCTATATAACAAATTTCGTTCTGGTTGTTACCGAAACTAACTGGCGAGCATTTCAGGGAAAGCGAAACTCTACTAAGAGCCAAATTTACATTTTTCTAAGTATGTTAACTATAAGCTTACTAATGTCCTAAAAATTGGAAAGAAGTATTTAACTGACATTTTTATAATATTCTGTAACACTTTCATTTAACTAGACAATAAACAATACGGTCGGTTATGTGCTGACCACATTTTTTTTCTTGCCTGCACAACTCTTATTACCATCTATTTATAAAGAAAAATGGAATACATATTTTAAAATTTTAGAAGTGGCAAGCAAACGAAAAATAATGGAATGGAACGAGTCGAACTACTTATTAATAGATATATGTCCTCTAGAGGTAGAGGACTTCCGCAATAGATGGATAGTCGTCCTCTTTATAGTAAGGCACATTAAAAGGAATATTACATGATGAAATTACCGTTTTTCTGATCTAAAGAGGAGGATTAAACGACTAAATAGGGCGAAAAAACGGTTGCCTGAAAAGTGGAAATTTGAAGAAGGCTGTCAGAAATCCGAATTCATTGTATTCTGTCGAAGAAATCTACAAGACTTGAGCTTTGTTTGCACGTATAAATTCCAACTTGACTCCAAAATAATTCTTGTTTTCAATTTAATATACATAACTCCAATTTGCAACATAAAATATCAGTAATTTGTGAATAAAAAGGAAATATAAAATATAAATTTTATTTTACATAAATTTTTTTCCATCTGAATTTCTGATTATTTTCAATATAACACATTAAAATGTTAATCTATAATTTAAACGTAAATAAACAATATTTTAAATTTCAATTTTAAATAATACTTTATTTTGAATGTAAAGTTCAAATTATATTTTAAATCAAATTTCACTTTGCAAGAAATATTTGAACATTGAAAAGCTAAATTTGTACATAAAAAATTCTTCATCTGAACAAAAGAAATCTGTAAACTAATTCACGACATAATAATATAAAAATTAAATCTATATTATATTGTACAAGCCAAATCCGAAGGCAGCCATCGTGTATTTTCGCTTATATTCTTCATCTTCAGAAGAATAACATAGAAAAAGAAAAAATTATTCTGAATTCTCTCAGCATTTTAGTTACGTACATATCATAAACTGTACGCAGATTTGTTGCAGAACTTTTTTATTTTTCGTGTTGTGTTTATTTTTTCATAAGTTTAATAAGCCTGTTACGCACCGCAGAGGTGATAACATTCGTTTCTGTATAATTTATTCTTAATATTATTATTTTGTTATACATTTTCAAATCAGCAAAGAAATATAATTCGTGCATGAATTATACTATTACATATGAAACAAAGTAATACTCAAAAAAGAATATTTTTTACTCATACTCGTAAACTTAAGTAGTCAAGAAATTTTACGTTAATTACATGCATTTATATTATGTTGTAATAGAAAAAATATTTATGTACATGTAAATGAGTACTTATGCATGTAATAATTAAGGTTCAATTCGTTTACAGCCGAGATGATCGGAACATTCGTCATAATGTAAATATAAAGTAATGTTCTCTTGATTTCGTGAACTTCAATGATTATATTCAGGGTGTTTACACCGTGGAATTTCGTTATCATAAAGTGAGTTTCTAATAAGAGCAAAATTTACATTTTTATAGGTATGTTAACTAAAACCGTAATAGCTTCCCTGAAGTGAGGAGTATTAAAAAGACCTTTTCTTAGTCTTATGCAACATTTTAACTAAACTAGACAATATCTTGCGGTCATATGTTACCGTATCAGATTTGATTTATGCATGTTGTACGTGTGCTAGAGCAAACCGACAATGCATAGAGAGGTGAGCTTTGTATTTTTGTCTTGAAACTTAAGTTCATGCTCATTTCAAATCATTACTAATTGATTGACTATGAAAAGCGTGCTGGGTATATGGAAGTATTTTTTTACATTTTGCGAGCCAATCGTAAGCCTTATCTAAGTTTTAACTTTCGTTCCTTTACTAAATGAATTACTAATGTATGTACATGAATTCATATTTTTACACGTTGAGTCTCAATGTATACCAGTAAGCAAATCTGAAATGCCAAAATGGTGAATATAAAAAAACCTATATGCGTTGAATTGCTGAACATACGAATTACTACCGCAACTATAAGTAACGTAAAGATAAATAATTATAACATGGGTTATAAGATGGAACTCAAAGTAACTATTTTTTATATTTTTTATAGTCATGAAACTCAACGTGTTAATTTTGTTTTACTGTTTTCAAAAATATTTTAAATTAGTGCGATTCGCTTTGATTATTTAGATTCGATTTGATTAATTAGATAATGCAATTATTTAATTTTATTGTAAATTTTAAATTGAAAATTTAAAAATGTTTAGCAAGCACTATTGCAACCGTTGCATTTCGTTAATTAAATTCGTTATAGCTGTATGTTGACATTTAATTTCAATCCCATAAAAAACAATTAACAAGAAGTTCCAAATAAATGTTGTAGCTGTTCACATCTTATACAATCTTAATATACACAAATTTATTCAGCGCTGGCAATAAATCCGGTAGCAAATGATAATGGTTGAATTGGGAGAATTTTATGAGTCCTCTTTGTGGTAGATCTCTAACTGTTGAACCGTGTTCCCGAAAGCAAAAATGAGTTTTTAGAATCTAGAACTGAAAACTTTTTGCGTGTTTTTCCGTTGTTGTCTGTAAATCTTGATGTAGGCATTAAAATATGATGCAACAAATAAAGTGTGTTTAACAGTTTTCGATCTGAAATGAACAAAATAAATAACGTTGATTGATGTGATAGATAAACGTTTTTATTATGAAAACTTATTGTACGTCATTTTATTTAATTGCAAAGACAAAACCATATATTTGATAGCTGATTCATTAATTCTGCTATTGCAAACTTTAAGCATTTGTGTTAGAAGGTCCTCTATTAATTTTAAATCATATACAGTTAATGGAAACAACATTTAGACATTTTCTTCAGAATTTAGACATTTTCTTCTTTTGTTCCAAGTATCAGTTTATAAAAATATAAACTGAAACTTGGAACAAAATATAGTAGAGAAAGGACACAACGTACTTTAATACCTTGTGCTCTTGTCCTAATAACCCTAGAGATCATCTGGACTCTCCTCTATTATTTCATTAAAATATATTTGGTAAATTTTCCAGGTTTCTTCCGTTTTATATGCGATAATAAATAGACTAGAATAAGTAAAAAAAACTAAAAAGGTATAACAAATACTATATATAAGTACAAAGTATCTGTTATGTTTATTTAATCTTTAAAATTCTTCCAGCATTTAGGAGATTAAAGACATAAATTAATTCACCCATTTAACACTTTAACTATTATTTTTTTTCAATTGTATGAATTATATAAAGTTTTTTGCTTATTTTATTTAAGAATTTTAATTGCTTTATTAAAAATCATAACATAATTCATAGTTCATTTTATAACTATTTCAACTTTTTTATTTTTTTTTTAAAACTTATCATTTCACGACCAATTTAAAACCATACTAAAATTAAATGAGATCGAGAAATTATTGTTATATTATAATATAACGAAAGAGAGAAGGAAATTAAATAGTTAACAAACAGTTACTTGAATAATATATTTTTTACCACACCTGCTATTAAATTAATAATTTTATTATTACTTGAACAAATGCGATTATCAAAATCGATATTTTTAGTTATTACAATAGTAGGAGTTATTTCTTATACCCGTACGAACGTATGTTCGAAGGTGAAAATATTAGTAGGGCCAATGTGTTTGTTAAAAGTCGTTGAAATTTCTTGGCTTCTTGTGGTAGCTGTCGTACAACTTCAAAAGTTATTTGGCTGTATCTCAGAAACTATAAAAGGTGTAATATTGATATTTCACACAAGCGAATATATTAGTAGGGCCGATGTGCTTGATAAAATTCATTAAAATTTCTTGGCTCTTTCTGGTAGCTGCCGTACGACTTCAATAGTAGTTTAGCACACACAATATTTTGAAAAACACAGTACTGAAATTTTGCATAAATTAATATGGTAATACGGCAACTTAAAATCACTGTCTGTCGCATAGTCAGTTATGGCTTAATTATTCGCACATAGAATAACAAATTCGTACAGTTATCACAGAGTTGACAAGGTCAACTCTATTTTTTCTCGTTTAATAAATCATTTTGTCAAAATGAAAATTTATTGTTATTTAATAGTATTATGTTATTTAATAGTAGTTAATGGGTAATTATTTTCTACCTTTTTATAATATTTTTTACTTTCTTTCAGTTTTATAATTCTTTCTTTTGTAAAGTACCAATGAAATTAATAGTAAAAATTGTTAAAAATATTACCAGTTGTTATTTTAATCATACATGTTATTAAAATAACAAATCTACTATTATTTCAATAACATTGATTATCAAATCTTTAAATAGATTTTTTTAACAACTAGTGTGGCTATATAAACCAAAATGGTTATTATTTCAGCTGTAAATTCAATAATTATCGTTATTATTTTCACAGTTACTAAAAATGTTGCTACAACTACCAACTTACCACCAGTTTTATTATTTTTACAATAACTTTATTACTTTAATAATCAAAGTAAATATTATTATTTTAATAAATTCTACCCTTAATAAAATAACCGTAGTAATTTTACCAATCGTAAAAACTGTTTTATTTTTACTGTTTTGTTAATTAAATTGATAACGATATTTGTTAATTTAATAAAAAGCTCTATTATTCTTTATTATTATAATTTATTAAGTTTTTTAACAACCGTTTTAATAACCAAATTCTTAAAATTTATAACCAAAAATCTTTTGGATAGGTGTCACTTTGGATAAGGCGCTTACGTCGAGCTCCCGTCTTAACACTGTAATTGGAAAGGTCTGGTTTCCCCTCAGTTTTCGAAACTGAGTCTTAAAATCGTGCACTAGATGTACATGTCAATTTTTCGTTCGGTTATTACATACTGTTGCATTATCATTTAATAGTATTGTTACTAACACTATTTCAATGGCCAATAAGAAGGCGAGAAACTTTAAAACTTAATCAGGGCTTAATCATTGGAAGCGACGCGAACGCGTATCACACAGCCTAGGGAAGGTCAGATACAAATACAAAGCGTGAGCCATTTTTGGAATATTTCTTGAGTACTAACATCATTTTATGCAATAGGGGCTCAGAGCCCACTTTTATTATTAACAAAGTTGGGTCAAACCAATGGTTTGTATTGTAGCACTTTTCCCTTCAACAAGTGAAAATACTGCTTTTAAAAACAATCTATGTATATCCACCACATTATTAAAATTATTTTTATTCATAAACGAAACTATTTCTAGGATTGCATATATTTAGGATGAACGACTTATGCTGTATTTGAAATAAAGCAAAAATAAATATAAAGTGGGGTTAACATAATGGTCGATTTTAAGGGTTAATTGTGTGAGTTAAGAAAAATAATTATATTTTTTAATGTCATGGAATTCACCGTTAGCTTTTTGCGTTTATAGAAATTTGAAAAAGCTTGCGGTTTCGGAAATATAAGGTGTCAAAAATTCAAATTTTACGAATTTCAAGAGGCGATAACTTGAGAGGGGGTGGAGATGGAAAAAAATTTTCTTCTAACCAAATGAACTATTTGTTAATGTCTAAAAGCCCCTAAAATTTCAAGCTTCTGCAGGCTGGGGTATAGGAGAAAAACGACATCAAAAATTTGGAAAAAAAGGACTTTAGATAACGGTAAATTTGAACGGCCATTTTGTTTTTCTAAAGTTTAGCTATAGTATACCGCGGTAGGGAAAGCAAGCCGCTGCCTTTCTGCGTTTGCAAAATTTCAAAAATGCTTATGGTTTCATTGCAACAAATAGTTAAAATGGGCCATTTTTAGGGCTTTGGGGGGGTATAACTTCTAGAGGGGGGGATATAGGTAAAAATTTTGTTCTACGAAAATAAGTTTCTATTAAAGATCTATGCACGTATTAAATTTCAGCTTTCTATCTTTAAGAATGTAGAAGTTTTGTAAACAGACACACGGACAGACGGACGGACAGAGTGAAACTAATAAGCACTTTTTTTCAAAAAATTTTTGGAAAAGTGCTAAAAACCGGCAAAAGGTTATACTCATAATCCTCTGTCGTTGGGATGGTCACGAATTGGAAGGTTTTGCAAGAGCACTTCTTTTCTGACAACCGTTACATACTTTTTGAATTCATAGCAAAGCAGAATATCCTGCAGACCTTCAGAAACCGTAATATGACTCACTGGTCCAAATTCAGAGAATCTCCTGGGATCTTGTGGTTCACGTGTACCCTAGCTCGATCGAAAAGTTGGCGGAACTGGTTGGTACGCTCATGGGGGTCATTAATATTTCTTCCAAGGCAGCATGCCCTGTCATTATGAACGCAAACCGCGATAGTGGACTGCTGAGTTGGGGATCCTGCGGAAGAAATTTAGGACCCAGTTTAATAAAGTAAAGCATACCTGTAAGTCGCGAGATTGGGACTCATATAAGGATAACCGCAGGGTGTATAAAAAGGAGCTCAGGAAGGCAGAAATTCTCTCTTGGAGAGAATTCTGCGGAAAAATTGTGGAGAGCGCAGCGGCTTCAAGGCTCAGGAGGGTCTTGCTAAGCGACACAGTCGTGCCCAGTCACCTTCCAGCTGACGCCCTGGTGTTGGCTGTCTCTGGTAAGCATCTTCATGCCTTAAATGGGCAAATTCAAAGAGCATTAAATCTCGGCTGCGACTGGGGTACCGAATGCGGATTAACCATTAACTCTCAGAAAACAGAACTGGTTATTTACACTGGGAAATACAAGGTGCCGAATGTGGTTCCACCAACACTTGGTGGGTCGAGTCTTAGCTTTTTCTCGGAGGCGAAGTTCCTGGGTCTTATTTTGGATTTTAAGCTGAACTGGACGGCAGGACGGCAATGATGTGCGGGGGAGAGCTCCATGCTCTACTAAGCGGCTGGCGGCAGAATCGACCGTGCGCTTGAGAGCTGCGTCACAGTTGTTCGATGGTCACTCGGCCAAACTTCAGACTGCGAAACATATTACTGATCAGATCAACTATATCTCCTTTGTCATTTCATTTAGGAAAAAATTTGGCACTTCGGTTCCGCCTAGGCAAACCAGGTGGGAGATAGACGACACATGGCGTGAATTCATTCATTTCTGCACTGATGGATCCAAGCTGGATGACAGAGCTGGAGCGGGGTCTATTCCGAGCAGCTTGGAGATTTCTTTTCGTCTGCCGAACCACTGCAACGTCTTTCAGATGGAGGTGGTTGCAATAGACGGGGTTCTGCGCTCGTTAATTGTCAACGTGATATTCTGCAGGGTAATCAGTATCTACACTGACAGCCAGGCAGCAATAAGGGTGTTGGATTCAGAACGCTCTGGAACTGCAAGTTTCTTCTCAACGAATTGGCGGATCAGTTATAAATTAACCAGATTTGGGTCTCGGAATCAGCGGAAACTGTAGAGTAGATAAGCTCGCAAGGCATGGAACGACTCTTGGGGTTCTACCTGAAAAGGAAAACCTTGGGATGCCTCTGAGTACGTACGGGCTGGTGCTACGCAACGCAGCAGTTGAGCAAGCCGATCAAAGATTGGCGAACGGAACCACTTGTAACGCAACCAGAGAACTGTGGCCAAGACTGAATCTGCGTAGGAGACGGAGTCCCACCTCCTCTGTTCATGTCCGGCTTTGGTTCGGAGGAGGGCCTATTTGTACCTTCCGGTAGCCGGCTCGATCTAAGCTAACCTAACCTAACCGAAACCTAACCATCTTTAATTAAATTAAGTCTCGCATGAGTTTTCGCAACATTCATTTTTGTTTTTTTTTTCTTAACAAAATTTCAAAAGTTAAATTAATAAAACCACTGACAACGTGGAATAAGATTTTGTATTATAATTATTTTAGAGATAATTAGAAGTATTCGAAAAATAAAAATTTTAGTCGATAATAATATTCACAAAGGAAAGGTTTTATTTTAACTTCCAGAAGGGCTAGAGACATGGGACAAAAGGCATTAGATTTACAAGTAATTGAACTATAATTTCTTAACTTACAAATTTATGTATTTAACTATTATAATAAAACGTTAAGATTTGAAAATAAAGAAAACAGTTGGAAATTAGAGTTTTGATGAATTAAGTAAAAAAAAAATCAAAAATTTAAAAAGAAAAACTACAAATAAAAGCCCTTATTTTAAACTGTTTAAAAATTTTAAATATTGGTGTATGAATATATAAAATAAATCAAATTAATTAATAAAGTAAATCCAAAATTAAAATGAAAAATAAATTGAAACTAAATTCCAAAATAATAATGATAAAAACAAAAATTGTTAAGCTATTTTAAATTTTTGGAAATATTAAAAATAATTTAGCAGTGAAAACAGAAATTCTTCATCCAGAAAAATCTCACACATAAAATTAATAAAAGAGAAATTATAATAAAACAAAAACAACAAAAAAAAACTATGAAAAATGGGTATAAACACTCTTGCACCAGCAGTATTGTCAAGATCTCGTAGTCCCAACAACACCACTACATTAAGCATTGATCCGTTTAAATAAATCGAAAGGCTGCCAAATTTTAGCGGACAATGTAAAAATTTCTTTTAGCGCAAACTATTGAGCAAACAGTAGATATATTACATGAAGAGATCTATGCATATTACATTCCCTTTGAAAATAAAAAGGAAAATACGGATAGAAATAATAGTACTCCAAGTCATAGTTTTTCTAATAGAAATTTTTATAGAAATTATCGTTTTAATCAAGCAAAAAACAGTTTTACTAATGCAAACAGTAATAATAATCATTTTCGTTCTAACAGTAATAATAACATCAAGAATAATCATAACAATTACAATAATAACAACTCGGATAATATTGAGAGTACTAATCATTTCAATAGCAGTAAGATTTAAATAATTACTAAATATTACTAATTTTAATAATTATTTAAATAATTCTTTAAATAACTATTTATTATTATTAAATAATTATTAAATAATTAACAGTAATATTTTAATAATTTTAGAAATCGAAAATCTTATCCAGAACTAATGGATGTCGTACCTAGTGATCCTACTAAAATTTACGTCTTAGGTGAAAATACATCAACAAATAATGGCATTCAAAATGTTCGAAAAGCTGCGTCGGACAGTTTCCCCTTATATAAATTTTTAATTTAAGGGTAGGCCACCAAAATTTAATTTTTAAAATAAAAATTAATTTAATAAGTATTAAAACTCTATGCAATATGTTAATATGCGACAAAAAAGTTATAACGACAAAAAAGTTATAAAAAGTTAAATTTCTGGAAAGCAATTTTCAAAATACATTCGATGGGTTAATGGACAATACCTTTGATATACCTCTGAAATCTGAAATCAATTATCAAAATAAAACTTTAATGTTGGACTTAGATAATGCACTTCTAATATTAGGTGTGGTCACTTAGACCATACTACAAAAACCGAGCTTTTGAAAATATTGAAGAAGTATCATGAGAGGACGATCTAAGATTTATTCATGAAATTATATCAGGGTCAGGGTTGCCATTCTGGCATTCTTGGTACTGATATTTTTAGATTATTATTTTTTTAACAGAAAAAAGAATTGTTTGCAGACCACATATTTCTTAATATTGAGAATAACACTTTTTCTAATTAAAGGCTGTTACAGCAAAAAGGTGGTGTTGTCTAGTAATTTGGCAAAATTATTCATATTATATGCATCTATCATACATTCATATACATATTTTTGGTGTGGATTCAAATATCGATATGTAAATTAAATGATATATGTATATAAATAGAATAAAAATATAAAACTAAAGTATAAAAATGTTTAGGAATAGTTATAAGTGTGCGTATGTAGTTTGGTATGTATAGAATATTTACAAATGTGGTTGGCTAACTCTAAACAAAGATTTTTATTTGTTTCTATGTCTCGTATATTTTTTAAAATTTTACTTTTCCGAAAGCACATGAAAAAGAACATGGTGATAACAACTCTTATATCAAGTTCATAACATCTTAATATAATATTATGATGCTAGTATTTACATATATACTTAGTTATGCATGCATAACGCACATTTATTCTAATTTGCAGTTGTGTCTACTAACTTTTTTTAAAGAATTTTAAAAACCCAATAAAAAATTAATAGATATTTATGTATGTAGCTTAAATTACTTGAACTTTTGTAATATAAAAATTTAATACTTAAGAAAATGTAAATACGTAAGTAAGTCTAAGAAAGGTAAATTTCATATTTGATATTCGCTTTGTTAGTTTTATTACTCGTAGAAAAGTTTATAAGAAAATCATATAGAAATAAAGTTGGGTCAAACCAATGGTTTGTATTGTAGGACTTTTCCCTTCAACAAGTGAAAATTCTGCTTTTAAATACAGTCTATGTATACCTATCACACTATTAAAATTATTTTCATTCATATACAAAACTATTTCGAGGATTGCATATATTTAGGATGATACATATATGCAGTCTTTGAAATAAAGCAAAAATTAATTTAAAGTGGGGTTAACATAATGCACGATTTTAAGGTTTAATTGTGTGAGTTAAGAAAAATAATTATGTTTTTTAATGTCATGGAATTTTAAAGATCTGTGTACATATTAAATTTCAGCTTTCTATCATCAAGGGTGTAGAAGATTTGTAAGCAAAAAAAGGATTCATGGACGGACTGATGGACGGACGGACGGACAGAGTGAAACTAATAAACACTTTTTTTCAAAAAATTTTTGGAAAAGTGCTGAAAACAGACAAATTATGAAAAATAATTATATAGCAAAAAACTTATGATCTTATAGAATTATTGTTCAACTCTATGCATTTGGCCAAGAATTTATCATTTCTGCTTTATTTTATTTTTTTTCACTTTTGAAAAATGGTTATGACCAATTATTCTTCGTTAAATATGCGTAGGTATATAAATTATATATGTTTTTTTTACCAATATAAAAATATTATTCAAAATTATAATTTTTGATGTGCACACAATTTTGTTTTCAATCCATTCTTCCATCGGATCACATGTGTAAAAACTATAAATATAGTATTTTTTATTCCTAAAAACTAAGGTACCAAAGACATATTTTAAATTAGTTATAAACGTTATTTAGGTATTCACAAATTTTACTAATTTTTTTAAAACTTTAAATTTTTAGAAAAAATAATATTTTATCTTTCTAAATTAATCTTTCGTTTAAAAAGTAAAGCCTGGAATTCTTTTAACAAATTTAAGTTCTTGTAACAAAACTGTAGATAGAGATATCCTAAAATTTTCCCTTGGATAATTACTTTTTGTATGTTACATTACTATAGCATTGAATTGGCTTTATAAACCAAGCTTTTATAAATTTTCTTACACCAGTATTACATTATCCGTCCTAAATTTTTCGATGAAATATTCGTAAAAAACAAAGCAGAAAGGATATTCCCAATAAAAAAGGATCATTTATGAAATAAGTACAGGAATCCCCCGGTTTAGACGACTCCTATATAACAAATTTCGATTCAAACAATTAAATTTTTTATTCCTTGCCCCCGTTTTAAATAATATTTCACCCCTTTATAGACAAATTTTTTTTTAGTTTTTTTGACATTTTTTACCCCGTTCTAAACGTTTACCGCTTTTTAAAGATTTTTTTTTTTTCAAAAAACTAATTGAAGCTTTTAATCATTTGCAAACAGTCGCAGAAATTTTTGAAAAATGCGACACTGATGAAAACAGATTTCAGCAAATTACAAACAAATAAAATGTGGGAAACTGTATCAGAATGTAAGACAAATTCTGAATGATGAAAGTAGAAGATTCATACAAAAAAATATCACTGAGTTTTTTGAATCACAAAAAAATAAATAATAATGTGTACATAAATATTAAAAAGTGAAATAGAATATATTTATAACCATATTTTTTTTATGTTCAATAAAATATAATTTGATTATACCTTTGTTGTAAATAAAACAATATTTTTTTTAAACACAAAATTATCTACGTAGTTCAGACAATCGAGGTTCTAAATGAGTGAATGGCTGAGTAATCACTATTAGGCCATTTATATACCTAAATTTGAATATTTTTTTTTCTACCTCGTTATTTGTACCTTTAAACACAAAAATTTTAATCCCAAAAATTGTTTCTAAGGGCGATTTCTGTAAAAGTTTTACAAAATTTATTAGTCGTTAGAAAAAAGCTTTTTATAACGAGCAAAGTAACATATTTCAAAAAAAGATTTAGAAGATGAATGTATATCAAAATTATTAACTGTAAGGGAAATCTATGAAATGTAATTTTAATCAAAATTGATTAACCGAAGCAAAAGCAGTATCAGAAAACATTGTAATTACGAAAATTTTAGGTGAGGCTTTGTTATTTAATGCCCACAAAATAAGCTCTCTATAACAGTTAACCATTTAACCAAATTTTGTAACTGTAAAATTTCACTCGGAACATCTCAACGAGAAAACTTTTGAAGGGAATACTCCCACTAAGTATGCAAACGGAGACACCACTGTCGGGAAAATAAATAACCAGCTTTGTATTGATGATTTGCTTCATAAGAAAATCACTATTACTAAGCACATACACAAAAGCTATAAAATATGACAACAATAAAAACTAGTATGAAAATTTATCTACGGATTCCTTTGTTATTATTCGATCGGAAGCGGTTATGGCTTTTGTTGGTCCCAAAACGTACTTTCAAATATTTTCATGTGAATTCTGATTTATTCTCGATGTATATAAGTAAAGATTTTTTTTTTTTTTTTTTTAGATTTAAAAATTTTTGTTTATTTGTTGCCAGTTTAATACAAATCAGTTCTTTTTAACAATAATTAGGATTTTTCCAATAAACAAGAATTAATTATATAATGTTAATTATACCTATTGACAAATTTTCTTGTTCTCTAGGCCAAAAGTGATTTTTGATTTTAAATATTATGTTACAATTCATGATTTTTTAAAAATTTCAAAACTACATATGTTTTTGTTTTCTTTTTATATCAGTAGGAAAGGCAATTTAAAACCTACTGAATCTTATTGAAAGTAAAAAGTAGCCACTCAGCTTTCCATTTTCTCTACGGGTATCAGCTTCATCTTTATATGACATCGCTTGGCTATGCACAATTGTATGATGTCGATTTATGTCTAAGTTCTTATCTGTTGCCCTTCTTTTCCTGTGATATAATATGGGAGTGTTGTTATCGTTTTGTATCATGTTTTTGGAATCCAAGTATATAAAACCTTCAGGGGGAATACATCCAGTTTTTAATGTTTCATTAAAATACTCGGCCTTTGGGTAATAAAAACCACGTATCAAACCATTTTCGGACTTCGAAGCCTTGGCGTGATAATTTCGAGATATGTTGATAATATGACAATCAGTTCGGTTTATATTAGCCGTATCGTATACTTTTTTATTTTTAATGTATTTAATTGACCCATCTGATTTAATTTCTTTAAACATTTTCAGGCACACTCTCAAAATATTTCTTTCCATAAGTCTTAGTTTTTCCATAAACGAGTTATTTATGTTGAACCAAGAAGGGCAACTATATGTCAATACTGGCCTCAGTAATGTTTGATAGGCCAGGATACATCATAATGTAAATATTTTGAGTAGAACAAATTACTTAGAGATAAGAAGCGCTTTTTACATTTATCTAATTGAATTTTAATATGATCATGAAAGTAACAAAACCTATCTATATTAAGTCCTAAATATTTTACAATATTTTTATTTTTAATTTTTATATCATTATTTGTAATTTCAAAATCTTTCCAATATTTTCTAATATTATAATTACATTTATTAGCTGGAAGTCTGAGCAGAATGCTTTTACATTTTTCAAAGTTTATTGTAATTACCCATATTTTACTATAGTTAATTATGTATAGAAAATTTCTATTTAAAGTATCAACCAAGTTATTTATATTATTTCCAACACTATATACAATAATATCGTCGGCAAAAGCCAATGTGAAAGCCCTATCTTTGATTAAATCCGCAATGTATATTGAAAACAAAATCGGAGCATTCAGCGTACCTTGCTGCAATCCATTTTGTAAGTTAAAAGTATCGCTTTTTCGTATTTCATTATCAAAACAAGCTTCAACAAATAATTTTTTATTCTTTAACATTTTATACAAAAGTTTTAATAAATAAATTGGAATTTTCAAGTTATATAGTTTATAAAACAATCCGTCTAACCATACTGTGTCAAATGCAGATTTAAAATCTATAAGAAGTGCCCCCAAAGCATTTTTTCCATTAAAAGCCCAAGCAGCATCAGAAAGAAGTTTATTTATTGCGTGATAAGTTGAATGATTTCGACGAAAACCAAATTGATTATCTGGATAATTCTGTTTAAGTCACAAAACTTAATCAAATGCTCATTTACTACCGATTCAAATATTTTACTGATATTCGGTAACAAACTGATCGGTCTATAACTACATATATCTTCACAAGGTTTTCCTGGTTTTGGTATAGGATAAACCTTTGCCAATTTCCATCTTTCTGGGAAAAAACAATTATTTAGCATAATATTGAAAATCTTCAAATATTGCAATATGATGATTGTCGGTAATTTTCGCAAAATAATATTAGGTATTAAATCTATACCTGAAGATTTTTTACTATTTATTTTTCTAAATAATTTTTCTAAAATTCTATATTAATAAAATATTGCATATCTTTAGGAGAGTCAGATCTATTCTCGTCAGAGAAATTTGTTATTGTATTAAAATTGCTAATTTCTCTCTATTTTATTGTTTATTTGATTTTGAATTGGTGAAATTATTTTTTGTGTAGTAGTAGTAACAAAGTGAGAAGCAATTAAATTAACTTTATGTTCCGGATATTGTATTAAATAATTATTATTGTTGTCTTTAGGTATTGTTTCAAAATTAATGTTGCAATTGTTGTAATTGTGGTTGGTATGATGAACTTAGAATTAGGTTTGGAATTTTAGTTGTTGTATTTTTTTTTTAAATTTTATTAATATTCGGATATGCATTTGATTTTTTAATTTTTAATAATTTATTTTTCCAATAATTATTTATATTTTATTTAATGTTTTGATCTATTAAATTATTTGTATTTTTAATTAAGGACTTAATGTTATTTATTTCTTGTGTCGAAATTGTAAAATTTGTGCGGCCATTATTTAATCTTGTTATTAATCTACTCTTTTGTTTTTGCAGTTTTTTAACT
The DNA here is from genome assembly GCF_029603195.1 of Condylostylus longicornis. Classification (NCBI taxonomy): domain Eukaryota; kingdom Metazoa; phylum Arthropoda; class Insecta; order Diptera; family Dolichopodidae; genus Condylostylus; species Condylostylus longicornis. The sequence goes on along the minus strand of NW_026578255.1, from coordinate 117,163 downwards.
ATTGGTGATAGATATGGTGTTGAGAAATCGATGTCCTTTAAGTGAGGTACGTTTTTCTCAATCACAAAATTTATAAACTTGTCCATATTTGCAATATATTGGTCGATTTCATTATTGTTCAAATTTATATTGTTTGGCACAGTAATTTTATTTATGTCGAATTTATCCCCAATATTATTACAATATTGTGGCAATCCCGTATAAATTTTTTCAAAATGTTTTTGAAATTTTAGCCAATTCGTATTTTGATATTCATATTTGGTATTTTTACTTCTCGGCAAAAATTTCATGAAATCATTACATATTTGGTTTTTTAATAATAATTTCAACAGCAGTGTGATCGCTCATATAGTTTATATTTCTCAGACATTTTATCGAGTTCTGATTATTCTTGAAAACGGACAAACGTGAGTCAATTAAGCATAAATCCAAATATGAATTTTTTCTTGGATATGATGGTGAAATTGTAGCAAAAAGATTTTATCTATATTGAATGTTATTGTTTTCATACCAATTCTTTAATTTAATACCTCTCGCATTATCTGATATGTTGCCCCAGTTACTATGCTTAGCATTCAGATCACCAGCAAGAACAAGAAAATTTTCTTGACGGTTTGAAATTTTACAAGTTTGCAGTATTCTTTCCAAATCCTCAATAAAAGTGTCTGGGACATTTCCTTTTTTTGGAGCCGCATAAGCACATATAATAATAAGATTTTTACGATCACTACACTTAATAATTATGCCAGTCATCTCGATTGTTTTATTTGAATCAATACCAATATTTCTTATTCTATCATACTTAATATTATTTCTAAGGAGTATAGCTGTACCTCTACATTTATTAGCTTTATTATCATTTCTGATAAATTCATAATTACTAAATTTAATTTTGATTTTAGGACACAATCTTGTTTCATTTAGTAAAACGACATCAGGGTTTTCAGAGTCTAGAAAACTTTTTAAATATAATCTTCGCTCGATTTTAATTAAAGAATTTATGTTAATACTTATTATTTTAATTTGTTCAAGAATTACGGGTAAGGAAGCGGAAAATTGAACTAAAAAGAAGGCCAGAGTCAAATTCTCGCCCGAATCTGACTTTTTATATTTACTTTTAAAATTTGAAACTTTAACCACCTCAATATTATTAATTTTGTAAGAGTTTAATTTCTCAAAAATCTCATTAGCATTGAAACTTAAATCCAAACCTTTTAACAACATCGTTTGGAGCTTATCAATTTTTGGTTGCCAATTATAATATGGATAATTACCTTTTTTTAGCACTGCAAGTACTGCCCTATAGTTGTCAATATCAACTATGTTAACCATATGAAGATTTTTGTTTATGCGTCTAATTTTATAGTTTTCTTTATCATATTTACATGCAAAACTAACTATTTTGGTTAAATTCCGCGATTCTTGATTATATACAAGAATCGGAGTACATTTATTTAATTTTTCTTTATTTTTATTTGCAATATTTTGATTATTATCAGTTTTGTCACTTTCCCTTTTATTATTAATATTGCTATTATTATTGTTGTTATTATTATTATTATTATTGTTATTATTGATGAATTTCGAATTATTTTTATTTGTCAAACTATCAATAAGCGCTTCAATATCTGTTTTTGATGCGATATTATCGGAACTTGTTAAGTTTTGCACTATATTTCCATTACCATCATCATTATCAATTAGTATATTGTATAAATTATTGTCATCTTTATTTGTTTCAGCCATTTTACCCACTTTATTATTTATATTGGTGATTTGTTCATCATTATGTCTTTTACTCATAATAGTCTCTTTCTCACTATTAAAATAATAATAGCAAGAAATCCCACACACGTGGGAATCTTCAATTAATTTTTATTATATTATTAAAATTTTATAGTTTATTAAAATCATAAAAATATGAAATATCGATTTGGTTTTTATCAAATTATTTTAAGCTTAAGAAATTTTTGTTGAAACAACTTCTATATATTTTTAATTATTTTTCTTTCGTTTGCCTTCAAAAACTGAACTTTACTCTCTGAGAGGTCAATTCAAACTCGATGTATATAAGTACAACATTAACTTCAGGGGTTATGTAAGCAAATAAGTTTTGTCTTACGCCTGTTATAGCATTTATTGTAAAGACTAAACCGGAAGTGCAAAACAAAACTTTTTCGCTGGAACTTTTAAAGATTTTAAATACGCCGACATGTCTCTAAGATTTTAAATCTGTGATCTATATTGTGGAACGGGTCTATCAAAATAATTTTTTGCTTTTAAATTTCTAGAATTTAAAGTATCAAAGATGTTGTTTGTTTTGGTTTTTTAACTGTTGTTTATTTTGGTCACAAATTCACCTGTCGCTTTCCCTTTCAGCTTGGTCCTTTCAGGAAGTTATGCAAGTTCTAATGCCAGATATCATACTTCTGCTCACTACTTGTCCTCTTATAGAAATTCTCATAATGTCAATTGTGTATACATAAGTTTTTGTATTATTCTTCCTTTTCAAACTTACTGGTAACGTGAAAATACCACCTTTTTAAACTCATTTTTAAAAATTCTAAACGGAGATTTCTTAATACCGCAATTTTTTCCTGCTAATTCCTAAAATCTAATTTTCTAATTTTTTTGTTCTAATTCTTCCAAGTCATCCTTTGAATTTTAGTAAGAGTAAAATGTATTAAGATTGAAATCTGACATTTCCAATAAGTTTCTTTTCGTTGACGTCGCGCAAATTTTGCAAACAGGTAAATTTTGTTTTATTTCGCGTGATTTATATATTTATATATAAAACGGTAATGGCTGGTTAGATATTATTTTTTCAAAGTGTTTTGGAAGTATATCTTAATATTTTATAAAGATCAGGCAAAAAGCTATTATTATTGTTGTAAGACGCTAAAATATTGTTGGTATCACAGACATACATCTAAGCAGCTAAATATATACGCTGGTGTTCAACGTACCAAAAATATTTTTAAATATAGATTGATTTTGAAAACGTCAATTCATTTTTGGGAATTTATTGATATCTGTGTGATAAATTCCCATATATATAAATTTTCAGTGACGAAAATACAATGGACTAGAAAAATTTTTGACACGCCATATTCAGGTGTCTATTAGGTACTGAGCCAGAAACTTGTAGCAAAGTCCGTCCTTTGATAAAAAGGAAACCTAACAATTTCAAACCATACTTTCACCAATCAGTCTATCTGCCCATTTATGGGGCGTCAAGGAGACGTGCGCTCAGCAATTCCAAGGCAACAATACAGAACACGGTCTCGCAAAGTATACAAAGTACTCCTATCTTTAACTGATAAAAAATTGTTTCCAAATATAAAAAAAATTAAAATGCAATATTTAAAAAAATTAATATGCGTACCGGCTTAATGGAAACCTGAAAATACCACTTCAAAAAACCATTTTCCAATTAAAATTTAAAAACAATTAATAATGTTTATTTGCAAGCATTTAGAGATCTATTACCATGACCAAATGTTAAAAATATATTTAAATTCTAATTGAGTCCATAAAGCGTTATATTTAGTAACTAAAATTTTTGATAAATATTTTTATTGGACATGCCTTAATTTTTCTGATATAACAATGGTAGCACATATGTATTTCCAATTACAAAAAAGGTAGTAAATCATTTCTATTATTATTTGCTTCCCAAAATTGATTTTTCTCTTTCAGAAACACCAAAATCATTTATTCAATAAGATCTTGGGGTTGGCTATAATTAAGATCTCTTCGATTATAAATTTCACCGATCATTATTTTTTTAGGTGTATGAAAAGAAAACTCCCTTTTATTTGGAATAAAATACTTTTAATTTCGCATACGCACTTTGTTAAAACTGATTTTCTTCTATTTTACAAAGAAATTTGATTAAAAGTATTTTATTCCATATTTAGGGTATGGAAAATTTGCAATATCTTATCAAAGTTAAAACTTCATAGTAAATATTTTTTGGTTTTGAAATCAGCTCTTCATAAACACGTTTAGGAACTTGAACAGCTCCAACGGAAGATTCTAAATCAATTAGAATATTTTTGTTTTAAGTTCTTTTCACAAGGCTTATCAAATTGTTTGCTTATCAAGGTATCATTTTGTGTTACTACACTTGTTAGAACTAATGATGTTATTATGGTTCAATATAGAATAAAATTATTTCAAAAGAAATGTCAAAACTGAGCGAATAAAAATTGTATGTGACTAAAAGTGGTTTTCAAAACTTTGTTGTAATTTTCAGTTAGTAGTTTGTCTAAAATGGAGACTATGGTGAAAAAAAAGATAAAACAATAGTAGCAAAATAAATTTTAATTTTTAAATATCCATAATAAGGTAAATGTAATCAAAAAATATTTTCCTCAATAAATAATTCCTATGTTGCATAGCAGTATTTTTCTTTTATGGCAAAGCAAGAGTAGCGTTTGTATATAAACAGAGTAATTCAGTAATCAGTGACATAAAGTATACCATGATTTAAAGCAGAAAAAATTAGTAAAATTTTTGTTCAAAACTAGGTGTCAAATCTCAACGGTATTTTAAAGACTCAAGGGATTTTAAAGAATTTTCACGAAATTTCTACTTGCCCAAAAAGATAGAAGCTTCAAATCAACAGTTTATTTTAGAAAGGGCTAGTACAGGGCTTAAAAATAACATATTACTTGATTTTGTAATTTATGTACTTTCGAAATACTAAGCATTCGAACTTAGGAAAAAATCAATTTTTCCCTTTTTTATTTTTTTCCAACCCGATAATTTTGTACGAAATTTTTTGAAGCTTCGAAGTTTCTTTTTACAGAATTTTGGCGACTTACTCACGCTTTAATTTAAGGCGTTAAATGTAAACAAACTTTATATAATAAAGGAGATAGAGGAAAAAGCCCATTTCTATGTCCAGACTTTAAATAAACTTTATTTAAGTTAACAAAAATCTTATAACATTTTAAGTTTTATAATTATGATACTGCTAATTAAATTAAAATTTTATAATCATTATAAAAAATGTGTCCTTTCATAAAACAAGCATAATAAAAATATAAAAAAACTTGTATAAGTTTTAAAGTGTCTGATGCGGCAGTTTAGATAAATCAGTGAATTAGCTTTACTAACGATGTGGAAATATTTGCTAATAAAACTAAAATCATATACATACATAAAAAGAATTATATTGACTTTATGAAAAGAATTCACACATGCAATAATTTTTATGAATTATAAAGCATATAAATTTAATTAATATAGTATATATGTGAAAAATATATAGACATATACATGATTATATGAAAAGTATGCATTTTAAAGACATATCGTACAAAATTAACAAACTTGTTTATATTAACTGTACGTTTTCTCAAATTTGAAAAAATACATACATCAAAATCAACTAAATACTTCAAAAAAAAAAAAATTGCACTATTTTTTTTTTATAATGTAGCATTTATTGAAAAGAAAGACATTATAATTACAAGATAGTTCAACACGAACAAAAAAATTTTTTTTCAATTTTTATAATCGGGGACCAAACATTGTCAAAATATAAATTATTACATGTAAAAACACTAACAAAAATAATTTATTCTCTGTGGGTTATGAGTACTGGAATATAATAAATAATCTCTTTTTTTACTAAGAATTTGAAAAACAATTGTAGAGCAGAAAATAGATAAGCAATGTTGATATAGACTATGTTCATAAGTGTAGGCAAATGTTCATTAAGTGTAGAATGTACATATATCTGTTTTATAAATACACCAATATATGATGTATGTAGTTATTTTGCTTTTAAAAAATGTACATGTCAGTCGTATGTACTTATTTATATTTCCTTATATATATTTCCTTATATTGATATTTCCTCATTGGAAGGACATGAAGATGTATAAGAGATCAATCCAATTCATTGGAGTTACCAGAAACTGAGTCGGTATAATTTTTTTTTTATTAGAGGCGTGTATCTCCACAGTAAAGTTCGCCCACGTTTCCTTCAATACACTTTTATTGAGTCCGAATCAAACTCCATCATGAGCTACCTCCGCATTTCTTTTCATTAGTTCCACAAATTTTGCGAATTGCTCCCGATTTGATTTTTTTAAACTAAAAATTTAAGAATTAGTATATTGTGTATATAAAAACGCTCCTTTTGTTTAGCCGTAAAAACAAATACATATTTTTATTACTTGCCACATAGACACATATTACTTATTAAAGTTTATTTTTAATTACAATTATCTTATTATAAATATTTAAAAATTAAAATTAATTTTACTACTAACATTTTATCTCTTTTTTATAGTAACCTTCATCATAAAATCTAAAAATAGTATTAACTATCAACTGAAAATCACAACAAAGTGTTGAAAACTTTTACACATATAGTTTTTATTCGCCCAGTTTTCACATTTCTCTCAAAATAATTTTGAGAGAAATGTCAAAATGAAGCATAATACCATTTAGGCGAATTCGAGAAGAATGAAATCAGCAGTATCATGAATTCCACTCGTAAAATTCTGCGAATTACGAATTGAGCTACGACGTAGACTTTGAATGATCACAAATTTCTTTCGTGGATTATGAATCAGTAATTGTAACACAATTATTCGAAGTGTTAAAATCAGTATTTTATTTCAACTGTCAAATGTTTATTCATGTTTTTTGTTGTTATATGAGTACAAGACTGCCATAAAAAAAAAATACTTTTTTAAAATGGAGTTTTGCAGTTTTTTTTTGTTTTTGTCTTTTTAAAAAAAAAAATTAAAAGCTTGAAAATTTATATTAACCACTCTCTTTAAATTGCTTGTTACGCGTGAATATTTTCTCAGTAGACTATTGAGAGTTATTTTTAGTAAGAACGTAATTTATGATTATGTACTCTATACAAATATTTCTAATAGAATTTTAGTAATTCGGAAATGAGAATATGAAATTCCTAATTTTCCGAATTTCGGAGCTACGAACGAAATTCATAGTAGGGCTGCCATAATAGTCGCATTAGATAATTGAATTCATTAATTATGTAGGTATGTTTATGATGAATTTTTTATTTATTAAGAAAATTTGACAAAAAAACAATATGGGAACTCTACTTGCATGCATTCATTTTCATGAAAATTGGAATGGGATGTAAATGATAATATTATGGGCCATATTATGATTAGCGAATTCGCCTAAATTTTAGGCGAATGAGCATTCAAATCTGTCGAATGAAAATTCTATGTGACAAGCTTGGCGAATGAAACCAAAAATCAAAATAATGCATGAGTGTTTTTTTTAATTGGGTATTATATCATTTATAGTGATATAATTGGAAAATCTAAACTATCTGTAAAGTTCATAAAAATTTTCAAATTATTGGAACGAAAATTGATTGTTTAATATTAATTTAAGTATGAAAAAACAAACCAAAAACAATTCGAGCATTTAATAAAATTAATGGAGAACAACCACGACATTGCTAAACGGATAGGAAAATTCAATTGTTTTTGCAAAAAAGCAAAAACAATGTACATGTGGGTGGTGTTAACCTTATTATTTTCCGTAGGTTTTTTTGTCTTGCGGACTGCGGTAGAAAAATTTTGGATGTGGCGAATGAAAGCATTCGCCGATTATAATATAAAATATCATTCGATTCGCCTAGTCTATTCGAGCCGCCCAGCCATTCCCTTCGCCGATCATAATAAAGGTATATATTCGCCGAAAAACGGTCAATTTGTAATGATTTAGTTACTTTTAAATTCCTTCAAAAGAAATTTTCAAAATCGTCTGGTTCAAAATTTATATTTCGATTTGTGATACTTGTCTTTGGACGTATATATTTGAACTAGGGCAAATAATTTGCCTATATAAGAATTTAAAATTGTTTTTAAGCTATTTTTAACTGAGTTTTAATAAATATTTAGTCAACCGGTAAAAAACAATAGGTTTTGCTATGCATATAGAAGCTACATTAAGAAATTCTCTGCATTGCGGGCTTACAATTTTACTTTAATTCACGTTTCAATACCTATTCGTTTGTAATTTTCATTTAAATGACTTACATTTATTATGTACTACATAGTTCATCTACAGATGAGTCGTTAGAATCAAAAGAAAGTACATACATACAGTTACATCTCCATCCACTAAATACTGAAACTCATACAAATTTCATTTACTCTGAAAATCCTGATAAGAATAAACATAATACAAGTATTGTTCTTTTAGATTACCCACTAAAATTGTAATAAACTCAATGGCAGAGTTCAATTGTCACTTTCTTCCTTTTTATTAATTTTTTTTTTCTTTTAATAATTTTTCGTATATCATATTTCTAAACAAAATTTATTGCTTGGGCAATTTCATTAATGTGAACGAACGACCAACTTAAAGTCATTTGTGTTGTATTTTATATTTTTTTTTATTTATTTTTTATTATTGGTTTTACATTATGTTTAAACCTAGTATCATACTATGCACAATGTGATGAAATGACCAACGATTAACATTTGGTTTGCATATAAAGTAAGTATTTCAAATATTTTAAAATAAGTGTTATTTTAAAGATAAGCAAAATTAACAAGAATTTTGTAATGTGTTCTAAATTAAGAGAGCATTTTTTGTTTTGCATAACTTTTCAATTTTAAGAACGTTTTTAAACTTTTAAAAAATCAATAAAAATCTATAAAAATTAATAAAAATCATTAAAATCAATAAAAATCAATAAAAATCAGTTTACTAGTTACCAATAAAGCGATTAGTCGATCGAATAAAAGTTAAACCGTTTATCTTTTTATTAATATTATTTTATTTTTTTATTAATTTAAAAGGCACCGCCTTTTTACTTTATTGGCGCAGAATCGGTAGGAAAAATAAAAGAGGTGCTAAAGATTAAAATTGAATAATAAAAGGTTACAACCTCGTATAAAAGTTAACTCAAAAGTGTAGCGAAATAACTACATGTCTAAATAATAACAAAAATTAAAACTTTGGAATTTTTGAAATTTTTACTACCGCATCTAAGTTACTTTACCTACATTCTAATTTTTGATTTTTGAACTGACAATTTCCTTTTTTCTTTTAATAATAATAAAAAAAATAACAGCGACTTTAAAGACACAAATAAAAGAATAAAAAAGAAGAAGTAACATAAGTAAATAAAGAAGTAAATTTAATACCAAAAAATAAATGAAATTTTGTAGAAAAATTAATAACAATAAAAAAAAGTATAACACAAAAAAAAATAAGCATCATGGAAACACAAAAGAATACAAAAACAAGCATATTGGTCCACCTTAGTTAGATCGTCCGAAGGAAACCAACAACAACACTGCCACCACCAGCGGCAACGCTACCCCCACTATGTAGGCTCCAACCACGCGAGCGGGATCAAGTTCACCGGAATTGACGCTCACGTTGTGTCCAATGATGTATATAGCGAACCTCCCAGATTTTAATGGTAAGCCAGAGGAATTATGTAAGTTTCTAGATTTAGTCGAAAATATAATACTGTTAATAGCAAAATATGATCAAAATAGTCAAATTATTTTGATCAATAGAATTAGGGCTAAATTAACTGGCTCGAAATAAAAAAAATTTTAATAGATAATTTTAGCGAAAATAAAAGAGCTTTGCAACTTGTCGAAGATTTGCAAAGCTTAAAATTTAAAACAAGTGTAAACCTATATAATGAAATTAAAAAAGTTTTGCGTAGATTAAGTAATAAAATAAAAGAGTAGCCAAATACGGAGGCCATTACCCGAGCCAATATTCAAACTGGGCTGCCAAAGCGTTCAATAATTTTTGAACAATTACGAGATTTTAACACGTATAATTCCAATAATAACAGAAATTCAAATCCAAATAAAAATTTCTTTAAAAACACACCATATTATAACAATACTAATAACAACAATAGTAAACATTATAATACTAATTCTAGTAACTCAATAAATAATTATGGAATGAAACCAAATTACTCTACTAATCAAAGAAATTTCACTTTTAAATAATAACGTTGGAAATAATAACCGTGTAAATTATTTCCCCAACAATAATTAAAATTCTAACGGTGTTTTTAACCGTAATTTTAAATATAAAAATTATTAATAATTTTGGAAGTAACTTTGTTTCCCAACCTCGACCGATAGATGTAGATCCATCAAAGTTAACAATTCAGAGAGCGAACAATTTGGAGATAAAGGATGCAGATTGTTCAAACGCTTGTACTTATGCTGAAGTTAATAAATGGGATGGTTTGGAAAATTTTCAAATATCTGCCTCCCAATCAAAGCCCAACCAAAATTACCTTATATAAAAATTCAATTAAAATTTAGGCCCTTACGATTTATGATAGATACTGGTGATTCGATGAGCATCATTAATTCAAAAATTTGTAATCCTATTGTAATTACTTAAGACCTTAAGTAATACTATTAGTTGTGATACGAAAGTTACGATAGACAGTTTCCTAGAGTTTGGCTCAGTAGACAAAATGAAATTTTTAAAATTTGACTTCCATGACAGAGATGACGTGTTAATAAGGAACAGCATACTTATACCTTTACAATGACAAATTGATTTTAAAAATAAAATTTTAAAATTGGGGACTGGAAATGAAATCCCACTTTATTTCAGCGAAAATAAAGAAAGTAATTATCATATTGCTGTACCTATTAGTGAATTAAATATTTTTAATAATGAAGTACTTCGGGGGGAGGATAGTATTAATTAGGATCATCTTGATCATTAGACTATGAACGAACTCTTACAAATTCTAAAAAGATTCGGTAAGGAATATTATCGGGAAGGCGATGATCTAACGTTCACGTACGAAATAAGGCACAAAATAAATACGGTAAATGAAATTCCCATTTACACAAAAATTTACCGTTACTCTGAAGTGAATAAACAAATCGATGAGATGTTACAGCGGGGTATAATTAGACAAAGCGATTTGTCATATTAGGCTCCAATTTGTCCCTAAGAAGTTGAATACTTTTGGCGAAAAAAAATGGCTAATAGTCATTGATTATCGGAAACTTAATAATGTCACTGTAGATGACAGGTTTCCATTACCTAACATAAACGACATCTTAGATAAATTTCTATGTACTTTACGACCCTTGATTTAGCCAAGGGATATCACCAAATTGAAATAGAGAAAGACATAAAAAAAAACGCATTTGGCACGAATAGTGGATATTATGTAATTGGGAATGACATTCGGTCTCAAAAATGCCACTGCGACTTTTCAGAGGGTTATGAATTCTGTTTTAAAAAATATTATAGGTAAACAATGCTATGTTAACCTAGATGATGCCACTATTTTAGTACCAGTAAGGAAGAACACTTTCACTTCTTACAAAAAATTTTAAAAAGACTTCAAAACGCTAATTTAAAAATACAGTTAAATATCAATTTATGAAACAAGAGACGGAATTTTTGGGAAGCAATTAAAAAATTTGCAATTTCTAGGACCACCAAACAAATAAAATATTTTCCTGGTTTGGTGGGTTACTATAGAAAATTCATAAAAGATTTTGCGAAAATGCCAAACCTATGACAGTTTGCTTGAAGAAGGGAAAACAAATAAATGATCATAATTTATCTTAATGGAAATTTCTTCATACAACTGCAGAACAGATGGATGACGTAATCAAAGGAACGAGTTAAAGGCAGAAAAATTATTCATTAAAAAAATTTTTCTCCTCGAACTGGACTCGAACCAGTGACCTACCGCTTTCTAGGCGGACGCTCTACCAACTGAGCTACAGAGGCATGAAGAAATTGCCGACGAAATGTTCTCTACATTGCTTTTATACTGTAATTCACATGATTACTAAGTATTTGTGTTTTGTTTACATTGATTGCTACATACAATCCATTGAAACACACAATTACAAGAACATATATATTTATAGGATAGTGCCTATTCCACTAATTATATTATGAATTTTACTAATACAACATCATAGTTGCGGAATCAATAAGAATGTGCCTATTACACTACTAATTTATCTTAATGGAAATTTCTTCATGCAACTGCAGAACAGATGGATGACGTAATCAAAGGAACGAGTTAAAGGCAGAAAAATTATTCATTAAAAAAATTTTTCTCCTCGAACTGGACTCGAACCAGTGACCTACCGCTTTCTAGGCGGACGCTTTACCAACTGAGCTACAGAGGCATGAAGAAATTGCCGACGAAATGTTCTCTACATTGCTTTTATACTGTAATTCACATGATTACTAAGTATTTGTTTTTTTTTTTTTTTTGTTTATATTGATTGCTACATACAATCCATTGAAGCACACAATAACAAGAACATATATATTTATAGGATAGTGCCTATTCCACTAATTATATTATGAATTTTACTAATACAACATCATAGTTGCGGAATCAATAAGAATGTGCCTATTACACTACTAATTTATCTTAATGGATATTTCTTCATGCAACTGCAGAACAGATGGATGACGTAATCAAAGGAACGAGTTAAAGGCAGAAATTGTCTCCATGCCTCTGTAGCTCAGTTGGTAGAGCGTCCGCCTAGAAAGCGGTAGGTCACTGGTTCGAGTCCAGTTCGAGGAGAAAAATTTTTTTAATGAATAATTTTTCTGCCTTTAACTCGTTCCTTTGATTACGTCATCCATCTGTTTTGCAGTTGCATGAAGAAATTTCCATTAAGAATTAAAATTACATTTTCCATTAAGAATTCCAAATTAGTAGTGTAATAGGCACATTCTTATTGATTCCGCAACTATGATGTTGTATTAGTAAAATTCATAAAATGATCATAAGTCTGAATATAAAGAAGCTTTTAATAAAACTTTTGATCATTACATTACAGATCCAATTTTAATGTACCCGATTTTGCCAACAAATTTAGTTTAACTACTGATGCTAGTAATACTGCTCTTGGAGCAGTACTTTCTCAAGAAAACCGTCCCATGTCGCTGACGCTCTGTCGCAATTGAAAATTAATTCAAGTGAAAATGATGCTGAAGATGTGTTTTCTACTCGAGCAACTATTCAGTCAGCAGGTGAAGATAGCGCGGAATATACATATAACCATATTCGAATTGCTTCTAAATTTCTGTAAGACACAGCTAATTATTGAAAAGGTTAATACAAAAAACATAAAGCAAACTAAAATGTATGGTAGAACACGAACAATAATTAATCTAAGAGAGAATACATATGTATGTATATAACCTGAAGTAACTGTTGAATTTATCTATTATCTAGTCACATAAGTAGATTAATCTAATTATGGAACTGTCATCATTCATCAAGAAAAAAATGTATGAATTTCTGAAATTGATACTCACGTAAATTTATAGGAATTACATATCTTTAAGTTTATAAGTATGTGCAATATCCTTAAACTGATTCCAGAACTTTTTTAAAATATTAAATACCTTTAACACTATATGAGCAATATCCTTAAACTGAACCCAGAAAAAATAAATAGTACCCACAAAATTGTATAGATAATTTCCTTTAAAAAGTAATACATATTGATACGTGCAAATTTTCAGTGAAATAGTAAGAAAACCATTAGTTAGTGTTTATCAAAGTACAGTTTAAAAGCACTTTTCCATAAGAACTTGTAAAAAAAAAACTACTAGCGGTGAAATGGGAATTTTAGGATATTTCACCGGCGGCAGTTATATTCACAGCGGTAATTTTGCCTTGGAAAATCGTTCTTGGCTTTCATCGGTTTCAACTTAAGTTTTATAGTGTTATGTATACACTTCTTTTATATGGCGAATCGAGTACTGACTTCAAATTTCAATATACTGTACAGATTGAAATGTTTCTGTCTGCCGTGAGAGGGTTTTTAAAAATCTTATGAACTTACAAAGTTTTAATGCGCAAAGCATCTGGTAAAGCATTTTTTGAGAAAACATGAGCAAATGATGACGTCATCGTTTCCTTATTGTTTAAAGTTTTATAAAGTAAAATTTAGTGTTTTAAAAACTTTTAAAATTATAGAGCAGTCAAGCTTTACGTTCTTCTTTATGAATATACTGTGTATGTTTGATAAACATTTTCGATTTGATGTTTATAAGCTATTTTTTTACAAATCTTTTTATAGGTTTTTCAACTTTTCCGCCTGGTTTATATTTCTTCTTTGTGAGAATGACGTCACTTTTTTCTCTTTTTAAAGTTACATATTCTAATAATCGACTTTAGTTTGACATTAACTGGCTTGCATAACATATCAATTTGACATTTTCAATATTTGAATACCTGTATAAATGCAGTAGATATTCAAGTTAAGCTAATAATGTTATCGAATCGACTTGACTTAAAAATTTCAAATCAAGTAGTGTTTGTTTATATTATTTAACAAAACTCTTTATTTTTTTTTCTCTTTAATTATAAAATTATAAACTTATAAAATATTTGAAATGCAAACTTCTTAATTAATAATTCCAATTCACTTTCTTTTCATTTAATTACTTCTAGAAAAACTGTAATTATATAAAAAAAAACCAAATAAAAATATTGTATGTATGCTATATTTTATCTAACACAAACTAATTTGGCTTAGAAAAAATCCGGTCCTGGTAAAATGTCATTCGAAGTAATTTTAATTTAAACAAAAAAAAAATATGTTTCTTCTCATTTTTTATTGAAGTGAATAATATTCACATGTATATGTTGTAATAAAACTTTTTTTTCATACGGGAATAACAATTTAGAAATATACACATTTTTCTTTTTCAGCAAATTTTTTTTCAGTTATTATATATTTTCATAAGTTTTTATAAAATAGTATAAAATAATATAAAATAACAACATCTTCTTTGTTTACTTTTTTATAATTTTCTAAAAAAAAACAAAAAAAACAACAACATTTGGCATTTAATTTCAGTTTGACAGTACTCGGAGCAAAGAAAGAGACTTACTTGAAGTTTTCGGCTTCACTATGTTTTTTTCAAGATGCGATTTTTTAAAGAGTGTAAGCGAGATAGAAATAAAGATGCTCCTTCCTTTAGTATTTCTAATTCGTTGTTTAACACAATAATTTTCATAAATAGATTTTGTATTTTCATTTTGAGCTGAACGTCATTTTATAGTAAGAATGCGTCTTAAATTTCGATTTTCAAATCTCAAACAAGTGTTCGAACTGCCACATAAATTAGGTAAATTTTTATTTTATTTATTACCTTTAAAGTGAAATAAAATGTTGTGAAATTATTAAGTTATTTCGTTTGACAACAAAGGAAGGTTATTTTTGTTTGAAATATTGAGGATGAATACGAAGAGATGGACTATCAATTTATCCTTTGCGATATAGAATATAATACAAATTCTTTAGTACTCGAAGTAATTCGGTAAAATAAAATCTTTCTGGTTTTAAATTAAAATCGAAAATGTAATCAAATTTTCGCAGATTTATAGGTTATCGAATATGTACCGCATTTTAAGAACTGTTAAATAGTGATGGGAACTGTCGATTGATTTCAACTACCGATAGTTGGCAATTATCGAATAGTTTTATTTACGAGTGCGTAAGTTATATATCCGGCCAATTTTTTTTTTTTTTTTTTTTCTACTAGGTGAAAAAATCTCGAAAGACGAAGAAGGACGGCTCTATCTGCCTTTTTCCTCCGACAGTGGGGGAGCGTGACTCCTACCCTAAATAATCACCTAAACTCTGAACGGATAAAACTGATCCTACAGACCAACTATTACCGCCGCGCTAACTTGGTTTTTCCGTGCAGGCATTAAATACCTTCCATAAGGAAATTGGTATTTCGTGTTAAATCGAATGGTCTTGTTCGTTTAAGTCTTTCCGTCATAACGCCATTGTCTAGCAGCCGAGCTGCTTCCATATTTACATGCTGTTCTAGACGAGCCCTATGCTTTGTAGCCCAACTCCTAATTTCATCCACAACCAAAGGAATTCCTAAGCCCCTGTGGATATCACTGTTACGTACATATATACTATTTGTTTGAATTTTGTTAATGTGAGTCTTCTTGACACAACTGTGGGGTTGTGTCAAGAAGACTCACATTAACAACCCCATATAGCCATATTGGTTTAATGATTTGGATATAAATTAATATCTTATTATCAATTGCTAAATTGGACTTACGACCTAGGAGCCAATAATTTTCTCTATATTTATTTTCTACTTCTATGTGTTTCTTCTTTATATGCTCTTTCCACCTTAGCTTGACATCTAAAGTCATTCCTAGGTATTTTGCTGAGTTATGGATCGTTACGTTCATTCCATTTACTTTAATTTGTGGTGGATTTACTATTTTCCGATTGGTGAAGTTTATGTGAACCGATTTTGCTTCATTCAACTGCACCCTCCAATCTCTAGTCCACTGGCTTATTTTGTTAATTGCCTCCTGTAATTTTTTTGTCGAATCGTCAATGTTCGCTCCTACTGCCAATATTGCAGTATCGTCAGCAAAAGTGGCTATCGTAGCATTTTCTATTTGTGGCAAATCACTCGTGTAAAGCAGATACAACGTTGGGCCCAATATACTGCCTTGAGGCGCACCTGCTTTTATTTCTCTTAGCGTGGAATATTCAGCATCTTGTTTAATTCTAAATAATCTATCAGCTAAGTAAGATTCCAAAATTTCTACAAATGACGATGGTAACATTTGCCCTAACTTAAGTATAAGGCCCCTGTGCCACACCTTGTCGAATGCCTGTGCTACGTCTAGAAACATGGAAGAGCAAATTTCCCTATTTTCCAAGTCTTTTTCTATAATATTAGTTATTCTATGGACCTGGTCTATTGTAGAATGGTTTCTTCTAAAACCAAATTGATGGTTCGATATTAGGCCCCTATTTTCTATTATTGGCTTTAATCTCCTTAATAGCAGCTTTTCAAAAACCTTAGACATCATTGGTAACAGTGAAATGGGCCTGTAAGACTTTGTTTCCCTCAAGGATTTCCCGGGTTTCGGCACCATGATTACCTCCGCGACTTTCCAAGCACAAGGAACATACCTTAAATCCATAGCTGCATTCATGATTTTCGTCAGATGTTCCAATGCCTCGTCTGGTAGCTCTCTCAGTACTTCCGCAGTAATAAGATCAAAACCTGGAGATATTATCCAGAATAATAGAACTAAACTCTATTAGTCCTAAAAGTAATAAAATATAAAATTTATTATATGATTCTTAAAATTTCAACTTAAACAATTTTATGACTTATTTAAATTAAAACATAAGAATCATAATTTCTGATTAATTTCTTCTTTTTTATTATTCTTATTATTATTTCTTAAGTACTTGACCTATCCTAATTTTGAACAAACAATTAAAATATAAAAAACTAAATTTCAACACATTTATTTTTCAAGTTCATTAACTGAAATATTAAATTACATTAAAACGCAAACATGAAATTATTTTTTTCGTTCGTTAAAATTGAAGGATCATATTACAAAACGGCAAAATAAAAATTTGTTTTACAATTTCCTCTTCAAGTGCAACAAACAAAATTTATTGCTTTTGAAAAGAAGAATATTACGTAAAAAAATTTTTTTTTTTGTTTTAATAAACTAATGTTATTATGTAAGAAATTGAACAAAAATCGATTTGATTTTTGAATACTTTTATAATAAGATTTTAGAAAGTAAAAAGTTTAGTTTAAGTTTTGGTTTCATCGAGTTTAGTAATAAGAGATTAAATAAAAGAATAAAATAAATTCTTTTTATTTGTTTCTTTTTCTAATACTTAAAAAAGTAACATACAAAACTGGCGCAGTCGGTAGGATAGTCAACTGATGCCAATCGCGAATTTTTAAAATTTATTTAAAACACAACGCGATTAAAAAACGCTAATTTTAACTATTATGAAAAGTGCAATAGATTTCAACAAACAATTTAACTCTTATATACATACCTATTGTGAAAAAGTGCAATAGATTTATAACAAAAAAAATTTTTTTTTATTGAACAATAATAAATAATAATAAAGGTGTCAGTTTTTTTTTTTAAATTATTGGCGATAAAAAGAACCTTAGAAAAAGAAAACATACTTTTATATGTATTAAAATCTGAATGAAACCATATGAAATTCCAGTAAGGAATCAAAAACTTAAACTCAGAAAAGAAAACTTCATTGAAAATTTAAAAAACATAAAATTGAATATGTCAGTAAATCTAGAAGAAATTACAACTCGGGACTTAATAACTGAGGCAAGATCAGTTCCACCATTCAAAGGTGATGGCACCTTTGAGCTATGGTCACTCATCAATCAAGTTGATTTAATCACTGGTTTAACACCAGATCCAGCGGTGAAATCGTATCTACTCAGTATACTATTGTCAAAAATACAGGGACCAGCGGCAGTTAGTATAAGGCGTTTGGAAAGTGCAACTTGGGATGTCCTCAAACAGCAGCTAAAAAAGTCATTCGAGATTCAAGAATCCTATCTTAAGTTAAAAGAACAAGCCGATTCAGTAAAATTTTTCAATGTAAGTCAATTTTATAATGATCTATCAAATATTCTAGATAAACTTAATTTTAAATATAAGCTAGATCCCAGTAGTCCTTTAGAATTTAGTCCCAGTAATAACGAAAGGAGTATATTAGAAAAATTTCTTAGTAAATTAAATAGGTCAGATAATATGTATTTAAGAATTAAGAATGTTAAATCTTTAGAAGAAGCCTATTACGAGCTTCTAGAAACTGGTATTTCCAATAATACAAATAATAGTAATAATAGTAACAAAAATTCAAATTCAATTCAGAAAAATAAAAATAATAATTTTTCAACATATAATAATCGTAGTAATAATTATTATTACACTCCCAACAACAACAATAACAACAATTTTAACAACAATCATTCTAATTCTCGAAACAATCATAATAATAAAAACTTTTATTCTAATAATAATTTTAATAGTAACGACCATTACTGTTATAATAATAACCCAAGTAGACGATCAAATTATCGTTACCAGGGTAGCAGCAATAATCGAAACCAAAATTTTAACAACAGTCAAAATCATAACTACCAACGTCCAGAACCGATGGATGTTGATATTAATTACTTTGAAGGAAAAAATTCTTCCGAAAATACTAAAGAATTATTAGAGCAAATACAAAAAATTAGGGAACACAATACTATGCTACAAAACGAGCTAAAACAAAAAAATAATTATATAAATGAATTACAACAACCTACAAATTATTCTCATTAGGGAATTGAGAATGAAAATTTTCAATTAGAGCCTCGGAAAACCCTTTACCAATAACTATATTTACTATTAATAATAAAAAAATTAAATTTTTGATTGATACGGGTGCTACTACCTCTGTTATTAGCGATAAACTATTTCCTGAAATAAAAAGAACAAAATTAAAAGAACCTTTAAAGGTATCCACATTATTTGGCACTAATAAAATTTTCTATACATTAGTTACTGATGTGCCAATTGAGCTCAACCATGAAGCTCAAATGGTATGGAAAGTTTTAGATCTAAAAAGTAATAAATTTGACGCAATTTTGGGACAGAACATATTAAAAGCAGTAGGTGCAAAAATAGATTTGGGATTAGAAACGATAGAAATTATGGGAAGGAAAACAAAATTTCAAAATTCCTACCCATATAACGATATAGTAGAACTAAACCCTATAAATTTCAAATCTTGCAGCATTCTTAATTATATAAAAACAAATCAACTCAACAACGAAGAATATAAAATATTGAAAAAAATTATATATTCAAATAAAGATTTATTTTATCAGGATGGTCAGAAACTAACTAATATAAATTGTATAAAACACCAAATTATTACTACAAGCAAAATGCCTATCTATTCAAAAATATATAGGTTTCCCAAAATTCACGAGCAAGAGATAGAAACTCAGGTAAAGGAGATGCTATCTCAAGGTATCATTAAACATAGTAATTCTCCTTACAACTCACCTATTTGGGTTGTGCCAAAAAAATTAGATCAGTCTGGTAGCCAAAAGCGGAGAATCGTTGTTGATTATAGAAAATTAAATGACATAACTATTGAAGATAAATTCCCTATTCCGAACATTGAGTGACTCTTTGATAAGTTAGGCAAAGCCCAATATTTCACCACTCTCGATCTCGCTAAAGAATTTCATCAGATCCTTGTAGACAAAAAAGATCAACAAAAAACGGCTTTCTCAACTCCCCAAGGCCACAACGAATTTGTTAGGATGCCATTCGGATTAAAGAATGCTTCTGCAACATTTCAAAGAATGATTAACCATGTTTTACGCGATTTCATAAACGTTAACTGTGTTGTATATCTTGACGATATATTAATATTCAGTACTTCTCTTCAAGAACATGAAAGCGCTGTTACAAAAATTTTCGAGAGACTTAGAAGTTATAATTTAAAAATTCAAATAGATAAATGTCTATTTTTTTTCCAAAGAGTCGGAATATTTAGGGCATCTTCTCACCGATATAGGAATTAAACCGAGTCCGAAAAAAATTGAAATTATTAAAAATCTTAAATTACCTAATACTCGTAAATCAATAAAAAGTTTTCTAGGCATTACGGGGTATTATCGTAAATTTATAAAGGATTATGCAAAAATTGCTCAACCCTTAACTTATTGCTTAAAAAAGAATAATAAAATCGAAATTGATAATCCGAAGTACATCGCTGCCTTCGAAAAATTAAAGCAACTTATTACAAACCATAAAATATTAAAATATCCTGATTTTAACCAAAAGTTTACGTTGACTACTGATGCAAGCGACTTTGCTATTGGAGCTGTTTTATCGCAAAACGGATATCCTATTTCGTTTGCAAGTAGAACGTTAAACGATCATGAACCACGCTATAGCACTATCGAGAAAGAGCTGCTAGCGATCGACTGGGCTACGAAATATTTTAGACCCTATATTTATGGCGTTAAATTTACAATAAAAACAGACCATAGGCCCCTAGTTTGGTTAAACTCTTTAAAAGAACCCAACTCCAAATTACAAAGATGGAGAATAAAATTAAATGAATTCAATTTCGATATAGAATACGTGAAGGGCAAAGATAATAAAGTTGCCGATTTTCTAAGTAGAATTAACTCATTTCATTAAAAAATGAAATTAATATATTGCAACCTAATGATGAGTTGGAAATTGAAACCGATATAGCTACAATTCATAGTGGCGTCGAAGATTTGGACGACCACATTCCGATTGTAGAAAATATCGTTAATAAATATTTAAGACAGATTCCCCTTGTAAAAAATAAAACCAGCGAAATAATAGTAAAATATAATAAATATTATAAAATTTTTATATCTGAACAAGATTTATGCAATGTAAATTACTTAAACGTTATTTTGAGGAAAACAATAAAAGAAGGATAACAGCAATTTACTCCGAACTAGATTATAGTAAATTTAATATTTTACAGAAAAAATTAATTGAATTGTTTGGTAATAATAGAACAATTAAATTAATTAAATGTACTAAATTAGCTCAAGATGTAGAAAATGAGGATGATCTCATTAATATTATAAAAGATTTTCTCGAAAAAACTAATCATCGTGGAATATTAGAAAATTTTAATGATGTCAAAGTTCGTTATTTCTATCCAAAATTAAAAGATTTTATTTATAAGTTCGTAAATAATTGCGATGTTTGTAATTTAGCTAAATGCGATAGAAAACCAATCAAATATAATTTTAATATAACCGAAACACCTTCTGAGCCAAATCAATTAGTTCATGTCGATACTTAGAGAAGTATTTTTGACCACAATTGATAAGTTCACGAAACATTTTTATATTGCTAAACTAAATGATAGAAATAGTGTAACATTAGTTCAGGCCCTAAGACAATGAAATTCATTATTTGGTAAGCCTTTAAAATATATTTTTGACAATGAGTTTGATAATTTAAATATTAAAGACTTTTGTAGATTTGAAAATATTGAAGTTCACTTCACTTCGCCTAGAAGTCATACAGGAAATTCAGATATAGAAAGGGCTCATGGAACTATTATTGAACATATTACAATATTATCCTTAACGGAACCAAATTTAGATACAGAAAGCAAAATTCTAAAAGCTGTAGAAGCTTATAATAATTCTATTCATTCGGTAACTAAAATTAAACCAATAGATTTTATTAATAATAGAATTTCAAATCTTCAAGAAATTAAAGATAGGTTACATCAAAATAAAGAAAAAATTATTACTAAATTAAATAAAGATAGAATACAATTCGAAATTCCAAACGAATCGGAAATATTAATAAAAAATCCGGCTATGGTTCGTTATAAAGAACACCCTCGCTACAAGAAAATTAAAGTGAAAAAATACACAAATAAAATCACTAATATTAACAATAAAAATTTACACCCTACCAGAATTAAAAGGAAGTATAAATTCTTTTCGGGTGATCCATCAAATTAAAGTCATCTTTAGAATACTTTTTCAAATTACTATAATCGCCTTCATGATTTTACCCAGTAGTACTGCAATAATCACTTTAGAAAAACTTGATACAGAATCTGGTTTCACAACGATCAAACAGGAAGTTATATTAAAATTCTTCATACTATCGATTTAAATGAAATCGAATATACTATTAAAACTATAGAATCCTATATAAACGAGTCATACAAATTATCACAAGACGACGTTATCTTAAAAACTTTAACTGACAAAATAAATAAAATTAAACATACCACTAAAACACTAATTCCGTATAGACACAAAAGAGCATTGATGAACGTTGGTGGTTCATTCTTAAAATGGATAATTGGTACAATGAACGAAGACGATAAAATAGAAATTGAAGAACATATGAAAAACTCTGAACAAAACACCCATAATTAAATAACAAATTATAATAACCAAAAAAAATTAACGACAACATTCACAACAATCTTAATATTTTACAGAAAACTATAAACAAAAATCACATATTAATTGAACTTTTAAATGAATTGAAAACTTTTAAATGACGTTTCAATGGAAAATAAAAATATAACCAAACAATTGCAATACTTGCAGATACTTACCAACATTAACCTTTTAAACGACGAAATTGAGAAAATCCAAGAAAACGTGATCTTCTCGAAACGCCAAATAATGGGTAGATCAGTCTTAACACCAGGGGAAATAGATCTTTATAATATCGACGTTTTTAAAATTCAGGAACTTAAGAGTTCCTTAGCAACAACAAATGAATTGTTTTAGCAATACCAGTTTTAAGCACCGAAAAGGCTATTAAATACAAAATTTTTGGATTACCAAATACAAACTTTGAACTAGTTGATATTCCAAGTTCTGATATTATATCTTTCAAAAATAAAACATATTATCTTACCCAGGAGAGATATATAGAAAAATTGCAATTAACTTCAAATTGTATTTCAAACCTTTTTGTAATGTCATATGATAATTGTTCTAAAACTACTGAAAAAAGTTACAAGATAGAAGAAATAAATAAAGGTATGATTTTAATAATAAATGCTCAAAACCATACTTTAAAGAGCGATAGTAATGATATAACATATTTACTAAATAAAAATTATATAATTTACTTTAACAATTGTACTATTGAAATAAATAATATTAAATTTTCAAACAAAAATAAAGAGTTTAAGTATAATATCGTTATTCCGAATTATGCCACAATTAAAAATATTAATAATACAATTAAATTGGAGCATTTAAATCTAAAGCAATTAGAAAATAATAAAGAAATTCATGAAATTAAAAATAAAACAAATTTTAATGAAAATTTAACATATTTTAATACAATTTTTGTAATAATAATGCTTTTTATTTTAATCATTTTAAGTTATATGTTAATTAAAGCAAGAAAAGAAAAACCTTTAAAGAATATAAATAAAAGTGATCCTCAATGTTTTGTCCAGGAGAACAAAAATCTTAAGGATGGGGGAGTTATATATCCGACCAATGAGATTTTATCCAGAATAATAGAACTAAACTCTATTAGTCCTAAAAGTAATAATATAAAATTTATTATATGATTCTTAAAATTTCAACTTAAACAATTTTATGACTTATTTAAATTCAAACATAAGAATCATAATTTCTGATTTCTTCTTTTTTATTATTCTTATTATTATTTCTTAAGTACTTGACTTATCCTAATTTTGAACAAACAATTAAAATATAAAAAACTAAATTTCAACACATTTATTTTTCAAGTTCATTAACTGAAATATTAAATTACATTGAAACGCAAACATGAAATTATTTTTTTCGTTCGTTAAAATTGAAGGATATTACAAAACGGCAAAATAAAAATTTGTTTCACAATTTCCTCTTCAAGTACAACAAACAAAGTTTATTGCATTTGAAAAGAAGAATATTACGTAAAAAAATTTTTTTTTGTTTTAATAAATTAATGTTATTATGTAAGAAATTGAACAAAAATCGAGTTGATTTTTGAATACTTTTATAATAAGATTTTAGAAAGTAAAAAGTTTAGTTTAAGTTTTGGTTTAATCGAGTTTAGTAATAAAAGATTAAATAAAAGAATAAAATAAATTCTTTTTCTAATACTTAAAAAAGTAACATACAAAACTCGTACATGTTGACAATAATATCCAGGGCTAGACCTTACATTTTCTATGTACGTTTGCATCAAAAACTGCGTGTTTATAGCAAAATGACATTTCTAATCCTTTTTTCCTTTTCGTTTTGAGAGAAATTATGAGAAATTATTTTTGCATATTTTCATTTCAAGTTTTCTATGAAAAAATTGACTAACAATTTTTACACTAAATTTAAGTTTGGAGTTTTTTAAAGAACATATGTATTAAAAATTCAAATTTCAACTCTACAACTGTAATTTTGATTAAATATATTTTCGAGTTTTTTCGCATTCTTTTTTAATGGCAATGTCAGGTAAAATATGTGAGATAATTGAAAGTACAAAGTGATTAAAAAAATTTGATGCTATATGATTTCATCTAGAATATACGACATCAAATAAAGGTAATAAATATTTTAAAAGACTATAAGGTAGAATTTAAGTTTTTAATTATGTATTACATTTTAAGCTTTAAATTTATTAGTGTGCTTTTATAATTTTGTAATAATTATAAAAGATATCGTTGCGAGTTGTTCCATACATAAAAACGAATATAATAAAAATATTATAAAAGAAAGTTGTACAAGCTTTTAAAGTTCCTGATGTGGTAGTTTAGGTAAATCAGTAAATTAGATTTACTAACAATGTGAAAATTTTTGTTTTATTAAACATTTATGTATTATTAAATGAACAACAAAACAATTGATCTTTTAATAAGACATAAATTTCTTATTAAACAATTAATCGTAATAATAATAACTATTAGAGAAAGAAAAATATACGAGTACTAAACTTGTAAATATTAATGTAGTAAATCTATTGTAAGTCAAAGACATTCACGAGACCCAAATAAATTTTATTCTACTTTTGCTTATCGATGGCTTAATTATAAAATCGATAGCCTAAAATTATAGATTTACTTTAAAATCAATTTTTCTGCACTGTAATAATGTTGAATTGTTTTTTTTTATCATTCTTTACTTCTAGGAGAAGCATAGGGCTAATGCATATTTCCTAGTTTCATATAGTCATAGAGTTCTAGATAGGTGACTAACCTACTGTAAATGTTGAATTGTAAATCATTCAAAATTTCCCCCAAAACTTTTTTGATATTTTTTATATTTATGTTTCTAAAGTTTAGTGCAACATTCTACGATTTAAACTTCCGGAAGCGTTATATTATGTTGGTACAACGCTTTAGGCATTAGAAAATAATTTATACATAATGGCTAAGCCCAAAAAACTACTCTAAGTTATAGTTGGAGTACTATCGATTGCACTACCTATACTATCGATAGTTTTCAACTATCGAAACTATCGATGGTTTTAAATTCCATATAATAATTTCGTCATATTAACATAAATTTTTGGCAATAATACATTTTGAAAAATGGGCAAAAACGAAATATTGTTTTGGCTTTTATTAATTCTACAATATAATTTTATACACATTAATTTATCACATCAGTGAAATTTGAATTTTTTTTTTATTTCTATGTTCTTTTATTTCCTTCAAAATATTTCGTAAAGACGTGAAGTGAACCTGACAACGAGTTTCATTATATTCTTAATATTCCTTCTTTGCAATGAACAAAAGAGAGAACTTGCTATGTCAAAGTTGAAGTTTAACAAACGATATGTCCTTTGAATATCGAATTTAACTGAGCCTTTATATAAACAAGTTATTGGCATAAATGTTTCAATGTATACAATAATTTTACTAATATTCTAAAATATCTGAACTTGCCAGTTTATCGGCAGCCGACAAAATTTTTTTTTGTTTAAGCAGTTTCAAAAGTTCCAATTCAAAACCAATTCAAAAAGTTCAAAATAACAAACGATTTTTTATCGATAAAATAAAGAATGAAAAGTTAACGAAAGAAAAATATTTATTAAATAATAAAAACATTTAAAGTAAATATTATACTATGTAAGCCTGTGTAAACCGTTAATAAGTTTAATTCCAGTTGATTTTTTTCAAATAATATTATTAATATACTTGTTTTAGTCATTCTGTGCTTGGTTATAATTACGCTATCATGTTTATACCACTATTATGTATATGTTTCTTTACAAATTAAATAGAGCCATATCCAGCGGCAAGTTGCGTTACTATGCCGCTAGTTGTGTTACGAAACTATTGATATATCGCGATAGTTTTCCGATGATATATCGAAAGTACCGATGGTTCAACATATCGATAGTTCTCCAACACTACTCTACGTATTGTTTTGAACTATATGAACAACAAAGATTCTTTTGCACACTATACACAAAAAAATTAAACGTTATCGAAGAGTATCGCTCTAAAATTTCGATAACAAACCAATTCTGCTGAAGGTAAAACCCGACCATAATTACTGCGTTTATATATATACAGCATAAAGTCGACTTCAAACGGATTTCAAGGTAATATAGACGCTAGTAATATAGACTTGATTAGAGATATTTAAGTCATGTCGATTCGATAGTATTATTAAACTTCAAAATTGATTGCATATTAGTCATGTGTCGTTCGCGAACGAACTAATCTTAAAGAACGAATCACTTCACTGAACTTAGCAGATTAGTTCACTTGTTCAAAATTCATCATTGAGGTACATTTTATATTTTTTCCATATTTCTATCTGTATTAATATCACACAATACGAATAAAATTAAACGATATACTAAATCCAATACTCATGAAAACGAACGATATACTTCATATGGAATATTGATTAAAACAAATATAAAGTAAAATACACACAAAAGTGACCGAATCAGTTGCTAATATAAATATAATACAAGTAAAATTGAACGATACACTAAATCCAATACAAATAAAAACAAACGAGACCTGATATGAAATTTTATTCTATACAAATAAAAGTGACCGAATCAGTTGCCTCATTAATATAATATACAATGCAAATAAAAGTATTGTATAAAATGAGACCAAAATTTATCTATAAGGAAGAAGTTCGACTCCGTTTACATCACACTAATGGGAGTTTTATTTCTGTAACCTATTCCAGTACAAGGTGTCAAAAACGGTCAAAAAAGCGAAGCGGAAAGAAAAGTGTTTAAAAAAATTATTATAATTTATATAATAATTTTGAAAAATAATAAAAGTAAATTTTAAAAAGACATAAAATAAAAAAAAAAATTTAAATAGTTTTGAAAAAAAATAATTTTTTTATTATTTGAAGGGTTAACATTATTTGAAGTGTTTGGGATGTAATTTTGTGAGTGAGGAGGAAAAGCCGACACGAGAATTTCATTTGTTTCAAAAAGATGTGAAGAGATATATACTTTTAAAAACTATTTTAAATATTTAGTGTTAAGCTTTTGTAATTAATAATTATTAAAAAATAAAATAAATAAATTATCTTTAAATTTTTTATTTTTGTTTCAATCTTAAATTAAAAACACATTTGCTATGAATCGGTAATAATTACATTTCATAAAGTATTAATCAGTATGTATACACCTTTTTTTCTTTATAAATTACTTTATTTCTATGTTACTGCCTGATAGTGTGTATCTACTGTACCAGGTACATGCATGTTTACATTCATACATGAAATTTCAAACTCATATCTTTTGATTTTATACATTCGAATTTTTTACGTAACTTTAATAAAATGTAAAATAAGAAAGAAATTTTGTTATTATGAAATTAAAAATAACAAAATTTTTACTTAATTTACGTAATATTTTGTTTCTTAATTTACAATATTTTGTTTCTTTCTAGCCTACACAACTGTTTTAACCATCTATTTTAAATAAAAGTGGAATATTCTGAGAAGTTTGAAGCAAAATGCAAGCGAAAACTAACGGAATGGAACGAGTCGAACTACTTAGATATTTTTTGAACGAGACATGAAGTATAAATGATATACATGAAGTATAAATGATATACATGAAGTATAAAAAATCCAATACAAATGAAATTGAACAATATACTGATTAACATATGGCTATATGCAATACAAAAAAACGAACGTTAAACTGATCAACTATAAATAAATTCACGTCACACGTGCCTATTGCTTAATATAAACGCAATACAAATAAAAGTGACCAAATTAAAAATTTACCTAAATAAGAAAATTGAAAGATTGGACTAATTGATTCAAATTGAAAGTTACCTATATGAAATAAAAAAATCTGATGTGGTCAGCACATAACTGACCGCATTGTGTATTGCCTAATTAAATGAAAGTGTTACAGAATATTATAAAAATGTCTGTTAAATACTTCTTTCCAATATTTAGGACATTAGAAAGCTTATAGCTAACATACCTAGAAAAATGTAAATTTGGCTCTTAGTAAAATTTCGCTTTGTGCTACCAAAATTTCCTGAAATGCTCGCTTAGTTTCGGTAACAACCAGAACTCAAACATCAAATTTCAAGCAATTCCATCAATTCGTTCCGTAGATATGGTGAAAAATGTAAAATCGGCCCGCAAATCAGTTTTAAAGCCCTGATCTTTCCAAAAAATTTATATGTTCATTGCTTTAATATGAGGAATTCATATATTAAATTTCAATGAAATCGGTTGATTATTTCTCTTTATATACACAAAAGTGTATGTTTGGCCCGTAGTAAACGTCTAGTTGCCGATGCCTGATTTCTTCCAAAACATATGAATTTTCGCGGACGGTCGAGCTGAGCTTATATATAAAATTTGAAGTAAATCGGTTGAATATTTTCTTCAAAATGTTCAAAAATGTAAAACAGGCCCGCTAAAAAGTGCAGTTCCCGAGGCCTGATATAAACCAAAAGTTGATCAATCCGTGCCATGGTGGAAATAAACTTACATATAAAATTTCATCAAAATCGGTTCAGCCGAACTTGAGATACACGCGTGCACACACAGACCGACAGACCGACGGACCGACAGGTTGCTAAAAATAGTTTATTTACACTTCCCTATTATGGAGAAGTGCATTTCCA
This sequence comes from Condylostylus longicornis, assembly GCF_029603195.1. Lineage (NCBI taxonomy): Eukaryota > Metazoa > Arthropoda > Insecta > Diptera > Dolichopodidae > Condylostylus > Condylostylus longicornis. Next base: position 87,671 of record NW_026578255.1, on the reverse strand, counting down.
CCGAAAACTCGATATGCAAAATTTGTTGCCATCGTTGGGAGTCGGATTTGTTGGCAGCGCTGATATTTTCAGAGGGCATTTCCTAGAATTTTCAGCTTTATATGTCAGGAAAATGTGAAACTGACTAGGACCCATGCCAACCTTTGTCCCCCAATTTTAGATTTGCAAATAATTTTGTTCATTAAAAAAAGTGTCTTTGTGTGAGTGTCTACACATACATAATTATTATATAATATGTACATATCACGGCTGACAGAAATACAGGCCTGGACCCTAAGAGAGAGTGACAGTTCACAGCTGACGAATTTACGCGTATTCTTATGGGATCTATAGAGGACCCTTTTTAACATCATAAATCTCCCAAAAAATCAACTTTTTTCAAATTTTTAACTAGAAAAAGTTAAAATTCAAGCTTTTTCTACTTTACTACTGATTTTATTCTTAAAGTTTTGTGTTATTAAAATATTAAAAATTGATTTAAAGAAAACCTTCCAGATTCTGTTCATTTGTTAAAAATTTCAATAACATTTTTTAAAAATTTCCAAAAGTGCAATTTTTTTTCGAAGTATTTAGTTGATTTTGGTGTATTTTTTAAAATTTGAGAAAAAGACATTTTATTTAACGGGTTTGCTAAATTTGTATGATATATCTCCCTTCCAAAATGCATACTTCTGATATAATCGCACACATATCTATGTATTTTTCATGTGTATACTCGTACTATATTAATTAAACTTATATGCTTCATAGTTCATAAAAATTACTGCACGTGTTAATTTATTTTATATTAAAAGTCCATATAATTTTTTTAAGTATGTATGTGATTATAGTTTTATTATGAATTATTTTCACATTGTTTGTTTGTATATAGGGGACAACATCTTTTATAACGATTATAAAATTTCAATTATAAATCTAAAAAATCAAGTAATTACAAACTTAAATTAAAATCAAACAAAAATTTATATTAACTTTATTTTAAGTCGTATATTCTAGACTAAAAAATATAGCACCAAATTTTTTTTCATTCATTGTATTATAATTTTTTACTCTCAATTCTCTCAGATATGTTGTCTGACATGGTGGTACAAAATAATGCGGAAAAAACTCGAAGATATATTTAATCAAAATTATAGTTAAAATTTTAAGTTGAAATTTGAATTTTTGATATGTTGTTCAGAAAAATCCAATTTTTTGTAATATCAAGGTACTTATTAACAGAGTGTCAGTAATTTTAACAAAAACTTTTACATGATTTTTTAAATGCGTGTATGTATTTGTTTGTGAACTTTCAATTAACATGTAACATGTTAAAAATTTCAATATCTTCATAATATTTTTTTCAGTTACATTTTAAGACATTTACACATGCGACACATTTTGAAGTTTTTGTAATATTGTCGTGTTTTTATTTACATTAAATGCTTTTTGTTTTTTCGAACATTTTCGTACAGTTTCTTTAGCAGATTTTCTGAATTTTTTATTTTTTTTTTCTAATTTTTCATCGTGCCATTTACAATTGTTACGTAACAATACTAAAACCATTAAATTTAACATGTATTTATGATGATCAATACAATTTTTATTACCATTATTGAACTAAAAAGGAAAATGTTTAAAACTTTTCAAACGCGGAAAAGTTGCGGCTGGTTTTCTTACAGTGGCGCGTCATAACTGAATAATAAAAATAAATGGCTGCTAAAATTAACCGTTACCTAAAGGGCGTTTCTTTTTCAAATTTTTGATATCGGGTTTTTCTATGAAATGGGTTGTAGAAGTCTAAGACTTTTGTAGCTTTTAGAACTTAAAAAAATATTTTCCAACTCCACCCCCTCGGAAGTTATCGTCTGGCGAAATTTGTAAAAAACGCATTTTTGGCAGCATATATATTTTCGAAACTGTAAGCTTTTTCCAATTTGTATAAATGAAAGCTAAGAATAAATAAACTCTTAAATTCGAGCATTATGTTTGCGCCTCCAGTTCTTTTTAAAAGCAGTATTCTTTGAAAATTGCTACTTTACAAACCATTTAAAGTTTGAACCAGCTACTTTAAATAAGAATTTTTTTCGATTTATGAAAAATTTATTTTGTTCATAAAAACAAATATCTATGTGTGAATGTCTACACATACTATATGATAAAGTGAGTATATATTAATGTCAGTACTTTTAATAAAAAAGAAAATAGTGTTCTTTTGAAAAAAAAATTTTTGAAAATCAAATAATATGAATTGGATAATATGACTCCAAAGTTTTAAAAATTTTTAATTTTATTTATTATAAGTATAAATATATTTATTATAAGTATGAAGTGATGCGTATTGCTAACAAAAATATTTGTATCTACGTTTGTATTTTTCATAAATATACGCAACCATAAAAACACTTTTTATGAAATTTGTTTAAGGGAAATTGCTATTTTTCAGTTTTTCAAAAAGAATATTGGTTCAAGTCAGAAATTATAATTTTATTGTTTGGTTTTTGTATATACTTAAATATTTTCATATAATTTGTAATTTTTAGTATATTTTTTTTAAAAACTGAAAAGTAAAAATTTCTCACACAAAAAACTGAAAAGTAGAATTTAAAAAACAGGTACAATAAAATGTTGACATTTTTTTGTATGAATTTCTAAGTCTACATAATAGTTTCTGGTATTATAGCAGATGATAATCTGGTTTATAAAGACAAATGGACAAAAAAAAAGAATAACTGGGCTGTTTAGAATTTTGTCAAATAGATTAACGCCAATTAAAAAGATTTGCATATCTTGCAATTTTTCATTCCACTATAATATATGCAGTTCAAATTTGGAGAAATACATATTTAAGACTTTTACAAAGATTTCAAAACAAAGCAATTACAAACTTACACGGCTACGTAAGTAGAAAACGAAATGGGGAAATACGTAGAAAACGTGAAATATTGCCAATTAAGTTGTTTATTGAAAGTAAGCTAGCCACGCATGTGCACGTAATGATAACCAAAAACACGAATACCAACATTAATACTATGTTTAATAGCTTAGTGCAATCACATTTTACTGACAACATCAGGATAATTTCATCTAATGTCAGATTTACTCATTTGGACACAATATCCAATTTAGCGCGTAAAATGTATAATAATAATATCTATATTCTTATAATATCTTATCTTTATATCTAATAAGTCCCAATGCTAAGAGAGAAACTGGAAAGCACGACCTTATTTTATGTGGGTTTTTTTAAATCGAAATGGCTATATTTTGGGAAGAAATAACAAAATAAATTCATATTATTTAAAGCAGGTAATATTTCGAAAATATATTTAAAAAATTGATTAAATAGAATAATATTTTATATTTTCATTCACAATTATTTTAAAATTCTTAAAATACATGCAAAAAAGCGGATAAAATAAAAGCAACATTTTATTTGGTACTGAAAACATTTCATTATTTTTAAGCTCTTTTTTCTCATAGGGCAGGTTAACTCAAGATATGGGAAGTAACTGTAGTGTCAAGATGAAAATATAATTAATGACAGAATAATTATTAAATATTGATATGAATACATAGTAAAGAAAAAATGTTAAGAGGAAATTTGTAAATAGTATCTAAAATATAATTAAATATTATTTTACCAATACAAACCTTATATTATACACTTCAAAATTTTAGCTCTATTTTTATTTGAGAAAAATTTTTAAAACTTCATATATTAGGTATTCATATATTATTATTTAATAGGTTTTGAAAAGACAAATCATATATTTTTATGAACCGATTTGAATATTTTTTTTATTTTTGAAATGAATAGTATCTAATAGATTAATTTTGTTTACCTGCTAATAAAATATAAAAGAAGAGCACAAATAAAGTTTGTGACCACTCAATATAACATGTTTGAACTAATTTTAAAATAATTATGTACAAAAAAATTGTTTGGAAGTAGGTACGAGTACATCTATATTTATTTTTAATAATATTTTTACTAATTGAAATTATTTCAAAAAATTCTATAAGTATCTTTCAACCAAAATGAGATAATAATTCAAATTGTTGAAATTTATCACATTATATTACTTTTATTAACATTTTTGTTACCCGACACTATTGAACTTAACTTATTGAGAAATAAAAAATGTACATGAAAAGTCATACATACTTCCTCATTAACATTTGAAACCATACTGAAATACGAGTATGAATACGAAAATTTTTTTAATTTTTGCTTTCCTCCTACCTTTCTATCTTCTTTGTTCAATAGAATTTAAAAGGGAAACTTTTTGAAAAACGTGTATAATGTCCTGAAATTTTTTGAAATAATAATTTGCGTAAAAAAAGAAAAAAATAAATTAAAATTATCGCAACAAATCGTAATACTTCGTAAAATAATTGAGTATTGGGACTTGTTAGATATAAAGATATTAATAATAATCTGCTGAATTAAAAAGTCTTACACTAATAAATCGATTTAAACAACATCTCAACACATACTATTTAATAACAATATAAGAATTTTCAATAGAAATTTTGGTCGTCAAAATACACTTTTATATAGGTAAACACATTACTATGTATATAAATACATTATTACATAAATACATTACTATTTTTATAATAAAAATATATACTACTTTCAGTAATTCCTGGAAGTTTTTGTAATTTTTTCACATCAAAAACGTTAAAAATAATGACCGGTCATTTTGACCGGTTGGTATATATAGGTATAGTACATACGTATATCAACAAATTGGAAATGGAAAATCAAAATAATTTATTATATTATTAAATACATAATTTTAGAAAAAGTCATACTATTCTCATAAAATATTAAATGAAATTTAAGGAGAAAATCTTGTGAAATAGTCATACAACCGGTCATTTTGACCGGTCGGTAGTTCTAGTGTTAAAATTGTTTAAACTAAATATTACTTATTATGTTATTATTGTATCTACGAATCAATTATTGCGCTATTGCGGTGATAAAATGTTTGGATTGGTATTAAATTGTAAATCATATGAATTTTTGTAATTATATTCTTTATGAGCTTAAGGCTCATTTGAGATAGGATAAAGTAAATTAAATTGAATTGAATTGTTGATATGAATTATCTCAAAAAAATCCAGTGAAAGATGTTCCTGCAATTCTTTCATGGTAAGCTTAGTCTGCAAAACAGTGGGATGTAATTTTATAGATGAAACTTCTGTTGTTGAAAACGTTGTGCTGTTAATGAAAGTGGTCGAAATATTTATCTTCACTAAAAAGTTTTAAACAAGTAGGCAATTTTTTTTATCGTTAGCAAATGATGGTTGTTGAATATGTCGCATACTGAATTTGTTTCTTTCAATAAGTTTATTATTCAGGTAGAGTTCTTTAGGTTTACAACATTTTCTTTTTTACATAAAATTACAGAGCTAATATTTCATTTATTTTCAATAAAATTTGACTGTTTTTACACTAATATCGTATATTCATTTATATTTTTTTCATTCATATTTCTTATATAATCACTGGTATTGTTAAGAAATAAAATAATCAAGTTCCTTTTGTTGTTATTTTAATATTTTGAATTTCAGGATTGGGTAAAAGTATAGGATTGACTATATCTGAAATTAGCCGAATGGACGGTATATCGAATATTGATTAATTTTTCTTTTACTAATTTTACATTTACAATGGGGCTGCTGTCTAAAAATAATTTGATTGATTTCTTGCTTGTGGTAGAATGTATAAAGTAATTACATATATTCGTTCGTGACCCCTCCAAAGTTGAGCTATTATTACAACTTGTAATTGTAAGTATGTTAGTCCCGGTGTTTGCAATAAGTTTGGATAATGCGTCAGCTACTATGTTTGTATTTAAGTTCGTAGTCATAAGTCATAGTCTCGTTCGTCGTGTAGGACTCTTTTGTTTTCGTCAATTTTCTGGATAAGAACATTATGGGTTTTTTATTTTTCGATAATTTTAGGTCAATGGCGTAATTTGACGTGTCGGTCGTTTGTTCAAAGGGTAAAAATTTAAGTAAACTAGTAAGAATTTTTTAGAATTAAGAGCTTCTTTTAGTTATTGAAAAGTCGACATAGTTTCTTCATTCATTTCAATTATTCTATCTCATGGGTCATGTTTCGACACGCGACCTCCCTCCCCCTTTAAAAATTATGTCAGTGACTTTGCAATTTTAGCATAATCACAAATATAGAACGCCTTTATTTCTCTGACATACCCAGGAATGACCGTGTCGTTTGTAAATAAAAAATTTTAATATATTGAATAATAAGTGTTAAAAATGGAATATTATTTTACAAAAACTTATAAAAAAATTATAACAAATGAAAAAAAGAAAAAATTTGCTGAAAAAGAAAAAGGTGTAGAGTTTTAAATTAAATTATTTATATTCTAAAATATTTTGTTTTAGAAGAATCAGTATGTGATGCTTAATTAATGGATAAGGAAGAATACGACAACACGCCATCTACTTCAATGAGTAATAACCATCATATTAATTAAAATTTGTTAAACATTATACTATATACCTTCTTAATGACTCTAAAACATAATTTAATTTAATTAAATTAATTAAATTAAATTAATTTAATTAAATTAAATTATGTTTTAGAGTCATTAAGATTTATATGCAATTATATTTATTGTTATTAATATTGTTTTAACAAAATATATTGATTTTCGAGCGGTCATAAAATATTGTGATATTAAAATACTTACAATAAAAATTACTTACAGTGAATAAAAACAAATTTTTTTATTTTATTTTAATGGAAATTTCTTCATGCAACTGCAGAACAGATGGATGACGTAATCAAAGGAACGAGTTAAAGGCAGAAAAATTATTCATTAAAAAAATTTTTCTCCTCGAACTGGACTCGAACCAGTGACCTACCGCTTTCTAGGCGGACGCTCTACCAACTGAGCTACAGAGGCATGAAGAAATTGCCGACGAAATGTTCTCTACATTGCTTTATACTGTAATTCACATGATTACTAAGTATTTGTTTTTTGTTTACATTGATTGCTACATACAATCCATTGAAACACACAATAACAAGAACATATATATTTATAGGATAGTGCCTATTCCACTAATTATATTATGAATTTTACTAATACAACATTATAGTTGCGGATTCAATAAGAATGTGCCTATTACACTACTAATTTATCTTAATCCAAATTTCTTCATGCAACTGCAGAACAGATGGATGACGTAATCAAAGGAACGAGTTAAAGTCAGAAAAATTATTCATTAAAAAAATTTTTCTCCTCGAACTGGACTCGAACCAGTGACTTACCGCTTTCTAGGCGGACGCTCTACCAACTGAGCTACAGAGGCATGAAGAAATTGCCGACGAAATGTTCTCTACATTGCTTTATACTGTAATTCACATGATTACTAAGTATTTGTTTCTTGTTTACCTCTGTAGCTCAGTTGGTAGAGCGTCCGCCTAGAAAGCGGTAGGTCTGGTTCGAGTCCAGTTCGAGGAGAAAAATTTTTTTAATGAATAATTTTTCTGCCTTTAACTCGTTCCTTTGATTACGTCATCCATCTGTTCTGCAGTTGCATGAAGAAATTTCCATTAAGATAAATTAGTAGTGTAATAGGCACATTCTTGTTGATTCCGCAACTATAATGTTGTATTAGTAAAATTCATAATATAATTAGTGGAATAGGCACTATCCTATAAATATATATGTTCTTGTTATTGTGTGTTTCAATGGATTGTATGTAGCAATCAATGTAAACAAAAAACAAATACTTAGTAATCATGTGAATTACAGTATAAAGCAATGTAGAGAACTTTTCGTCGGCAATTTCTTCATGCCTCTGTAGCTCAGTTGGTAGAGCGTCCGCCTAGAAAGCGGTAGGTCACTGGTTCGAGTCCAGTTCGAGGAGAAAAATTTTTTTAATGAATAATTTTTCTGCCTTTAACTCGTTCCTTTGATTACGTCATCCATCTGTTCTGCAGTTGCATGAAGAAATTTCCATTAAGATAAATTAGTAGTGTAATAGGCACATTCTTATTGATTCCGCAACTATAATGTTGTATTAGTAAAATTCATAATATAAATTTTTTTATATTTTTCATAATAAATTAAAAAAATAAATAAAAATGTAATCAATTCATCATAATACTCAATTTCTAAATTGCTAACTGCTATGAAAATTATTAAACAAGTATTACTCAATTAATATAAATAACCCTTCTCCTGAATATATGCAATATTTACTAATTACGATTGATTTTCTAATGCTAATAAAAATTAATCAGTTCTTCTATCAAAAATGAAAAATAATTACGATAAAAATTTTTCAGTCAAATTCTAAGTTTTAAAATAAGCTATCAAAAATTAGCTGATTTAAATTTTATTCCACAATCCATGAATCATCAATAGCCACTTTAACATTTTTCTGTCTTCAATGGAGTCATTTATAAGTGTCTTGATAGGTGTTTAGAAGTTAATAGGCCAAAAATCATTTGTGATATCACATTCAGATAAAATATGCTTGATTGACAGCCTAACCTCACATCTACTGCAATTTTCTGGCTCGATGTCTCTAAAGTGATGTCCATGAGCAAATAAAGTACAGCCCAGTCTCAACCTCTTATATTTGATTGCATCTGATCTAATTTTCTTCTTTGCTGCAGCGTGTGTCTTCCTTATGCAATCTCATCAGACTTAAATGTTGCCAAGTGAAATCCCAATGCTTTTTTCTGCATTTCTTAATAAATTTTTTTATTTCAGATTTAGCATAGGTATAAGATGCGGGTATTATCGATTCCGTGGCAGAATTTAGAGCCAACTTTGCTTCTGTATCAGTCTTTTCATTACCTGTGAAACCCATGCAACCCCTATTCGTCCATTATTTTTAAGATGATTGTCAATAATTAAATTTGTGGTTTTTACTCTAATCTTGTACTTTTTAATTGGTTGACAAAAGCCAGATTGTCAGTACAAATAATCAATTCATCATTTTTAAAGTTTTTTGTTAAGTCGATTTCTTTTAGGACAGCCAACCTCTCAGTCACAAAAACTGGTACCTCAGGTAGAAGGACGTAACTTGTCATTAGAGAGTTATCGTTAACTATGGCAATAGCAACGCTATTATAATTCTTAGTAGCAGATGTATATATACACTTTTGCTAATAAAATAGATTCTATAATTTAGAAATCTTTTTCTGTGTACTTCAGGGTGAAGATTATTTTTTCCAATGCTCGCCAATTCATCATCGATTTAAGATAAAGCGTTGCACCATGGTTTTCTCTTACTAGAGAAATCCATAGTTCCAACCTTTATTTCTGCCTTCCCAAAGGTGTTTATCGTCATACAAATACTTGCTTTATTTACTACTGATAAACTCTTTTCAAATAACTCATGTAGCGGGTGAATTACGCCTATAATTGTTTTAGAAGCCAAGCTTAGAGCCAATTCTTCAGTTCTATGTTCCAATAAAGGAAATCCTGATAACAATAATAATGAATCTTGTGGGACTTAATGCACCCAACGATATTCTGTCACTTTGATTCAAAGCTGCTTGTAGCTAATCTCTGGGCTGTTTCAGGAGGCGGGCCACATCTTCTGCTACATGGAAATCTTAACAAACCATTAGTTTTCTTCACTTCTTTAATAACATCAATAGTATGTATGTTGTACTCAATTCTGGAATCAACAACTGTTCCTAAAGTTCTTATATAGCTCTTGGAAGTTATTAATTTGTTTTTGTGAATAGTTTCTGGTTTCACACAAGCACGTTTTTGACAAAAATGAATAGCTTCTGCTTTATCGTTAGGAAAGCTAGAGCCATTTTCTTTCGCCCAATCATCTTAACATTGAAGGCTCGGTTCATGCTTCTCTCTCATTCTATCACCCGCACAGCACATCAATACATTATCAGCGTAGATAAAAAGCTTAATTTCTGGAAAATTTATCATGTTGTTGGGTTAAGTGCTCATAAAAACATTAAAAAGTGTAACAGACAGAGAAACCCTGAGGAACTTCCATCCCTATTTTAATTTTACTGGACAGACAGCCCATAACTTCAACTGCTGCTACTCCATTTGTCATAAAATTATAAATATATTTTGCACATTTAACACTCACTTTCCAATTTTTGAGAATTTCTAATATTCTTCTTTTGTGCACGAAATCGATAGCCTGATGAAGATTACAACTCACTAAATCTATGTGGTCTTTGTTCTTAAGTTCTAAATTCGCAAAATAATCGATCTTCTGCCTAATTGTTTGAGGGCCTCCCCATTTTCTGAAGCCGTGAATTGAATCCCTGAGAATGTTCTATGCTACATAATTAAGTCTTTTAGAAATAATTTTTTCTAATATTTTTCCCATGGCATTAAGTAAAGATATACTCGTATTTCTGTAGTTATTTATTTGATGTAGAGCCTTATTCGGCTTTTTAATCGGCTTTAGTGTACAATTTTTTCAAACTTGTGGAATAATACAATTATCAAGAATTTCATTGTAAAAATTTAAAAACCGTAACTGAAAAAGAGTGCCGAATTCTTTTATCATCTTATACGTTATCCTATCAGGAGTTGACCCTTTGAAAAGTTTAATTGTTGCTATTAATTCATCCCATGGAATTTTTTCCTCCAGCGAATCTCCCAAATTTGAATAGAAATCGCTTTCAACAAATTTATAAGACTCGTCTTCAAGGTTGATAACTTGATGTTTTGACTGAATATGGTCTGCAAAAACACTAGATTTCTTCTTTAAAAAATTCTTGTACTTTTTCCAAGTGCTAGAAGGATTGCAATTCTTTATAATATTTGCAAATTCTTCCCATTTCGTTTTTTTTGACCAGCTTTATTGCTCTACGAAAAATTGCATTTTTTTTTTTAGATTTATTTAACTTGTTCGCCACGGATTTCTACTGAATGCCCTATACGCTTGATGCTTTCGCTTCTTTAAAACACTAATACAGTTGTTATACCAAAAGAGATTGTTCAAGGTTTTTTTATTTCCCGTAACCCGAATGGACTTATTAGCTGTTGTCAACTTTTTTCCAGTTAGGTTTTTTCATTATAAATCTACGTTTAGTTTTTGTTAATATTTCCCTTCTTTCTATCGTCTGAATAATTGTAGGAATACGATCATAACCCTATACGTTATCAGTCAAACTCCAGCGAAGTTTATCAGCTACATCTTTGTGCGCAAAAGATAAATCTATTATGCTATAGTATTCCATACTTGGTAGAAAAGTTGACTTTTCTTTCAAAAAAGAACTTCAATAACTGCCTGTATTATATTGTTAAAAGCAGCTTGCTTATCAAATGAACTTATTATATCTATATTTACATTACATCTATAGCTTTATGTTTTTCAGTGGTGTTATTTGATTGATATGGCGATAATTGATGCAATCGTTTCAATAGTTAAGGTATAGGGTTTCTGTTACAAATTTTATGTTTTCCCGTCACCAATTTTTTAATTCCCTCATTCCCAACAATATATTATACTGCTTTATTACAATTTCTTATCTATCATAAAAGAAAAAAAATTTAGTTTAAGTAAACAACAATAAAATTTGAATACTTCTAACTATAGCTATACTTTACTTGAAAAAAAAAAACAAAAAAAACTATCAAAATATTGAATATTACTTAAATTTTTATAATATGCTACCCAATGTGTGCCTTGGCCTTTGGAATCATCTAAACTTATAATGCCACATTCACGTTTCCATGGTTTGCTTTTAGGGAGATTATATCTCATAAAACCACGGAAATTTTGTAAATACATTCGACCAAAATCGTTTATATCAATATTTGTCAGGGGTCTTTTGGGTAGCTAATTCAGTGGTTTTTTGAAGCTAAATATAATCCCTTTTTTATATGGTTTTAATTGTAAACCTTTACATCTAATAGCAATAGCCTCCATAGTCTTATTGAAGCGCTCATTTTCATTTACCATCTTCTTTGCATTTTTAGCGTCGTTGACAGTTTTAGCTACACCAGCAGCACATTCTGTAAGAGCTGCAATAGGTGAAAGACCCCCAAATATCGGAATTAATGTTAGAATACAATCGGTTTAGGGAACTGGTTATATTCGTGGAATTTATCGATTTCTTATTTTTACCGATATTTTTAGCTGCTTTAAGTGCAATTTTTATTGCATCTTTTTCTTTTTCAGGTTTATGTCCTTTAATAGCAATTTTAGCTTCATGGATTAATTTTCTTAAAGGTTGTTTCTTCTTCTTTTTTATCCCATTTTATATGCGTTTGTTACCAACAGGGCATTAGCTCGTTCACCAAAATTTCAATCTTTTGCTTTAACTCTCCACCAGGCTTTTTCTATCAACAATATGATGATCAGCAATACTGTAACTGCGAGAGTATGCAATATCATGCTCTTTGCATGCCTCGTCTAATCGATGAATACCTGTATCGCCTCGTTCTAACCGCTTTTTTAATTTTGTTCCAGGACCATAATAGTTGTGTCCAGGTAAATGTGCTTCAAATGGCAATTTATTTATCAAAGAATTCAAAAATTCTACTTCCCTCTCAGCAATATCTTTATTACTGAGCGCCATTCGATTATTGAACTTTATTTAAATTTATTCCTTCTTCGAAAGTAAATCAATTGCAAATGATTGCAAAAATATAAATTAGATAATCTTGTATTAAGTTTAATCAGTAGTAGTTATGAAGTTTATAAAAGTGCACAACACAACAATAGTAAAAAAATTTTGATAAAAAATCGGGTAGCAAAAAGAAAAAGAAACTCGGAGCAATGTGTCCATATGTGTCAATGTGTTACTATCAAGGGTTTAAGAGGGGTGAGTCCCTCCAATTGTGGTAAAACTAACGTAATGTTGAGTATGTAATAAGATCCAAATGGGATCTAATATAGAAAAAAATTTGATGAATTTATCAAGTTATAAACATATATATATATATATATATATATATATGTTTAAATAATATATATATATATGAATACATAATATATAACAATAATAATAAAGCATATCAGTAAGAGATCAAATTAACAACAGCAACAGACCAGATTAACAACGACAATAGACCAGATCAGATCGGCTGCAGTTCAATACCAGTTAAATATCAGATCAATAATAACGATTCATTGAATAATCATGAATGAAAAAGTATTGAGAGATTTGATTAAAGTTAGAAAAGACTTAAAAAGAAAATACAAAACATTAAAAAGCGGTCAAATTATGCATGATGAAATTTTGGAAAATACATTCAAACCAATTGTCAAGCTTATTGAAGCTTTAACTAATGTTGTGAAATACCAATCTCCCTCCGCATTTATAAATCCGGTACTGTTAAATTTAACATGACGTCATGCGTCGAAAATAAAATAAAAACACCAAAGAAGGAAAAATTGGAGTGTGAAAGTTTTTTAACATCAACTGCTAATACAATCATATTAACAAATTCAAAAAGTGACAAGTCAGAATCATCATTGTCACCTCTACATAATTACAGGAAATTACAGCTAGATAAAAGCTACGGCGCTTATTTTAGAGGGGAAAAAATAGGCCAATCTTTAACTAAAGGAAAATTAATTATAAACCCCCAAATATCATTTATGATATATTCAAAGCAACCGGTTCAATATGATCCTAATCAGCCGGTTAATAGATTGAGACTTTTGATTTCTTAGCAAATAGCAGGTAATACGAGTAATAATCACAATTATGAAATTAATTCCTTAATAGAAAAACTAAGAGAAGCTAATATTATCGAATAATATTTGAATTACGTTGCCACTAACATAATGACCATAGATAAGTTCGGACATAGCCGAAACCATCCTTATGCTTTTAACCAAGCTAATAAAAATTTTGAAACAATTGGCTTACAAGTAAACTCAGATGGAAATTATGATATTCAAAATAATCAATTAATAAACGTAAGGTCTCAAATAAATAAGAACAATGAATAGAAACTTTAAATGAAGCTCTCAATAGAGTGATTATTATTATATAGAGAAGAGATATATTGCAGAGAGATGAAATAACAGGAGTTTATGGAATGGTTGAGTGAGAAAATAAAAATTTTGAAAATAAAATAAATCAAGAACATAATACTAAAATAAAAAATATTATAAATAATCTAAGTTTAACACGAGACGACCTAAGAAACGTGGGAGCATATTTTACTAGAAAAATCAATGAAATTATAAAGCAGAAAAAAAAAATAAGTATACATTGAACAGCAGCGGCTTTAAAATGGATTTACTACAAATAGGATATAAATTAAATATTTTTTAAATAAATATGAAGACATTTTATTGTAGGAGCATTATAATAAATTGAAGAATCATTTCAAATTTTTACTGCAATTCAAAGACCCCTATCAGGTAGTTAAAGAGAACTATGGATTCCATTATACAATGTGTCCACATCTTCACAGGACTCCGATAATTTACCTGAAACTTTTCCGTGCATATCAGCTGACAATATTACGATTAGAATTGTAAAGCTAATGAATTGAATGAAAGAATTGAAAAAAATAAAAATCTAAAATAAAAAAAATTTGTTTTAATTATTTATATTTAAGATGAGTTATGATAAGGCTCTTGATTTATGGCGGCTATGACGACTTATTGCAAGCTGATTTAGTCGAAATGGGAGCTTATACGAAGAAAATAGGGAATATAAATTTGTTTTGACTGTGATAGATACTTTCTCAAAATATGCTTGGGCTATACCAATAAATAATAAAATTTCTGATGCTGTCACTGAAGCTATGGAACTAATTTTTAAAGAAGCCTAGCTATAACCAAAAAATCTTCAGACCGATGATGGAAAAAAATTTTTGAACAAAATTTTTAAAAAGTTAATGAGTAACTATCAAATAAATCATTATTCTACATATAGCTCATTAAAAACTTCTATTGTGAAATGTTTCAACCGAACTTTAAAAGAAAAAATGTGGAAAAAGTTTAGCTTCAACGTAAATTGTAAATGGATAGATATTACTGATAAATTAGTTAACCAATACAATCATACAAAAATATCGAACCATACAAAGACGCCCAGTAGATATAAATAATGCTAATGAGTTGTTGTCAAGGGCATACAATGACATTAAAATTTCACAACGAGGTAAACTTAAAATTGGTAACTCAGTTCGGATAAGCAAGTTTAAACATGTTTTCGAAAAAGATTATACATCTAACTGGAGTACAGAAATATTCAAGATAAGGAAAGTGCAGATAACAGTCCCTGTAACATACTTATTAGAAGACTACAAAGGTCATTGAAGGTGCTTTCTATGAATATGAGTTGCTTAAATCTAAGCATAATGACCTTTATTTAGTAGAAAAAGTTGTAAAAACTAAAGATGAGAAAGTTCCATAATTCCTCGATAAATAAAGCAGATTAATTTAATAAAACTTCTTTTATTTGCAAAGTATATTAAAAAATACAATTAAAATTATTAAAGAATTTAAATATTTTAAGATATTTCCATATGATAGGTTTGCTTTACCTTGCGTAAATCTAATATTACATCTGCAGAAGATTGATAATCAATATTGAAAGCGGGATATGTCTCTAACTCACCACTGCTTGTAAGTCTTTTAACAGAAGTTACGATATACTCTTGACAATCAATTTTTAAGGTTTTTTCTGTAAAATTAGAATCATATGAACATCGTATTTTAATATCTTCATCATCACCATATTCCGATCTGAAATGTTTATAGAACACTTGTGCACTTTGTATTATTCCACCGAGAGCGACTTTTTTTTGCAGTTAAATCGTTTTTAAATTGTGGAACAGCCGATCCGAACTCGGATCCACCGAGAGCGACTTTTTTTGCAGTTAAATCGTTTTTAAATTGTGGAACAGCTTTCTTATAATTATCTGAATCAAAAGACATATTAAATGTTGTTGTTTTTGTTGTTGTTGCTACAGTTGCTCCAGATTCAGCTACATGCATGATAGATTTACTTTTATAGTTTCATTATTCCGTAAGCTGACTTATCTAATCTTATATTCGGCGTAGGTGTTGCGCTAGTAATAACCAAAACTAAATCTGAAATTGAATAAATGCCTGCACGCATCTTGTTTTATTATTTTAACGATGTTAACACCTCGAAAATTAATATTTAAATGATATTGATGTTTGTTTTTATTTATTGATTTTTTTTTTGCTTGTGGGTACTTAATTTGGTTATTAATTTTAATATTTAAATAATCTTTAAATAAATTAAAGATTATTTTAAACATGTACAAATATTTTGATAAATATAATTCTGCTCCTTTTTGAAAACCTTCCATATAATCCATATTTTGCTCATTAAATTTTTCAAGAGCTTTTCTTAGTTTTGATAATAACTCCCGAATTTTCGCTTTATTATTCTTTTCATTATACATATTCTCTATAGAGAAAATATACGAGTACAATATACCTTCTTCAAGTTTTGTCTAAATATAGACTTTTTATTTTGATTTTTTTCCTCTTTTTTCCTCTTCATTCACTCTCCTAGACTTTGATGATAATTTTTTTTTTGTTTAATTCATCGGGAAATATATTTGAAATATTGCGTTCAATAATTGCTCAATTGTTTTCATCTGCAAATGGACAATTATTTGCAAAAGATTTTGCTTTATTACGAACATTGGATTTATGCAAGGCATAATGTATTTCTCTCGACACAATTATATCCCCACCAGAAACTTCAATTTTTAAATGTTGCCAGTTCAGCCTCTCCATAATTCTTCTTTGGGAATCTGAAACTGATTCACCGTTCCTTAATCTTAATACACAAACGCTCTCTCCATGTTCAGGTGTTAAAAATATTTCTCAATTATCCCAAAATGTTTTGAAATTTGTAATCTTCATGGATTTCAACTTTTTATCAAAAATATAGTACTGTTGACCATGTTGCAATCCAAAACATTATGATTATCAAATAAAAACCTCGAATGAAGGTGCAACCATTAGATACTTGTATTTAAACAAAAAATGTAAAAAAAAAACCAAAAATAAAAAAAACAAAAAGTTTCTGTATAAATTTCATATAATTATAATAAGTACCAAAAATTTAATACATACAATTGTGGTCATTTATGTTTACGCTTTTTATCTAATAAAAAATTTTATGAATAAAATTAATTTGTTTATGTTTTTATTTTTGTATTCATTGCTACAAAATTACAAGTTCAAGAATTTTTCATATGGTAAGATTCATAATGACCGCAAAATTGAGATATCAGGTTCAAGGTTATTTTTTCGCTTTGAATTTTAGAATTTTGCTAAACAACCTATGATAATTGAGGTGATATAAAGGATGATGCGCAAATGGATTAGTTTCAGTAATTCATAACCTATCATGTCTTTAACATTAACTTTAAATGCAGTTCCATCCTAACCGCAGAGTATTTCCCACCTCTACATTTACAAGGAAACTATGTTTGTGCTTTAATCGATTTCCAGATTCATATTTGAAATATTTCCAGATGAAACTTCATATAAAACCAAATAGTAATACATTGATATGTGAAGTTTTTTCTACTGAAGAGATTGATTTTCTGCAAAAAGGTATACTATTGCGAATTTACTTTTTAGTCAGCGGAAATTTGAAGCAAATAAATGGTATATATCAGACTTACCTGTTGATATCAATAAAATTAACATTATACGCACTGAATGCAGTATTATAAAGGGGAATATATTAACGACAAAAAAGCACATATTCTACACGAATTTTCAATTTCTACACGAAGTTGCAGTACCACCCAGGTATAAAATAATCGAAGTCCCTCGAAATCTTATTTATTTACCCGTAGCTGTCAACAGAATCAGCACAATTGTTATAAAATTAACTGATCAGAATGGTAACGTAATTAGTTTTTAAGGCGAAACTATAACAACAAGATTACATTTTAAAAAACAAGAAAATATATAAACATGATTCTTTATGATAATAACAACTATATATATGCAGTAAACAAGGTTTATCTATTTAATAACCGATCTAATTTAACAGCGAGAGGTTCGAAGAGAGCAGGTAGACCGAGTTTGACAATTGCAAATCAGGAATTTTTAAAATCTATCGGTTTAAAGCTGGAAATACACTAAAATGGAAAATTTATTCAATAATTCCCCTATTGATGAGAGCACAACAAGTGCGTATTGGCATACATATTCACCATTTTTTAATTCATTTAAAGCGATATTATACGCATACAAATACAAAATCAAAATTTAAACGTTTTACCTTCTACTTCCCGGCGGGTCGGGATGTGAAATACCCGCAGTAGGAATGCTTGTGGTAAGAGTCCACTAAAATCCAGTACAAACCCAGAAGCGTCTGATTCAGAATTAACGGCTGTTTGGTCTGCCACTGATCCCTGAGGGGCGGTAAAAATTGGGCGTGCTACCTTGTACGAGGTATTTATTGCCAAAGGCTAGGAGAAGTAAATTCTGAAATAAAACTAAATCAATGCAATGAACAAAACAAAAGGATTTTATACCCCGGGTAGTAATCCAGTAAATCTTGAAAATCTACACTTTCGGAGGTGTTCTCTCTTCGGGGGAGAACACTTATTGCATCAAACTACTACTACCGAGCCTTTTAAAAGAACACCTCGGGTCATGCGGACACCGCCATGTGATAAAACCAAAGAAAATATGTCCAAAGGCGACAAACAAAAAAATACCAATATGGGTGCAGTTGATGAAATAAAAGATCAGAAAACTGATAACTGCCACTTAAATATAAGAATAAGTGAGCTAGAAGCGCCTTGTAAAGAATTGAAAAATGAAATCCAGTATCTCAGAGAGAAAAATAATACGCTAAAATTGGAATCAAGCAATGTAAATACAATAAAAGAAATAAACAAAGTGGAATACTGCACAGACGAGGAGGATCTGGCTCGGGAAACTGATTGGATTCTCAAGAAAAAGAGCAAAAAGCGAAGAGCAGATATGTCAACTGAAATAAGTCCTGAAGACAAGGTGAGCAAATCTGTGCATTTATCTGCACTACAAGAAAGATCAAACACTACAAGAAAGATCAAACACTACAAGAAAGATCAAACCCCCTCCTGTTATATTTAGCAATGTGGAGGAATATTCAAAAATAAGGAAGAGGCTTAAAGAAGCCAAAATAAACTTTAGAGTCATAATGATGAATAATAATTAACTTAAAATCAATGTTGACCAAGAACAAGATTACGGAGAATTAACGAAAAAAATAAATGAGTGGTAAAGTAGAGTGGTATACCTACGGAAATAAAATAACAAGATCCATCAAGGTTATAGCTAGAAGCTTGCATCCTTCGTGCCAACCTGAAGATTGTAAAAATGAGCTAAAAGAGAACAGCTTATTTTTATATTTAAAGTTATTGAAGTCGGTAATAAAATTAGAAATCAGAATGAAGATCACTATGATCCAACTTCCTCTTTTCATGTGCATCTTTGAAAATTCGGAGGACATAAATAAAATTTACAAAATTGATGTACTTCAGCACATGAAGATTAAAATTGAGTCACTAAGGAGAAATAATTTAGTTCCGCAGTGCAGAAGGTGTCAGAGATATGGGCACACACAGAGGTTTTGCCAGCGTCTAGCTCAATGTGTCAAGTGTGCTGGTCCTCATTTAACGATAAGTTGCAGTAAGCAAAAAATCAATGCCCCAAAGTGTGCAAATTGCTCCCAGGAAAATCCTACGAATTATAGCGGTTGTATAGTCGCACAGGAATTACAAGAAAGGAAAAATAACCTTACAAAACAGAAACAAATAAAAATAATATCAAATATTACTCAAAAACTCCAAAAAAACCAAAAACAACTACATTGAGTAAAAGAGTGCAGGAAATACAATATGCCCAAAGGGCGAGGGGTGAAACATATAACCATACCAAAGAACGAAGAGATCTACCATCTCAAAAACCTCCTGAAAGCAATATAAATATAATGTAAATGATTGCAAAATATGATAAAAACTATGAAGGAAATCTCATTCAGATTGAACAGATTAGAAGACAAGCATGATAATGTTTATGTATGTACGCCAAAAACCATAAAAAATAATGGACGAAGATAAAATAAGAATTTCGATGTGGAACGCAAATGGCGTTCTTAATAAGAAACGTATATTAGAAATATTCCCAAGGAATAAAAATATTGATGAATGGTTACAGGCATTCTAATAATGAATCAAAAGATTTTTTCCTTTAACAAAATTTAGATGTTGCTGTACTTTACTGTCCTCCGGGACGTGTTATAAAGAGTGGTTCATTCAAAGATCTCCCGAATCTCCTTAAGGAATGGTTTATTCTGGGAGGTAACTATAATGCCAAACATATTGATTGGGGTTCTAGATTGACCTCAACAAGAAGCAGAGCGCTAACAAAAGCTATTAAAGAGATTGGTTGTTACTGCCAGTTCCCTGGTAGACCAACATTTTGGCCAAATGATAGAAATAAGATACCAAATCTGCCAGACTTAGTGCCCCCCTATTAGGGGAACGGACGGCATATGGGCAATAGAAAATAAGGATAAGGCTGAAATATTTGCAGATCATCTTGAAAAATTTTAGGCCAAATGACATACATTCAAACATAAATACTGCAGTAGGAAGCGTGAGAACAGAAAACGTTATCACTCGATTTGCACAAAGGGAAATAGTGGAAGAAAAAGTATACAGTCAAGAAAAGCACCGGGTTGTGATTTAATTACCTCTGAGATACTGAAGTAATTACCAAAAAAGGGCATAACAATGTTGATTTTTTTAATGAATTTTTAATAATATCAAAACCTGGTAAACCTTTTAGTGAGACCAAGTCTTATAGACCAATTACTCTGCTACTGAATAAAAAAGAATGGGACCTATAATTGAGGAGAGGTCATTAATTCAGAACTACCAATTTGCGTTTAGAGCAGGAAATTCAGCTATTGATCAAATTCATAGAATAACAAATATTATTGAACAAACTCTAGAGGAAAAACAAATTTATGCAGCAATTTTTGTAGACGTTGCACAGGGTTTTGAAAACGTTTGGCACGAAGAATTGATATAAAAGTTAGAAAAAATATTACCAAAGCAATATGTAGATATTCTCTCTTCTTACTTAACCGACAGATTATTTAGAGTCAAACAGGAGGAGGACTATTCCACATTTAAAGAAGTAAGAGCAGGTGTGCCTCAGGGCAGTATTTTGGGTCCAATACTATATTTACTCTTTACAAGAGATGTGCCTCAACTAGAAAACACAATTGTGGCTACATATGCTGACGATACTGCAATTATGGTAGTAGTATCAAGTATTGACGACACCACAAGAAAGTTACAGCGGGCAAGCAATAGTTTTGATGCTTGGACCAAGAAATGGGAAATAAAAGTCTGCACAAGTAAATTTTACAAATATTGTTGTTGTAAATCCCCCACGTGTTAATTTAAATGGGGTAAATATTGCACAAGAAAATGCGGCGAAATATCTATGAATGACACTGAATGTTAAGCTAAAATGGAAAGAACATGTTAAGAAGAAAAAGGCGGAATTAGAATTAAACTATAAAGAAATGTATTGGCTCCTAGATCGCAAGTCAAAATTGCTGATACAAAATAAGACCCTGCTTTATAACCAAATTATTAAATCAGTTTGGTTGTGTGGTATCCAGTTCTGGGGATGTGTCAAACAAATAAATGTCCAGCGAATACAAACGTTCCAGAATAGGGTTTTGCGGAATATGGGGGATGCCTCGTGGTATGTGCGAAACGGAGATTTGCACAGAGATCTAAAGATTCCATGTGTAGTTGACGAAATTAAAGAAAGGGCGGTGAGAGCTCGTCTGGAGCATGTCAACAGAGAGGCTTCTCGGCCCTTTATTATCCGGGATTCTCCTAGAAAAAGAGGACTTTGCCTTCTGATTTAGCGCAAAATGCGCTTCACCAAATCGGAGAGCGTTAAATCTCTTTCAATCTATATTAAAGAAAATTTGATGGTTGGCCTGAGGGGACTGATATCAAAATATGGGGAGGAGGTTTTTGTGGTAAAATACATAACTAACTATGGGTTGCCAGGGAATGGTATGTTAGTAGCATTCGTGCTTTCCTCCTTCTTTCGATGGAAAAAACAAAAAATTTTACTTTCTACCAGTTTACTTTATATTGAAGCTACTATCTCAAAAGCCGATAACAGTGAAACAACTAAAACAAAGCTAATAAATAATGCTATTGCATTTTTATTCGATGAGATACGGTATGAGGTAAATGGGAAAGAAATTTATAACAATAGAAATGTGGGTATAACATCATCCTTAAAAAATTATATTTCATTGAACAAAAATGAGAGTCAGGCACTTATTAATGGTAGCTGGTCACCTGAACATTCAATTCAACCACAGACTTTATTTTTCAATTATAGCATTCCATTAAGAAGGGTTTTAGGATTTGCGGAGGATTACAAAAATATTGTACCGAATACAAAACATGAACCAATTTTAGCACGCGCAAGATCTGATGATAATTCCTTATTTTGATACTAATGAGAAGCCGAAAATTCAACTGACCAAAGTGCAATGGAGAGTACAGCACAACCGATCGATTTAACCGATACATTGAAATTGAACTCGTATAGCAATATTACAAATAACGCAGAAATAGTGCTAGCTTTTAGAAACTGGGAATTGTATGAATATCCTTATTTTGATGCTAATGAGAAGCCGAAAATTCAACTGACCAAAGTGCAATAGAGAGTACAGCACAACCGATCGATTTAACCGATACATTGAAATTGAACTTGTATAGCAATAATACAAATAACGCAGAAATAGTGCTAGCTTTTAGAAACTGGGAATTGTATGAATATCCTTATTTTGATGCTAATGAGAAGCCGAAAATTCAACTGGCCAAAGTGCAATGGAGAGTACAGCACAACCGATCGATTTAACCGATACATTGAAATTGAACTTGTACAGCAATATTACAAATAACGCAGAAATAGTGCTAGCTTTTAGAAACTGGAAGTTGTATGAATATCCATCGTTACCGCAAAATACTAATCATCATATTTGAAATGTAGAAACAACAACTCAATTGGAAAAGCCAAGTTACATCATTTTTGCTCTGCAAACAGATAAACTTGATCAAGTAACGAAGGATGCATCAAAATTTTATCATTGTAATATACATAACTAATCTTAAAGTTTACCTTAATTTTGAATGCTATCCGTATGAAGACATGAATTTACTATTTGAAAGAAATCGTTATGGCATTGCTTATGATTCGTACACAAGGTTTCGAAGTAGTTATTACAATATTTATTGTAATAACTACTTCGAAACCTTGTTGCATGACAGATTAGTAGAATTCACACCTTTAGCCGGTGAAATTAATAAAATCGTTTAATGAAGGGAAAAATTTGGAGGAGCTACTTTTATGATAATATTGCATTTCATATGCTTTTTGTTCCACAAAATTTATAACTAATATAAAAAGGAAACAAGTAAAAACGTTTCAGTCGGTATGAATCGATTGAATTATACCCTGCACCTTTCATTGTTGTATAGCAATTACTCAAACCTGTGAAACCATTCTATAGAAACTTCACGGATATGTCAGACCTATAACTGAACACACAACTACCAAGTTTCATGAATCTGACTTTATTTTTTTTCCAAATATTTAAAATTAGCTTTTGGAGTTGTATGGCAGATACCCAAACCTGCCAAGCAATTCCACTAAAACTTCGCTAATATATCTGACCTATAATTGGACACACAACTGCCAAGTTTCATGAATCTAACTTTATTACTTTTCCAAATATTTAAAATAAGCTTTTGGACTTGTATGGGAGCCACTCGAACCTGTCAAGCAATTTCTCCAAAATTTCAGAAATATATTTGACCTATAATTGGACACATGACTGCCTAGTTTCATGAATCTGACTTTATTATTTTGCCGAATATAAAAAATTTGCTGTTGGAGTTGTATGGCAGCCACCCGAACCGGTGCAGCTATCTCATTAGAATTTTTAGAGCATATGTAGAATATAATTGGACACATGTATACAAAATTTTATATTTGTACCTTTATTAGTTTTTGAAATAATTAAAATAAACTCTTTGAGTTGTATGGCAGCTACCCGAACCCGTTGTCCGAATTGGTCCAATAATAATAGGGTTCGTCCTTGGCACAAAAGATCGGACGGACGGACGGACGGACGGACGGACATGTCTAAATCAAAACCCTTCACGAAGTGCAGGGTATAAAAATGGATTACGTCATCATTAATGTACAGGGTTTTAGGGATAAAAAGAATAAATTTATTTTGAAAGAAATACCTATTCTTCCATCAAATGGCGAAATCCAGCATTTTATTATAAAAGTACCGTGTGGCTATCATATACTAGCACCTAAAACTAAAAACATAAATAATTATTTAACAAAAAACCATCATAGATTTCGATGGATAGATGGTAAAACGTATTTTTGTGATGCCATGAATTTTTTAAAGATTTTTATAAGCAATAATACAAATATATATTGAAAGGGAAGCGAAAAAAGAACTTGAATTAGCAAAATTTTAAAATAGTAATACACTTGATTTGGATGACGATAATGATCACGAACCAACGAGTCTAAAAAATTTAAAATAAAATCAATATAATATTCATTCCATCGAAAGACTTTCTTATATGCATAGTGGTTTTTGTGCTCTTAAAAATGTTTATTTATTAAAATCGCTGGTTAAAGCACTTTTATAATATTTAAGAAATGAAATCGATAGCAATTCATCGAATTATTCTATTAGAAATTGTCAACATCAAGAACTCAATATGTTTAAAATAAAACAATATTTGAATTCGAAAGATTATCAAAAGGGGAATTTATCAACGGATTCCACAAACGGTTTAAAAGAAGATATTAAAAATAGATCAGTCAGCGGGAAAAAGTAATTTCTTCTAAAATTTTATATTAAATTTTGAAATTTAGGATTAAAAATTAGTGAAGATATTTCTAAAAATAATTAAAAAATTTGAAATGAAAAATCGTACATGGACTTTGATGTCCTGATGGTTAAACAAATTTTTTTATATCATAAATTTTTTTAAAACTTTACATAAAAAATGATGCGATTATTTATGTGGAGAGAGTATGATTAAGAGAGGAGAAAAAAAATCTGATGTGGTCAGCACATAACCGACCGCAATGTGTATTGTCTAGTTAAGTGAAAATTTTACAGAATATTATAAAAATGTCTGTTAAATACTTTTTTCCAATTTTTAGGAAATTAGTAAGCTTATAATTAACATACCTAGAAAAATGTAAATTTGGTTCTTAGTGGAGTTTCGCTTTGTGCTACCCGAATTTCCTGAAATGCTCGCCAGTTAGTTTCGGTAACAACCAGAACTCAAATATCAAATTTCAAGAAATTCCATCAATTCGTTCCGTAGATATGGTCAAAAATGTAAATTCGGCCCGCAGATCAGTTTTCGAGCCCTGATCTTTCCAAAAAATTTATATGTTCATTGTTTTAATACGAGAAATTCATATATTAAACTTTAATGAGATTGGTCAACTATATCCCTTTATATACGCAAAAATGTATATTTGGCCCGGAGTAAACGTCCAGTTGCTGATGCCTGATTTTTTCCAAAAGTTAGGAATTTTTGCGGACGGTTGAGAAAAGCTTATATATGAAATTTCAAGTAAATCGGTTGAATACTTTCTTCAAAATGTTCAAAAATGTAAAACAGGCCCGCTAAAAAGTGCAGTTCCCGAGGCCTGATATATACCAAAAGTTGATCAATCCGTGCCATGGTGGAAATAAAGTTACATACCTATAAAATTTCATCAAAATCGGTTCAGCCGAACTTGAGATACACGCGTGCATACAGAGACCGACAGACCGACAAACCGACAGACCGACAGGTTGCTAAAAATAGTTTACTTACACTTCCCTACTATGGAGAAGTGCATTCCCACCGAAAACTCGATATGCAAAATTTGTTGCCATCACATAACCTACCTATTGCATACACAATACGGTCGGTAAAAAGAGTTGGATTAAAAGAGTTGACTATGTTGTTGATCTAAAATTCTAAACAAACAAAATTCAACAAGTTTAAAAGTATTAAAAAATCAGTATGTAGAATCATTTAAAAAATGTTTATTTAGTCATAAGGGATTTTTTTCAATGGAAAATGTACATATAATAAAAAATTGCCAATCTCAGCAATTATCGGATTTAAATAATCAGCTTAAAAAAATTTTGAATTAGTTTTAACTTAAAATTTTAAGAGGGAAGGATACAATTTTTAATATGGATAATAAGGACAGCAAGGAAAAAGAAATTGTGATGAAGTTTGGTGAACTTTGACCAAAAAAACTCAATATATGATCATTAAAAATCCTTGTAAAAACTCGTCGTCGTCGCCATCATCATCCTCAAGCATAAAATATTTTAAGTTTAAGTAAAAAACGTTTAAAATAGCGTACATTACGCAAAAATGTAATATCTGAAAGAAAAAACCTGTAAAACTGTAAAAAATTGAAAATAAAGTATATTTTAAATAATAACATATATTTTTGGTTTGTTTCTTATTTATTTATTTTTTTTATTTTATATATTATTAATGATATATTATACATACATATATCATGATATAAATATACATATATTTATATTTGTTCAATTATGAACTCCAATAGAAAGTTTTTGTTTTCTTTTGAATGAATAACAAACTTATACATAATTTCTTTGTTTTCTATCCTCCTATTTAGAGCATTAATTATTTCGGGTGTGTACCTGGAATCATACTGCAAGGCAAGTACGTGTAGAATCTCTTAAAATCTAAATAAATGCTTCTAATTACTTGACCATCCGGACCTCTGATTTTGAATTTCTTATTTCTAATTTTTCGATTTCATATTCTTTGTTGAGAATTAAAATTGCTATTGAGAACATTGTTAAGGTCATGCACAAATTTGAAGAGATCTACCTCGTCTTGCTCAAAAGTTATTTTGGTTTTTGAGGATGCACCATTTTCGACCGAGAAATCTATGTCAAAATTTAATTTATTTGATAAATTAGTTCTTCTTCCAGACATTATTATGATTTAAAAGTTATTTAATTAACTGAATTTATAATAGACTATTCAAAGTAATTAATTTTACAATAGACTGTTTAGTGTATTTATATTAATATTTCGGCCAATTTCTTTTTGGATAAGGGTTTTTTTTAAGAAATTTATTTATCAGCATTTTTTATCGGGTTTGGTTTCCCTGCCTATGCCCACGAAAAAGTATACCCAAAAAAATTAAATAAAATAAAAAATAAAATAAAAACAAAACTAAGAATGTTTTTAATAATGTTTGGTTTTTTTACTATAAAACTTTTTCTAAAAATACACTACAACATAATACAAGTACAATAAATTATAAAAATACATTATCAAAACGCACAATAGGGGCTTGACCCATCTGTCTTGCGAAATGCGCAGCTACCTGGGAACCCTCTTGGACTATACCCCATCTCTAAGATTTCAAAAGTAGTTTGCATGGTGGGTAAAGATCTGAAATAGAGAAAAGTTATGCAATAAGTTGTAAAATTAATAAATTAGTAAATTTTTTTTTGTTTATTTTTTTTTTTTTACTTACATTTTGGATATGGTTCCGAATTAATATAATGATGCAAGACGGCAAGTAAATTAATGTGTTTACTCCAGAAGTTAACTAATTAATTGTCATAATATCTGTAGCACATAGTTAAAGAAAAAAAAATAAAAAAATAATTTAGAAGACATAATATGAACTCTTTTATTTATTTGCATAGAATAATTAATTTTTAGGAGGGGACTTTGTAATGCCCCCTGGTAAGGTATTATGACTGTTTATAAGTAAATATCTTTTGTTATCAAAGGGTCTTAAAGCAATTTTTCCTTCGCAGTAGTAAATAATTGATGATTTTGAAATCTATTACTAGTTTGTTCATGTATATATTCCAAATTTTCTTCAAGACAAGTCTTATAATCTTCAAATGTGATTTCCTTTTCTAAAATAACCTTTTTGATACCTTTTGCTTTTTTAGTGGTAGCATCATTTTCTTTTAGAAAATGTATAGCATATATTTTAGCAGGAAGTCCAATGAATTTATTCGTTAATTAATTCAGCGAAAAATCTGATGTATCAAAATGATGAATATCTTGTTTAATATTGTGATAAATATCATCTGATTTAATTTGATATATTAAAGAATCTGTATCCGTATAACATAATCGACAATTATAATGGAATTCATATAATTTTGTTTTTCAAATATCTAGTTCTACATTCCAATATAAATGGGCTTGTCGAAAATTACGTCTGTTTTCAACATCGCAATTGCTATAAAATTCATTAAAAATGGTACGAGAATGAAAATTAGGTTTTGAAATTAGAGCTTTAGCCCCATATCTGCCGCACAAACAAAAACAGCATTGCACATTAATTTAAATAAATTTTTTTCAAAATCATTTTTTTAATTTTTTCTAAGATGTGCATTTAATTCAATGTATGGTCTCATCTAGTCACTTTGCTGAAATTTGATGGCACGATTAATTTTTTTTAGCTTAAGACCTTCATTCAAATATTGCTTTAAATTTTTATAATGAATTATTGGTATTTCAGCAATGTGCCTTGATAGCAATTTTAAGTTTTTACGTTTTAAAGTGCAGGTGCACAATTTCGAAAATTGTTCGAAATCGCAAAGGTCCCACGATATCCATATGGATATGCTCAAACACGAGCCGATGGAACGCGAAATTTTTCGATTTTCGATTTGGTGTGTTGATGAACCTTAAATTTTTGACAAGCCACGCACGCTTTTGCCCAATCTCCGATATCCGAAGTTATACCCGGCCAAAAATACTTATAGGTTTTCAGTTTCGCGATGCACGAATTCCGGGATAAGAAGATCCATGTAGATGCTCAAAAACGATTTTACGCGAGCCGTTAGGAACATACGGTCGGTTCGTTGAAGTAGAAACTTCGCAGTATAAATCTAAGTCGGGCAAAGTAACTTTGCATAGCTAAAAGGAAGTATTTTCGTCGCGAAGCAACGATCGTGATCGAATGCTAAAACATATTAGTCGCGATCGTATAAATAATTTCTTTCCGCGTTTGATAATCTTCTCGAGAAAAATGAGAAAGGTTCCCAGCTATTGTCGCGAATTTGTTGCAATACTGCTCATACCGCAGTTTCGGAAGCATCAGTAGCGATGCTAAATGTTCCGTTTAATAGAGGGCGAGCCACTAGAGTTATATTTGTGAGGGAGTTTTTAACGTTCGAGAAAGAACCGTGTAAGTTTTCCGGCCAAATAAAATTTTTAGCAGTTTTGGGTTTCTTTAGCAGCTCGGTCAGATAGGCATTAATGGGAGCCAATATCCTAGCGAGACAGGGTATGAATCTGTGGTAATAATTAACCATGCCTATAAACCGTTAGATTTGATGTACTGAGATCGTAGGAAAGTAAACTATAGCCTCAACACCGTGGGAAATACACTGAGAACTAAATTAAATTATAATTTAAAAAAAATAATTTTTGTTTTATACATATGTTTAAAAATTGTATGAACAATCCGTGACTTCAATAATGCGCTTAAGACGTAAAATTTTACAAAGTATCAAATTCCAAAAAGTTTACTAAAAGCTCTTGACATTGTACACTTTTCCAAAATGCGTTTTATACGTAATAAAAGTAAATCGGGTATCGAAAAAATCGAGCACGCTTTTCTTATACATTGCCTAATAAATGTTACCAGAAATAACCAATGTTACCATTATTTTTAAAATTTGAAAAAAAATGGAAAAAGAGCAGTAAGTTATACCTTAATTCATTAAATATAATATTGATTTAACATTTAAAGCTTTTTTTTACAATGTAAAGGTATTGAAAGCTCTGAGACGGTACTAATACCGTATTAATACCGTACTTAAATCTTTTTTAAAGCATTACTGAAGTCACGGAATTTAAAAAAATGAAAAGAATTTAAAACATATTACGTATGTATGAAAGAACTCTGCGATGTTGATGTAATGATGTTGCTACAGGGATGTTGTTATGATGATGCAAGTTGATATAGTATGCTACTGGAGAATGTTGCTACGATGATGTTGATGTTACTGGGATGATTGTTGCTTGTTATTGGATTGTTGATGTTCCCGCTTGTTACTATTCGTAATTTTCCAACACTGGTTACTGAAAATTACGTTGTAGTGGTATAAGTCCCTTGAAGATTTTCGGCGTGGTTTTGGTTGATTTTGGCGCTCAAAATAACTTTTTATTGGATTCCGCTTTTTTTTATGTTTTTTTCCTTTTTTAGAAACCCTTTGTTTTGTATATGTGAAATGGATGATTTAATTTTTACCGACCGTATTGTGTAAACAATAGGTAGGTTATGTGATGGCAACAAATTTTGCATATCGAGTTTTCGGTGGGAATGCACTTCTCCATAGTAGGGAAGTGTAAATAAACTATTTTTAGCAACCTGTCGGTCTGTCGGTCTGTCCGTCTGTCGGTCTATCGGTCTGTGTGTGCACGCGTGTATCTCAAGTTCGGCTGAACCGATTTTGATGAAATTTTATATGTAAGTTTGTTTCCACCATGGCAAGGATCGATCAACTTTTGGTATATATCAGGCCTCGGGAACTGCACTTTTTAGCGGGCCTGTTTTACATTTTTGAACATTTTGAAGAAAATATTCAACCGATTTACTTGAAATTTTATATATAAGCTCAGCTCGACCGTCCGCAAAAATTCGTATGTTTTGGAAGAAATCAGGCATCGGCAACTAGACGTTTACTACGGGCCAAATATACATTTTTGTGTATATAAAGAGAAATAATCAACCGATTTCATTGAAATTTAATATATGAACTTCTCGTATTAAAACAATGAACATATAAATTTTTTGGAAAGATCAGGGCTTGAAAACGGATTTGCGGGCCGATTTTACATTTTTCACCATATCCACAGAACAAATTGATGGAATTTCTTGAAATTTGATATTTGAGTTCTGGTTGTTACCGAAACTAACTGGCGAGCGTTTCATGGAATTCGGGTAGCACAAAGCGAAACTCTACTAAGAGCCAAATTTACATTTTTCTAAGTATGTTAACTATAAGCTTACTAATGTCCTAAAAATTGGAAAGAAGTATTTAACAGACATTTTTATAATATTCTGTAACACTTTCATTTAACTAGACAATACACAATGCGGTCGGTTATGTGCTGACCACATCAGATTTTTTTATTTGCGTGAGATTTGTGCTTTTTAAATTTGATGTTATATATGTATATGTTTATGTACTTTCTTTTTAAATTTATATTATATTTTTTATTAATTATAAACAAACTTTATTCAATTGCGCTTTATAATTTATTTCAGGTGCGTTTTCATAGTTCAAAGTCGGTGTCTGCTGAGTTTATTCAGCCGTATCGCTGGATAGGGCTGATACGGTTCAAGATGAAACTTTAGTTACAAAGCAAATAAACACACAAATGTAACCTTTTATTATCTTGGCGTTACGCACGGTGCTTGATTTAAGTTGTATTGGACCAGAAAAGTCAACACCCGTGTGAGTAAACGGTAAGAAACGGTTACTCCAGCTACAGGTAGGTCACCTATAAGTTGGGTGTTTGGGCATGCGTTGCATTTTTGACAAACGACACACTCCGCTATTTGTTTTTTTACTCTGTGGAGTCCGTTGGTAATCCAAAATTTTCCCAGGATTCATGACATGGTTAAATCCTTCCATCCATGAAGTGTTTTTTGGTGTGCGTGGTCTATTATTAATGACGCCAAATTACTAGAACGTGGTATTATAATAGGATGTTTGGAATTGTCGTCGATATTTGCTGTTCGTAGTCTGCCTCCCACCCTTAATATACAATTTTTTAAAAATGGGCGAAGCTCTAGTATCTTGCTGTCTTACCAGGCAGTAACTTGTTTTTTATTAGACAGCTAATTTGTGTGTTATAGACAGTTTGTGCTAGTTTGATTATGGAATACAGTGCAATTTTCAATTCAGTTTTTGTTAGTTGTCCAGTATTCTTTCTTTTTGGATTTTTTGCATTATGACAGAATGACTTTTGACAGAAGGTGATTGTTCTTTGTAGCCTTGGCAATGATGAAAATTTTTCAATGGAAAGAGCTTCGATTGGTGTTCTTGTTGACGTAAGAGAACTTATTTTTAACTTCAACTGTGTTGGTTGAAGTGCTTTGTCTGTCACATTTATTGTATCGTTATGTAGCCATTCTGGTCCTGACCACCACAATTTGTTTTCAATAATTTGTTTCGGACAGATTCCTCTGACACCAAGTCAGCAAGATTTTCAGTTGTATTAACGTAATTCCAGATAATATTCCTTGGTGATTGAATGATTTAAACGCGGTTAGCAACGAAGGTTTTAAACTTACTTGGGTTTTCCTGGAGCCAGGAAAATATTACTTGGGAATCAGTGCATGCAATTAGTACTATATTTGATATTTCTGAATCATCAGCTACCTTATTAAGCAGTTTCATTAGTACTCGTAATTCTGCTCCCTTTAGTTCTAGTCGCGGTATTGAAAGTTTTTGCGAAAACGATGGTAACTTTGTTTTGGCGGTGATTAATGTTGATTTATAACCGTTTTGGTGCAGTCGTGAGTGTACTAATCCGGCTTATGCTCTACCTGAAGCGTCACAAAACGCATGAAGTTCAAGTGGTTTGGTTGAAGTGTAGAAAAGCCACCATTGAACTCTCACATGATCTGTAAATTTCAATTGGTTGCGAAAATTGATGTATTTATCATGTAGACGTGACGGTAATAGCTCATCCCATCAATATTTGTGCTCCATATGTTTTGTTAACACAGCTGGTGCTGCCCATCCAAGCGGGTCGAAAATTCTGGAAATTTCGGAGAGCACAATCATTGTGATATATTTTGGTTTATTCGGCAAATCGATTATTATTATAAATTCGTGTTTTTTTGGGTGACTCAGTATTATGTCATTTTACTCTGCTTTCATGATGTAACAGCCTGTGATGATTTTTGTTGCATTTCATGCAAGTGATCTTTAAAATGCACTTGTTTCTCACATGATTGCTGCTGAGACGGTTTGAGCATAAATTGTGCCTTCTTACTGCTGCCCATTTTTGAGTAATACCTATGTCTTTGAATTTTTGACATGAGTAAATTTTGTGCTGCTCTTTACAAATTGGATATTCTTTTACCTTCATCACGCTGTGATACATTTGGTTGCTTCGCTTTTCATATTTTGGTTTTATAGCTGGGCCCCCAAAGTTTCTAACGCCTGAAACCTTGTTTCCAGGAACTGGAACATAGCTGTCAATTCTGGGATTTTCTTGGGGTTTGCCTGTTGTTCGTAGAGCCTTGAAGTTTCTTTATAAATTTTTTCTATAATTAGAAAACTAATTATAAGACCCCAGGAATCTGTTTCAATGCCTAGCTTTTTATACCACAAAGGTATTCTTTTGTAATGTCCAACATGTTTTTTAATCCAGTCGATGTTTCATTATTTAAATGAGATAGAGATAGCAGCTTATTCATATATGTTGAGAACAGCATCTTGTGTTGTTGTACCTGGCTGTCATTAATTCCCATGCAGTAACGTAATTTTAGTTAGTTACTAGCAGATTTTTAATTAAGTTATTACACGACAGTAGACTTTTGAGATAATAAATTTTTTGAACGTTATCCAATTGGCTATTTGAATTTATAAGCGAATTGAATAGGTAAAAAAAGTTGGTCCATGAGTCATATTGGCTGTTGAACATTGGTATATTAATTTGCGGTAGTTTTATTTTGTTTTCTTCTGCCCTTGTAGACTCACCAGATTAGATTTGCTTCTGCGTATGCTCCCTTATTCTTGTAACGATTTCCTGATGTTTCTCCTCAACTTGCGGCATCATCATTTAACGATTTCCTGATGTTTGTTCGTTTGCGGCATCATCATTTGTTCTAATGATATCTTTCCAATATGTGGTTAGTGTTTTAGGATATTGCACACACGCTGTGACAGAGTTCTTTTGTGGCATGCATTCGTCTCCTTATTGACAACTCATTAAAACATTTTTATTTTATTGTGCTGCTTTTTGTAACACTACTGTTGCTCTATGTCCATTAAATCATTAGAGTTTAACTCAGCTTCGTCATTATTATTCTCTTCTAAATCGCCGTCCATTTCATTGTCTGCGTCAGCTTGCTTTTCAACCTTGGACCCTTTGGGTTGGCTTGCGCTTTGAGCTGGTACATTACTTGTAAATCGGTCTTGTAGGTTCTCCTTGAGTAACTTCACCTTGTTGTAGTATTCAGTTTTGAAATATGCGTGATCAGTGTTCGCACTCCAAAATTCTTTTATTATCAAGTCGTTGATATAAAATTGCTTCCATAGTTTGTTGAGTTTACCTAGCTTAGCGGCTAGATATTCTGCAGTCTTTCTTGAATTTTTCTTAAAGTTAATCAGTAACTTCTCTATTTCCTTTCCTAACTCCTTTTGTTTGGCAGCAGTTTCATCCAGATTCACATTTTGTGACATTTTTTTGTATTTTTTGGTTGAGCCCCCAAAATGGTAGAGAGTTTAATTGAAAAATGTTACATAATTATGTATAGGAAAATATTTATATTAACTAAATATAATGTTTGCAAATACATGTGGGTTAATATTGAATTTGACAAATTAGCAATTTTAACAATTTTGGTAATTTAAATAAATGAGAAAATAATAATAGAAGTTTAGAATTCAGAATAATTGTTGTTACACAACAGTCGGGGTCACCACTTTTGGTACTTCGGCAATGTGCCTTGATACCAATGTTAAGTTTTTATGTTTTAGAGTGCAAGTGCACAATTTTGAGTTAGCACAATCAAACACACACTTTATTTTTATTTCAGAATTTATAATTACTTTATTTTTGTTAACTTTAAGATTTATAGTTTTAAGTTTTAACAATTAGTTTGCAAAATTTATTTTATATATAATTCTAATTTTAGTTTCACAAACTTAAACTTAATTTTATTATTAACAATTTTATTTAGAATTTTAGAGATTGAAATTTATCTTGATATAATTTACTTTACACTTTATTTCATTTTAGGTATATTTTTTTTAAACTTAGTTTTTTATTTTTTTTTAAATTGAATTTAGAATTAAACTTTATATTAACTTATATGTCTAAGCGCGGTGACGTTCCGGAAAAGAAGAACAAGCATGGCTTAAAATTCTTCTAATTAAAATTAAAAATCGGTGTGGTGAATATGTAGAAAATGTCAATCAACTTTATGATTGACCTACATTTAGCAAATTTTTAAAGAGTGTGAAATTCATACCAGTGATTCAAGATTTAATCAGTGGCGTAACCACAACAGAATAATGTAATTTCGTTTGTCAATTAATGTTGCCGGCATTTTCTTTCCTTTTGATCCCGGTGGAGCGCATTTTTCTGGACCCATTGGAAAATCACTTTGTTTGTCATATTTTCGCTGTGTTCTAAATCTTCTTCCAAAACATATCCAAATTATGAATAATCCGGCATGTTTAAATTTAAATCTTCAAGATTATCGACCCATTGAAAATTTTTGCATGGTAGATATTGTATCATAGCCCCTCTTGAGGAATAGAATTATAGAATTAAATATACATAGAATTAATGTCATAGTATATAAGGTATGTGAGTCCTGTTTAGCATCATATCCAGGAATATATTTATTCTTAGCTTGTGGATATCGTTTAGAACATTGTGTAATTCTACCTCTAATAACTTTTTCTACAAACATCAACATATGTCATTTATTAAATCATTTTCAATATTATTACATTTTAACATTGCATCCCATGCTAGACTCGGTACTGTAAAATAATGTGCTGCGTCCAAACCGCAACTTGCAATACAACCATCTCTAAAGTTTTCAAAAATGTCAACAAGTAAAAGCATATCTATTTTTAAATAGAGATCGCTGTATTTACCTAGATTTTTTATTTCAAATTCTTTCCAAAACCTGTTGCATGCTTATAATCTTTTAAACTTATATAACTTTTATTTAAATTGCTGTATATTTCTTCTTCGATTTTCTCTAATTCTTTGTTTTTACTCTAAGTGATGAAACTCACTTAGAGTAAAAACTTTAAAAAAAGATCAAAGTTTTTAAATATGATTTTACTATTATTTATATATTTGATTATAGCATATAGTTTTCTGTACTGTTTGGTAAGGTAAAGCAAGTTTTGCTTTTTTGCTTTTGTTTTTCTTAACTTTTAGAAGCAATTTTTTAGTATTTTCAATTAAAATATTTTTACGATCTATTGAAAAAAATATTATCTTAACACAGACACGATTAACAAAAAACGGAACAATATGTTTAAGTAAACATTATTTTTAAATTTTTTAACATATGTATACATACATACATGCAAGCATAAACACATACACTGACCGAAAAAAGTATAGACACAGCTAGAAATTTTATGTTTGAACCGAATTTCTGAAAAAAATATAAACTCTACAAAAAAACACTAAAAGTAAAATTTGTTCATTAATTCATTCTTTATTCAAAACGTAATAACAAATTTTTAAATTCGTAACCGAAAAGTCAAAAAATAATTAAATAAAAATTTTAAGGCAAATTGGGTGCGAAAAAAGTATAGGCACAGCACATGTTTTATCTTAATTTATAAAAAAATATTAGTAACTAATATGAAGTAGGCATTCCTTTTAGTTTCAAAACTTCTTTTAGTCTGTTAGGCAATGAATTGACTAGATTTTGAGTAATACTTGGTTGAATATTCGCCCATATGTTTGCTAAAACATTTTTCAATTGGGTCTTAGAGATAATGTGATGAATTCCAACCCTTTTTTCTAAAACATCCCATAAATGTTCAACGGGATTGATATCTGGAGATTGGGGAGATGTTTTTAGAATACCGCAAACATTATATAATATCCACCCTCTTACAATATGTGCAGTGTGTTTCGGGTAATTATCTTGTTGGACATGAAAATGATTACCAAGACCCAAATTGATTGCACTTTTCTTAAGATTTTCCTCAAGAATATTTATGAACATCATCTTATCCATTGTAACTTTAATAAACACAAGCTCCCTAACTCCGGATGTGGCCATACAACCCTATACCATTACTCCACCATCTACATCTTTCACTGTTGCACATAAATTTTCTTTATTCAGTTTAGTGTTATATTTTCGTCACACTTTAATTCGACCGTCACTGCTGTAAAAATACCGATTTTTGTAAAAGTTATTTTTTCTGATGAGAGCAAATTCAACATTTACAGCAGAAACGGTCGAATTCAACAATTACAGCAGTGACGGCCGAATTAAAGTGTGGCGAAATTTTACTTTTAGTGTTTTTCTGTAGAGTTTATATTTTTTTCTGAAATTCGGTTCAAACATAAAATTTTTAGCTGTGCCTATACTTTTTTCGGTCAGTGTACATGGGAACTCTTTGATGTAATATTACTCTACTTTGCCGACAGGAAAACATAAAATTTGTAACAGAAACCCCTTAATATTACAATTTTTTCGATTTGCCGACGGGAAAACATAAAATTTGTAATAGAAACCCCATCCCTTAACTACTCTTTTCTTTACTATTGTTTACTAATTCAGAAAATGAAGAGTTATTAATAGAAGAACTGAATTTTAAGGATATTCTTTTCTTTGATAAAGGAAGAACATTCTTTTGAATCTGCTGAGTGCCCATCATCGGAGGATGAACTAATGCAATTTATATATTTAATGGGGCGCACTATGTAGCATGTTCTTCAGGTGTATCTTTTACTTCTTTAGAGCATCTACTACAACGAGGAGTGGTTGTCTTGCAAAATTTAAACTTGTGTTCAATCCTGTGGCACAACTTGCATTTCGTTGGGGTGGGGTAGAATTTTCTAACATTAATTGTCAACAAACCTACTTTTACCTATTTAGGAGGTTCCGTGGTATTGAATATTATATCACAACTTTAAATTATAATGTTTTAACCCACGAAAGTAAGTAATTGTTATTATAAAATCACTACACTAATATTATAATGTTTTCAAGTCACCAACAATATTTTTAGCAAACTTATTTTTATTAAATCTTTTTTTTTAATAATTAAAAAAAATTTTTATGAAATCATTGATCACAAAGAACGTCTTTACTCCATGAGCCACTTACTACGAATGTATAAATATTTTCAATTTATAAAATAACTTTATTCAAAGAGGCAAAAAGAATATTGAGTTTTGTTTAAATTTGTTTTTTTTTTCACAGATATCTAAAATTAAAAAATATTTTGAAATATTTTTTAGTTTTTAATTTGAAAAATTTTTTTAACTTATTCTTCTTACAAATTATACATATTTTATAGTAGAGGCCAGCAAATAAAATAAATACGCTCCTGTTATGACTTTGACAATGGTCAGAGCAAAGAAAGAGACAACTAGAAATAATTTGGCCTCATTGTTTTTTCAAGATGCTCCTTCCTTTAGTATTTCTAATTCGTTGATTAATGCTACATTGATATCTGGAATCGGTTACAGCGCCAAATTTTCTATAATCGAATCCCAGCCGTTTGCAGGAGTGGTTAGGACTTTGGTTGATTTTTGACTTTACTATTACAAGCATCAATTTGCTCGGGTTTTGTGTAGTGGATTCTTTGTGTTCTATTATATTGGTGTTTTATTATTTGCATTAAATGGTAGGTGTTTATTTAAGATTTTTTGCTATTGATCACTATTTAGCTTTGGTTATTGTAATGAAGAACTATTGTTTTATTTTGATTATTATGTTTGTAGCTACTTTGTAAATTAATGCGGGAATAATTTTGTGGGTTATTTAGGTATAATATTGGAATTTCTATGACGTTGTATAGAGGAAGTTCTGATTCATCCTGTAGTTGACTTTATCAAGTTTGAGGTAAAGGTGTAGAGCCTCTGGGAGATGTTGTGCTTCTGTTATACTGATAAATTTTGGCGGGTCTCAATTGAACTAAGGCCTTGTCCTTAGAGCTTCTGTCATTGTTGTATGACTTTCGGAACAGAATTTTTCGAGAATGGGCGATTGTAAATGCACTTGTAGTAATCATTATCATGACTCTTATCCTGTATCATCATGGTAATTTGATATTCTAGGGTACCTAAATCTCTTTTATCTTTATAATGAATATTTAGGCCCTCAACTATTTCACCACAATGAAGCAGAGTATTGTACCATTCCAAGGCTATATCGGCTATTCCTGATTGTGTTGATGATATTATAGTACTTCGGAGTCCATTTTAAAAGTTCATGTAGGGCGAGTATTCTTTCGAAACTCTTCTTCTATGATCCATACTCGCCTTGTTCATTAGAAAATTCCCTTATACCTTTTACGACATCTGGAATTTTATTCAATTTTGCTAGATCCGTATCGTTGCTGATATTGTTGGTTTTTTTTATTATCATACTTTTACATTAAATGTTTTAATTTTTCCTTTGAGAAGGAAAAGTAAATATCTGTGTAATTAATTTATTACAATTGGTTCGAAAACTAGATTAAAAAAATATTGATTTATGTTTTTATATAGAGATCTCTTTTATTCTACTTTGGTTCATTTTTAATTTAAAAAAATTTTTTTTTTGGTTATTTAAAAAAAGAATTTATTTAATGTTAATCTTAAATTTATTCTTAATGAATTCGTATTTAATTATATAGTGGAACGTTTTTTATTATTTAGTTTTTAAAATAACTTTTCTCTTTTCTCCATAAGAAGATACTTGTGTACGAGACAATATAATAAGGAAGAAAGTCTTCAAGGTAAAATTTTAATTTTATTTTAGTAGAATTTTACATTAAAAATAAATGATTTTAAAAGATTTTGTTTATTTTCTTCTTAAAATTTTTTTTCATTTTTCCCTTTCCCCTTAGCTGGAAGGCCGCTGTAGGTTTTTATTTTGACGAATATACTGCTGCTACAGATACATATTGAAGTTAGATTTGAGTGCCGTCTATCTAAGCACAGGGGAACTTTAAGCATTTTATATCTTTTGCAGAAAAGAATTCAGAAATCGACTGTGTTGTAGCTCCGGTTTGTTCTGCAACTAAAAACTACGGCGCGTCTTTTCCTGCCCTATTGTCGCAGTAAATTTAGTAATATTGCGCAGTATGCCGCAGGAAGGAAAGTTCTTCTAGTGCCTGAAGCCATCTACTTATAGTATTTCTTATACCTACTTATAGTAGCGAATTAGGAGACGGCGGAGTGGCTGATGGGGCGAGCACCAGTGTTGGAGAAATGGGATGGGCCCCCACTGGCCGCTAAGAAGGGAGACGATATCCCGAAACCACACGCCATAATCGCCTTCGTCCCCAGAAGTGCGGGACAGAATTTTAGTAGAACGCTGGCGGGGGAATTCACACCCGATTCTGGAAATTCATGGGCCAGCGGTATTGACGACGCTTCAGCTGAGGCTAATCGGCAGAGCGTTCACATTCTGCGGTACCGGTTCGGGAAATCCCCTTTCACGGTCTCAGAATGGGACAGGCCTCTAGACACCGCTCCAAAAATGGTAAGATGGATGAGCGATGGGGAAGCACTCTCTGAAGGGTATGAAACACCTGGGAAGGGAGGACCTCCATTTCTAACAACAATGGATGAGATAGTCGAAAACCTGAAGCTTACCCACCTCAGCCTGAAAGAGCCATCTCAAGAGGGAGGTGCTCCGATGACAGGGGAAGATACCCTTTCTCGGCCCTCAGAAGCGATGAAGGGCAAGGACACCAGGGTGGCCCAGGTGAACCTCCACCACGCGAAGGCTGCATCCGCCGTCCTGGGAAGGATGTTCATGAAACAGCATCTGGGCATAGCTATGGTACAAGAACCCTGGGTTTATAGATGACAAATCAAAGGATTGTCAATTACAGATGTTCAGGTAGTATGAGATAATGGGCAGGACCTACCCAGAGCCTGCATACTTATGAGGAAAAATATTAATTAAGCTTTACTTTCAGAGTACATGACAAGAGATCTCACACCTGTCAAGGCCTGCATTAATACTGGAGGGTTGGAGGCGAAGAACCGAAGAAGTGGTAAGGGCAAAGGCTACCCGGGCACTCATGGTGTGCAGGGCCATTTGTATCGTGGGGATGCTTCCCGTCTGTCATGAGGTGGATGTACAACATGATGGTGGTGCCGCTCCTTACATACGGGGTGGTTGCTTGGGGCAGAAGAGTTATACTCTAGGGAAAAAGAAGGAACCTGGAACGTTTGCAGAGACCTGCATGTGTTTACATCACTGGGGCTATGAAGACAAGTCCAACCGCGGCAATGGAGGTGATTTTGGGGCTAACCCCATTGCATCTCCTTGTCGAGTTGGTGGCGAAGGCAGCCATTCTAAGGTTAGGGAAAAATG
The DNA here is from genome assembly GCF_029603195.1 of Condylostylus longicornis. NCBI lineage: Eukaryota > Metazoa > Arthropoda > Insecta > Diptera > Dolichopodidae > Condylostylus > Condylostylus longicornis. Next base: position 46,286 of record NW_026578255.1, on the reverse strand, counting down.
GGATGGGAGTGCTCGGAGGAGGAGATTGGGAACGCCTCACCGGCCAGATTCCGCTCCTTACAATTCCCAGAGATGAAATGGTTAGAAGATATACCTTCGAGAAAAACTTCACCTGGTTGCTAAGCGACAGAAGGAGATGGAAGAAAGATTTTTCGGGCTCCCCGACCGGGTCACATGTTATCATGTGGTAAACGGATGGATCAAAGACCCGTGAGAGGATGAGTGCGGGCGTTTTTGGGTCAAGAACCAAATTCTTCGAACCCGTCTTTCAGTCGGAGATGCTTGCCATAGAAATGTGCGTGCAGTCGGATAGTCAGGCTGCTCATCAGAGCTTGAGCTCTTTCGCAGTATCCCCTGAGATAGTATGGAGCTGTCTTGAGAAACAAATAGAGTAAGCGCATCCGTGTCACACTGTGCTGGGTTCATGGACAAGTGAGCGTAGAAGGAAACGAGAGAATTGAGGAAGGAAATGGAGAGGCGGCGTTCGGAGCGCTGGAGGTGTCTCCAGGGCTTCGACAGGCTGAAGAGCTTCTGGGAAGTTATGGCCAGCGGCGCTTTAGGAAAATAATGGGACCCGGCAGGAATCAAGTGATAATTCTCCTGAAAAGGCCTGGGAAGTGAAGATGTATGCAGGTTTTTCGGACAGGACGAGGAGTTCTCGGCGCATTTCCAGAGCTGCAGTCTGCCGGCCCTTTAAAGTTGCTCGAATTCATCAGAAGGGTGGGTCTCGAGGGGCTATTGTAGGGCTTTGTCCCGCACTTAGTTGGGGGGCACAATAGATCTATATCTTCTGGTCGCGGTGTACTGTTACCGCTTTTTTGCAATCTGTAATCTACGAGTTATGGCCAAACTACGTTACTATCGAAGTTGTATGGCAGCTACTATAACGAGTCAAGAAATTTCAATGATTTTTATCAGACATAACAACCGTAATAATACACTTTGTAATATAAAAATCATGAAATTTTTATATCGTAGCTCTAATAATTTCTGAGATAATGCCAAATAACTTTTCAAGTTGTTTTTCAAAATTTCAACGATTTTTATCAAACACATTGTCTCTGCTAATATATTCGCTATTCGCAAAATTTCAATTTACAGCTTTTATGGTTTCTGAGATATTGTCAAATAAATTTTGAAGTTGTATGGCAGCTATCCGAGCCAGTACCTCGATCATATCCAATTTAAATAGGGTTCTGGCACTTCATTTTAAATCATTTCTGAAAATTTGGTGAACTTAGCTCAACTAATCTTTGAGTCGTTGGGGCGGACGGACAGACAAAGTTAAATGGACTCGGAATTCGACGCTGATCAAAAACATATAGTTGAGTGAGTATATCTCAGACTATTATTTTTTAGCGCTGCAAACGGTAAAGCAAATTTAGTATAACCTTCGAATATTCGTTCGTACGGGTATAATAAAAATCTATTCAATATTAATGCCAACATGCATATTAATTTTTCGTCATTATCAACATTTTCAAGACAACAAATACATATTAAATATGTTCCTAATAATAACAACTTCAAAGTTATTATGATATAGCTGCTTCTCAAGCTCGACATGCAACTGTTAATAACTTAAATTATAATCACAATAATAATTATACCACAAATAATAATAATAATAAAATAAAAAATGAGTTTCTGTTTCTTGGAGAAATAAACATCTAATTTACTAACAGAACTTTTCTGAACAGGAGTTTGTGTCAAATATTTTTATTCCTTCCTTAGATACTATGAATCCTTAGAAATTTATTTTGTTTTAAAGGAATTCTTATTATTTCTTATTCTTTGAGTTATATTTAAATGTTCCTCCTCATTTTTACCAAAGATGGTAATATTATCTATATACACATTATATATTTGCTTATATGTCCTCGGAGAACATCATCTAGCACTCTTTGCGTATTGACAGGGTGTTCTTGAGCCAAAAGTAGGTCAGGTAAATTCGTTTTTTCCGTTGTTAACGGAAAATGCGGTTTTCTCTATATCTGTTTTCTATTAATTAATAATGAAAAAAAGAATTTTGTTGAAAAAGAAAAGGGTGTATAGTTTTAAATTGTTATTCCCATTTGCAAAAACAAATAGTTTTTTTATATCATATACATGTGATATCATCATTTTTTATGAAATTATGAAAATTATTTATTATTCATAATTTCTAATTTTATTAAGTTTTTAATTTTGCACATAAAACATATTATGTTTTTGGTTTTGTTTTAAATTAAAATTTCTTCGGATGCCATAATTTTATCAGGACAGGTTTTTTTTAAAGTAAAATGAGTTTGTGTTTGATAAAATGTAGCATACGAGTACAAACAAACATTTTAAATAATTATTTTTTTGTATAATTATAGTTTTCCAGGAAATTATGAAATGAGATATATTTCCTTTTATAGAGTGAAAATTTGGTCACCAAAAAAATAAATGAAGACGTCCCGATGGCGTTGAATTTAGCAAGTAAAATACAATATTAGCGTGAATTGTTTATATTCTAAAATATTTTGTTTTAGAATGAATTAGTATATGAAGATTAATTAATGAATAAAGAAGAATACGACAACATACCATCTACTTCAATGAGTAATAACCATCATATCAATTAAAATTTGTTAAAAATTACACTGTTTTAGAGTCATTAAGATTTATATGTATTTATATTTATTGTTATTAATAATGTTTAGAGTTGTGCAGTAAAATTATCAAGCAAAACTGATAATATAAGAAATGTTTAAACAAAATATGTATGTTCATTTTCGAGGGTCATAAAATATTGTGATATTAAAATACTTATACATATTTGCAATTTATAAAATAACTTTATTCAAACAGGAAAAGAAAATAATGAGTTTTGTTTAAATTTGTTTATTTCACAGATATCTAAAATGAAAAAATATTTAGAAATATTTTTTAGTTTTTAATTTGAAAAAGTTTTGCAACTTATTGTTCTTACAAATTACACATATTTTATAGTAGAGGCCAGTGAAGAAAATAAAGTAAAAACGCTCCTGTCAGACTATGACTGACAATGGTCGAAGCAAAGAAAGAGACAATTAGAAAAAATTTAGCTTCATTGTTTTTTCAGGATGCTCCTTCCTTTAGTACTTCTAATTCGTTGATTATTGCTACATTGATGTCTTGGATCGGTTACAGCGCCAATTTTTCTATAATCGAATCCCAGCCGTCGCGCAATTTAGTTTTTGATTAGGTCCACAGACAAATTTTTGTTAGTTTTAATAAGCATTTCTTACTTGTCTCTTTGATTTTGGTCAAGATGAGATATTCTGAGCGCTATTTTATTAACAGATTCCGAAATATGCTGTTTTAAAAGAACCTAAAATTTTTCATTAAATATTAAACAGTTTTCTTCAATATATAGTTATTACTTTAATTTATGTAGTATTACTTTAAATTAATATTATTATTATTATTATTATCATTATTATTATTATTATTATTATTATTATTATTATTATTATTATTATTATTATTATTATTATTATTATTATTATTATTATTATTATTATTATTATTATTATTATTATTATTATTATTATTATTATTATTATTATTATTATCATTATTATTATTATTATTATTATTATTATTATTATTATTATTATTATTATTATTATTATTATTATTATTATTATTATTATAATTATCGGGGGATGAAAGTTGGTATCGGTTCTAGTCTCCCAACGTGCTTACGGTAAATGCTAGGAAATCCCGGTCTGATGTCAGCAGCTCTGCCAACAAGCCCAAGTCTCACCTCCTCGAAGGTAGGCAATATAGTTGTCTGCCGCGTATCCCCTGGAAATCTACCACGGTAGAGCCGACGAGACTGGGTGAAATGCGAATCGCTGGCGCTTAAAACCAGCTAGCTGTTGGGGGGTAGGATGGGTGCGTGCGCCAGCGTCGTACGGGTTTCGGCGATGGGACGCGTAGTCGTCAAACTTCGGGAAAATTCCAAGCGCGTCTGTACTCATAATGAGCGGCGCCTTGGTCGGCTTCTGTACGCCATAGGGGGGGCCGTATTCTTAGACGAAGAGGAGCCGCTTCACAACAAAGAGCTCAAACTTCAAACCTTATGCAATAAATAAAACGAAAGATATTATTACCCCAGGTGGAAATCCAGTTCTGGTGGAAAATTCACTCTCTTTGGAGACCGATCCCACGGATTCTGGGGGGGATCAGTTATTGCATTTTATAAATAAATCAACGCAGCAGAGATCAACGGCAACAGCAAACAGGCAACAGGATACCCAAGACACAACGGCAACGCCGTGGAAGCAGAATGTAACAGCAGTAGGCCAAAGGACAACAACGTACCTCAACAAGCAAAATATGGAGATTATTATGGTGAATGGAACATCGAAAACAGATCCTTTCAGGCGTAGCAGACTGCTAGCCCGGTCACCAGAGCAAACAGGTAATGTTATAGAAAAGAATCTAAGTAAAGAGAAACAGGCGGATCTTTTAAAGATTGGAAGCGAGTACACAGAGGTGGACGAGGCTGCCCGGCTAGAAGAAATGGAGGACGAGCAGCTCACGGTCATGCAGAATGTCATCGGAATGATGTTAAAGACAGCCACTGTACCAAAAAACGTGAGCATGAGTATCAAGGATGGACTCGTGAAGCTCGAAGGGGCAATTGAGAAGATGCGATAATGTAGGTCGCGAAGAGTCGAAATTATAAGAAGAAGAGAGGAACTCGCACGAATACCCAGGATGGTGCCGCCATGTACGATCTCCAACAAGCGGACGAGGGGTCGGAGCCCGAGTCCAGCCACGGCCCCGGAGTCACAGTCGGCTCAGAAGAGAAGAATGACATTTGGTTTCGAGGAGGCCAGGAAAGCCCGGCAGCGTGTTGGTGCGTGAAGAAAATGAAGGGGTTCCGGGCCGGGCTGGCTTTACCGGCAATTCGAAGAAGAGAAAACAAAGGGATTCTTCGAGAAAGAAAGGACAATGGATGGCCTAAAACCAGGTCAGAGGCATTGTTAATTAGACCCGGGCAAGGGAAATCATATGCGGAAATATAAAAGGATATTATGAGCAATGTGGATCCTGGAGTTCACAAGTAGTCATCAGTGGCATCCGAAGAACCCAAAGGGGGGATGTGCTTGTGGAGATGTCAAATGAGACCAAAGATATGCGGGATTTTGTTAGGAGCTTACAGAATGTGCTGGGCACGACGGCCGTGGTAAAGGGTTTGACTCCGACTGTTCCATTGGAAATAAGGGACCTCGATTGTCTTACAACGGAAGGAGAGGTAAGGGCCGCGCTGAAGGGCGCTCTTGGGCGGGAGCCGGAGTACAAGCTGACTCTAACAAGACCGAATAGAAGGGAGCAGAGGTTGGCAATAATAGAAATGGAGGCCAAATACGAGTAGAGTGAAAATAGGATGGATAAACTGCAGGGTAAGGCAAAGTAGACGGGTAGATGTAATGCTTTTAGGGTGGCACTAGAGAAAGCTAAAACAAGTAAAAACGTTTCAGTCGGTATAAACCGATTGAATTATACCCTGCACCTTTCGTTATTGTGTAGCAATTACTCGAACCTGTAAAATCATTCTATAGAAAATTCACGGATATGTCTGACCTATAATTGGACATCCGACTGCTAAGTTTTATGAATCTGACTTTATTATTTTTCCAAATATTTCAAATTAGCTTCTGGAGTTGTAGGGCAGGTACCCGAACCTTCAGAAATATATTTGACCTATAATTGGACACATGACTGCCAAGTTTCATGAATCTGACTTTATTATTTTGCGGAATATAAAAAATTTGCTGTTGGAGTTGTATGGCAGCCACCCGAACCGGGGCAGCTATCCCATTATAATTTTTAGACCATATGTAGAATATAATTGGACACATGTATACATGTATTTTATATTTATAGCTTTATTAGTTTTTGAAATATTTAAAATAAACTCTTGGAGTTGTATGGCAGCTACCCGAACCCGTTGTCCGAATTAGTCCAATAGCAATAGGGTTCGTCCTTGGCACAAAAGAAAAAACTTGTGAAAGTTAGGTGTCGAATGCATTATTCGTTTTTGAGTTATCGTGCGATCGGACGGACGGACGGACGGACGGACGGACGGATGGACGGACGGACGGACATGTCTAAATCGACGCAGAATTTTACGCTGAGCAAGAATATATATATATGTCCATACCGCAGATGACTTATTCAAGTAGTTACAAACTCCATACCAAAGTTAATATACCCTTCACGAAGTGCAGGGTATAAAAACGTCGCGATGATTAGAGTACTACAAGGTAATACGAATAGGAGCAAAATGGCCAACGACCTCCTCGCCCAACTAAAAATCGAGAAGAGGTGCCAGTAGAGGACCATGGAGCAGGAAAGAGTTATAAGTAGTATAGTAGTACTTCTCCGTAGTAAAATATATAAAAAAATAATTGGAGTGAGTGAAAGGGTATTTACGAGTAGCACTTTTGCTAAGAAACCAATATAAAAAACCAAAAAAAAAAGCTTTTAAAATAAAAAGCAAAATAAAAAAATAAAAAGCAAAATAAAAAGAAAAATATAAATTGTGGTGAAATATTAACGTAGGTGTAGCTTACATGTTAAGATATAAAATATTTTCGAGTAGTACTTGATCGAGCAAACCAATATAAAAAACAAAAAAAGCTTTTAAAAATAAAAAGCAAAATAAAAAGAAAAATATAAATCGTGGTGGAATATTAACGTAAACGTAGGCATGCCAAGATATAAAATTTTTTGTCTTCCAGCCGGATAAAGAATCTGTTATCTATAGAGTTAAACAGAATGTATGTAAGTTTTGAATGGATAAAGAATCTGTTGTTTATAGAGTTAAACAGAATGTATGTAAATTTTGAATAAAAAACCGATACCTGTTAGTCGAATTAAGAAACGCATTTTGTAAATTTTTTTATTAAAATTTGACTTTTTTTAAAAATTTAGAGAAAATATAATATATAAGAAGTTAATTTTCTGTAATGTTTTCTTTTTATATAAAGATTTGAAGCTTACAAGTTGCTTTTAATATGGGTAATGTCAATTCTAAAATACTTAAAACATATTATGATAAAGATACAGAAAACCTTTATGGTTCAATTAGTAAACTTCACAAGGCTTTAAAACATGATAAAATATCTCTGAAAAAAATTCAAGCTGGGTTGAGGAGTCAACCAACTTATACGTTACATCACCCGGTGAAAACAAAGTTTCCAAGAAATCATTACCTAGTTCAAAAAATTGATCAGTTGTGGGAAATAGATCTTTGCGATTTAAAAATGTTTAAAAAATATAATGATGGTTACACATTTTTGTTAACAGCAATTGATGTTTTTTCGAAATTTGCTTGGGTAGTACCTTTAAAACAAAAAACAGGATCTGAAGTTACAAAAGCCTTTAGTAAAATTATATTAAAAAGTCAACGAAAACCAGAAACGGTTCAATCAGATGAAGGTAGAGAATTCCAAAATATAATATTTAAAAGTTTTTACAACATAATAATATCAAACAAAGATTTCCAATAATAGCATCAACAAATAAAGCGGCTGTGGTTGAACGATTCAATAGAACGTTAAAAGAAAAGATGTTCAGGTTCTTTACAGAAAGTTCTAGTAAAAGATACATAGACATTTTACCGCAACTCGTTAAAAGTTACAATATTTCTGTACACAGTACCACAAAATTTCGTCCTGCAGAAGTTGAATTAAAACATACTAAAGAAATTTACAACAATTTTAAAAAACGTTTTCAAAAAGACCCTAAATTATTTGTTGACATTTTTGTCGGAGATTTAGTACGAGTACGTAGAAAAAAAGCAACTTTTGAACATGGCTATACAGAAAAATGGGCGAAAGAAATTTTTATAGTAAATAAAATTATAAATAGAGAACCTTATCCGTTATTTGTACTGCACGATTTGAAGGGTAAAGAAATAAGCGGAAGATTTTATTATCAAGAGCTGCAAAAAGTTTATGTTTAAAACATGATTCAATTCCATCACCCGTTTACAATGATAATAGCTGGGCCGTCTGGCTCAGGCAAAACAACATTTATTTGTAATTTGATCAATCAAATGAATAAATTAATTCAGCCTGAAATAGAACATATTATGTGGTGTAATCCAGAAAACAACGCAATGCCGAAAAACCTAAATTTTACCCAAATTGAATATTTTAATGAAATTCCAGAAAATTTAAATAATGATAGCAATATTGCAACAATGATTATTTTGGATGATTTAATGAATGATGCTTACAGTAAAAAAGTTTGCGAACTTTTTACTAAAGGATCTCATCATCGCAACCTATCAATCATGCTTGTATCACAAAATGTTTTTCATCAAGGAAAATTCTGCAGAGATATATCGTTAAATGCAAAGTACTTGGTTCTATTTCAAAATCCACGAGATAAATCGCAAATTTTACCTTTGGCACGACAAATAGTACCAGAAAACATTAAAGAATTTCAAAAGCTATATAATGAGACAACGTCGAAGCCATATAGCTATATTATTTTAGACCTGACACAAGGTATAAACGATTTATTTCAATTCAGAACTGATATATATGATAATAAAATAAAAAGTTGTGTGTGCTTTTGCACACTAGATCAATTAAAAAATAAAAAGTTATGTGAGAAATATGAAACGTTTGATAGCAAACCAGCATATACTGCATACGTTAAAAAAATCTAAAACAAAATTTCGAAATATTTTAATAAAGAATTGTGACTCTGAGGTGATAAAAACTTTGTGTGAAATTTCATTGAACATTCTTAATGGAAATACAAAACTTTCCAAAAACAAATTATTGGGAATAAGAAAATATAAAAATCAACTTCGATATTTAGCTTGCCCAAAAAAATCTATAAACGTTAAACGTAAATTCATTATACAAAAAGGTGGTTTTTTACCAATGTTAATCGGTACAGTTCTATCGGGTTTACTAGGAAAACTAATTTCAAAATATACAAAATGAACAACACATTGCAACGGATGATTGTTATTCAACCAGACTTATACAATAAACTTAAAGAAAATATCATAAACGATAATGAACTCTCGGATATTGATAGAAATATAAAAGCTATTCTATTTAACAAAAAGTTAAATGATAATCAGAAATGGTATTTATATCGTCAAAACTTGATGAAATTTAGTAACAAAAAACGCCAAGGAATGTCAAAGACGCCTGTTAACTCATTAAATAAGCCAATATTATTAGAGTCTAAAGGCACGCAAACACGCGTAAAACCGGCACAAAAAAGTACTAGTGTTCAAACAGATGATATATACCAAAAAAATATTGGTTTACAAACTACATTTTTACCTGAAGAGGAGCTTTTTGAATTTGAACCAATTGAAAATTGGAGTTTAGACGAGGATGATGTCTTTGACGATACTATAAAAGACGAATCATTTCACCGAGATAGAGCACTATCAGTAGCTTCGGAAGGTGCACGTTTAAAGCCACGCAAATCTATTCATACACCAAATGTGCGCATGTTTGAAACTGATTCAGGAGATATTATAAGTGTTCCTATTGAAAGCCCTAAAAAACCTTCAAAACGAGTACTTCGATCATCTACAAAAGCAGACGATAAACAGCTAAAACTGAATTTTCCTGTACGTAAGAAGACAAAAGTAAAATCTGATTCTGGTTCATCAACCCAACCATGGACACGATTCAAATAAATCAGGAAGAGGATTTTTATATAACTTTATTAAGTGATGCCTCAATAAAATATTTTCCAGAAAATGCTTTATCAAAATTTACAAATAAATTCCCAAAGCATTTTGAGTTAAACAAGAGTAATTGGAAAGTGGGAATTTCTGAAATTTTTTTGAACAATTTTATTCCAAATATATTTGGAGAAGTTTACGAAAAAGCTGCTGTAATATTTATTGGAACAGCAGAAAAAAATTCCATCGGTATTGGAAAAACCTATATTCCTTATAATAAAAATGAACTACGATGTGATTGGAAAACGCTTTTATTACCCACGCTGTTTCAAAATATTTTTCCAAATCCAGGATACACCAGAAAGCAAGTGGAGCAACAATTGATATGGGAAATCTACAATTTTATTTCAAATGATGCTAACTATGTTTTGGATAACAAATTTAAAATAGATACCACTCATACAGAGTACATAAAACTATGCAGTGAAAGACCTGTGGTCGAAATACGAATACTGGCTGGTACTGGGTATACAGTAAACTTTTTATTAAAAACATGTTTTCAACAAGCACTCGTTGTACAAAAAGAACTTAAAAAATATAAAACTAAAATTATTGAGGTTTATCATATAATAGCAAATACGTTGTTGACGTCTCCGGAAACAAAAACTGATATGCTGTTTGTTTATACCGATATAATAGAACCGCAATATATCGGCGATACAATGACAAGATGTATGAAAACTATAAACACAATCAATCCCTTTGCGGATACAATAATACAATTTGAAAAAGTTCAATATTGCAGTATAGACAAAGATAACTTTGATAGTATTTCAGTTTTAATTTGCGATAAATTTGGATATAATATAAATTTCTCCAGAAGTAACATACCTACAAAAATTGTATTGCATTTCAAAAGATATAAATAAGTGGGCAGGTTCATGTCGTTTATTCTTATACGATGAATCGTTCGTATTATAAGTATTATTTAATTCAAGCAGGTAGAGGTATTGATGATATTTTCCCGTTAGTGCAGTCTAGTGTGCAATATCAAAGAGGTCGTGGACTTGGAAGTTTTTTTGGAGGGTTGTTTAAATATTTAAAACCACTCATATCATCTGGCTTAAATTTGGTAAAACAAGAGACTTTAGATACTGGAATTAATGCTTTATCTGATATTGCTGCTGGAGCAAATCCAAAAGAAGTATTACAAGATAGAAGTAAACAAGCAATAAAAAATTTAAGACGCCGAGCTGTAAACAAATTGAATGAAATGTATGGAAGAGGTATAAGAAGAAGGACTATAAAAAGAACTCATGCAACGAGATTAACTCATTCAAATAAAAAGAAACGTAAAGCCAAGAGCAAACGCAGAAAAATTCACCAAACAGATATTTTTAATTAAAAAAACAAGAAAAAAATGAATGAATGCATGAAATCAGAGTTAGATTTATTTGCAACTCCGCCAATACAAACCAATATTTTAAAATCTGAGGAGGTGTCATACAATCCCATTGCTTCTCTGGATAACCCTTCAACAATAGAATTTGTTTCGTTGGGTCACGGCGACACCTACAGGGATTTATCTTCAACATACATAAAACTCAAAGTTCAAATTTTGAAAAAAGATGGAACAGCATGGCATGATGATAAAGGTGCAGATCAGAAAACAATTCAACAACCGAGTGTGGTTAATAATATTTTGCATTCTCTGATTAAGCAATGTAACGTACAACTTAATGGTAAAAATATTACTCCATCAGATGGAAATTACCATTATAGAGCTTATATTGAATCTCTATTAAATTATGGAACTGATGCTGCAACTACTCATTTAGAATGTGCTGGATGGATTTTAGATAAGCCGAATATAGCTAGATCTGACAATAATGGTTCAAAGGAACGTCAAAAACTATATCATAATAGTAACGTTGTTGAGCTTATGGGAAAACTTCATGTGGATATGTTTAATCAACCCACTCATTTAATAAATAATGTGGATATTCGAATTCTTTTTACATTAGAAAAACCAGATTTCTTTCTATTTGCGGATGACTCTGATGAATCACAATTTAAAATTGTAGAGGCTAAATTATTTATGCGGCATGTAACAATAAATCCTAGTGTATTGTTAGCTCACAATGCCGTTCTAGAAAAATCAAATGCTAAATATCATTATAAAAGAGTGGAAGTGAAAAATTTTACTATCACCAGTAATAGTTCGTCAATTTCGCTAGATAATGTTTTTATTGGCCAATTACCAAACACGATTATTTTTTGCATGACTGAAAATGCAGGGTATTCGGGAAAACGATCAAAAAATCCATACAATTTTAAGCATTTTGATATTTCACAATTCATGCTCTATGTTAATGGTGTGCAAGTACCAAACGCTGCCATAGAAACAAGTTTTTCTGATGATAATAATTGCAATACAAGAGCTTATCATACGTTATTCTCTGGAACAGGAATTTATCATAACGATAGAGGACATCAAATAACAAAATCTATGTTTGCAAATGGTTTCTTTTTATTGGCTTTTGATTTAACACCAGATGCATCGGGTAATGAAATTTGCCAAGGTTTACTTAATCAAGGAACTATAAGAATCGAAGCAAGATTATCAAAACCAACTTCATCTACATTAACAGCACTTATTTATGGAGAATTTGATTCCAACGTTCAAATAGACAAAAATCGCAATGTCTACACAAATGTATAAATAGAACAATTTTTACAAACTTAAAATTAATCAAGTGTTGTACACTACACAACAAACATGTCTAAAAAAACTTGTGCAATTGTCGATTTGACGTTTTGTACTGATAATACCGATTATATATTTGTTAAGAATGTTACATGTGTTGGAATAAGAGGAAATTCCAAAATAATCACCAAGGAAACAAACTACAAATTTCCTACAAAAGAAATTATGCCAAATACCACAAAAAACTATAAATTCGGCAATGTATTTAATGAGCAAGAAAACAAAGAACTTCGCGGATTTATGGAAAAATTTGATGTTATTATAACAAATGGTCGTTCCAGCATGCAATTTTTAAAACATTATTTAAAAGAGAATACTAAGATTTATGATATTATTTCTTTTGAATCAGCCGATTAATAAGTACAATGAACACTTTAGAAATAAAACATGTATTGTCGTGTAATCAGCAAACACAAAAATTTTTCAAAGGAGTTCTTCCCCTAGACAAGCTTCCTAAGCATTTTGAAAAACCTGGATTTGTAGTGGTAAATACTGATGTTCATACTAAACCAGGTAAACATTGGATATGCATTTTTGTACCTTTAAATGGATTTATTGAATATTTTGATTCGTATGGACAAGCACCTGTTCAAAAAGAGCTTCACAATTTCTTAAAAAAAGTTCTAAAAAGTTCTTACACTGCCTGCAATTACAAACGATTGCAAGGGGACTATTCAGAAATTTGTGGTCAATATTGCTGCGAGTAGGTATACTAGGCCGATTCTAGACCAGGCCGATTCTAGACCAGGAAATGAGTCATTAGTTTTAATATTTTTCATAGTGGTGATAAGAAATGTTCATAGTGTATATTGTTATGGTATGAATTAAATTGGAGAGCTTTTAATGTAAAAAAATAATGTGTGTTTATTAATTGTTTTGATAAGAATTTTTTTTGTGTGATTTGAGAATAAGAAAATAAGAAAATAAAAATTTCATGATTTTGGTTGTACGAACAGTGAAAGTGAGGTCAGAGATTCTTTCTTGAATAAAAAATAAAAGCAAGATTTTGTTATTATGAAAGAATGAGAATGACGTCACAATAGGGAATTCCTTTGCTTTGCTTCTTGAATAAAAAAATAAAAGTATAGGCTAGTTTTGTGTGTTTTAGAGTTTATATAAAACTTTATCAGTAATTTCAGACCTAACTGTTAGAAGAATTGCAATTTTGTATTGATGGAACCCACGCCTACGCAAATGTAATTTTTGAAATAAAAAGGACCGTCGTTTGAAATTATTATTCAGTTTAATAAACTACTTTAAAGAAATAGTACTTATAATTAATTAATTAAAATAATTAAAATAATTCAAAATGACCAGCGAAGTAGAAATAATAGATTCAATCATCCTGGATCCGCTACCACCATCAGCATTTGATTATGCTATTACTGGCACCAGTAGCAGTAGGGTAACTAGTAACAACAACAGCAAAATCAACAGCAAAAGCAACTACAACAACAACAACAGAAAAATCAACAGCAAAAGCAACTACAACAACAACAACAACAACGGCAACAACCGTAAAAGAAGACGAAGTGAAGAAAATATTGATGGTATTTTAGATACCTTCAATGAAAAGGTCATAAGGCGGAACGTGATGAAGAGAGCCTTAAGAGTGGGAGACATAGTATTGAACAAATATTACCAAGTAAATAAAATTGAAAGGAAAAATACCGTGTACGGCCAGCGACTGATGCTGGAATTCGAAAATACGGTATTTTTCCTACCGGAATTTATGAAAGACTTCTTAACAGATGAACAAATTAGCAAGATCAACGTAGAATCGGATATAGTAATGATATGCCATCAAAAAGGCAAATGCAAATTGGTAAGAGAAGACATTTTCTCACAAGAAAAATTGGCTGACAACCAATAATATTGTCAAAAAAAAAAATCAATAAAATAAAGTAAAATATAAATAATTATTAGCTATTTTTTTTCACAATTATTTTCATTTTCAGGTATTTTAATTTTCAGATATTTTTATTTTCAGGTAGTAGAACCAGTACAAAGAGTGTACTAGTTATATTTATTAAAAATAAAGTAAAATATAAATAATTATTAGTTATTTTTTTTTTCACAAATATTTTCATTTTCAGGTATTTTAATTTTCAGATATTTTAATTTTCAGGTAGTAGAACCAGTACAAAGGATATATAATTTTTTTTTTTTTTATCATGTTAAACAATTAAAACTTACTGATAATTTTAATTAAAAAAACAACAAATTTAAAAAACAAATTGTTAAAATTGAAATTAGTTTTAAAATTTTTATTGGACGGTTAAGTTGCGTATTAAAATAAAAATAATTTTTACAATGACGGACATATCAAAAATTATTTTAAGAAAGCATACACGGCTTTCTCTTAAAAATGAAAAGAACGCGAGTGAAAAAAAATTAAAAGAAAATTTAATGATAATATTGAAAGACTTACTATATTTAAATCAATTATTGCGCGATAATAAATTATCAAATATCGGAACCAAATCTTGCATAAGTACAGTGATCTCTAGTTTAGAGTCATATAAAACTAAAATTAAATTTCAGTTATTAAATAAAGACAATAGTGAATTGGAATGGAAAAATTTGACATCAGCATTCCAAAATAGAATACAAACAGGGGTAATAACAAACATTAATGATGTAGACCCGAAAATATTTCTGGAAAAGTGTAAAAAAATAATAACTAGTAAAGTAAATGAAATATTATTGACATATAATGCATTAAAAATAAATTTAACATTTTGCGGCGAATTTGTATTACCAAATTTAAATAATGATATTGATAATGTGTATGATTTAAAATATTTAAGTACTGAAAATTCGGTTGTGCTCAGGGATCAAAGTGATGATTGGTGTGGAAGAACAATCGCTGAACTTTTAACTAAATTTGATGATTTTCAGGAAAAAGGCAGCGGTTGGGCCTTATCATCAATAATAAATTTAGTTGTTAATATAAATTCATATACTGCATTTGTGGCAGGTTCGTCATATATAGATTTACCCCAATCTATTAAAAAAAAACATGCTTGCATAAATATTAAAAATTCTGATAATGCATGCTTTGCGTGGAGTATAATGGGGTTACTTTATCCTTCGCAACATCATTCAGACCGCAGATCAAGTTATCCAAACTATGAGGGTATACTTAATTTCAATGGAATTAAGTTTCCCGTATTAATTAAAGATATTTCCAAGTTTGAAAAATTAAATAAAATTAGTGTAAATGTTTTTGGACTAGAATTAATCAAAAAAAATCAATATAAGGTTGTGCCCTTATACTTAACAAAAGGAAAAAGTGAAATACATGCTAACTTATTATTAATACAAAATATATATGAACAGAAACAAAAAATTAACTGTCATTCTGAATCAAATATTAATGATAATGATGTAGAGATTAAATATCATTACGTTTTAATTAAAGATTTATCAAGATTACTTTCGCAAGATATTAATAAAAAAGGTCATAAAAAATATTTTTGTGAAAGATGCCTTAATTATTTTGATACAAATGAAAAATTAAATAATCACTCATTTTATTGCAATAAAATTAATAAGTCTGCAATTACATTACCAACTGAAAAAAATAATATTCTAAAATTTAGTAACTTTAAAAATAAAATTATGTTACCGTGCGTTATATATGCGGATATTAAATGCATTTTAAAGAAAAATAATCCAAATAATATTAATAATAATATTTTTCAAGAACATGAACCATCTTCTATTGGATATTATTTAAAATCAACATATATAACGAATACAAAATACCGTTTCTTACGAGGTGAAAATTGCATCAATTGGTTTTTAAATGAACTTAAGGAAATTGCTAACCTATTAGAAACAGATCTAAAATCACCTGTAAAAATGAAAGCTCTCACTAAAGAACAAAATTACCAATTTGAAGAGGCTCAGATTTGTTTTATTTGTGATCAACCATTTAAAGAAAAAAATATTAAATGTAAGGATCATGATCATTTAAATGGTGAATATCGAGGAGCTGCTCATCAAAACTGCAACATAAATTATAAAAATTCTTTCTATGTTCCTGTAGTATTTCATAACCTAAGCGGCTATGATTCACATTTTATTATAAAGGAATTAAACTCAGTTATATCAGGTAAAATAGATTTACTTCCTATAAATAAAGAGAAATATATTAGTTTCACGAAATATATTGATAATAGTGATATAAAATTTAGATTTATAGATTCATTTAAATTTTTGGGAAGTAGTTTAGATAGTCTAGCAAAAAATTTAGGCGATTTTCCAAATTTAAAAGATCAATTTGAAAACATAACAGAAAATCAATATTCATTGCTTAGCAAAAAAGAATTTACCCTTATGATTATTTAGATAATCATGAAAAATTTTTAATTTCATCATTACCTGAAAAATATTTTTTTTATAATGAATTAAACAAATCGCATATTAGTGATGAAGATTACAATCATGCTATAAAAATTTGGAATGAGTTTCACATCAAAAATTTAGGTGAATATTCTGACTTGTATTTAAAAACTGATATTATGTTATTAACAGATATCTTTGAAAAATTCAGAAAATTTTGTATGGAAACATATGACTTAGACCCACTTCATTATTTTACTTTGCCAGGGTTTTCCTGGGATGCTATGCTCAAATACACCAATGTAAATTTTGAACTTTTAACAGATATTGACATGATATTATTTATCGAAAATGGTGTAAGAGGAGGTTTAACTCAAGTTTCTAAACGCTATTCAAAAGCAAATAATAAATACATGAACGACTTTGATTCTTCATTACAATTTCAATATTTAATGTATTTTGATGTTAATAATCAATATGGGTGGAGTATGAGTCAGTATTTACCATTAAAAAGTTTTCAATGGGAAACTGAAATAAATAAATTTGATAAAGATTTTATGTTAAACATTTCTGATAAAAATGATATTGGTTATATCTTTGAGGTGGATTTAAATTATCCTACACAACTTCACGATATTCATAGAGATCTCCCTTTCTGTCCAGAACATTTATTAACAGATTCAAACGAAAAAAAATTAGTTGCTACCTTGTACAATAAAGATAGATATGTTCTTCATTATAGAAGTTTAAAATTAGCTTTAAAAAATGGTCTTGAAGTAACAAAAATTCATAAAATTTTAAAATTTATTCAATCAGATTTTCTGCGACCATATATAGAGTTGAATACTAAATTACGGGCACAATCGAAAGACAATTTTTCAAAAGAACTCTTTAAATTAATGAATAATGCAATATTTGGCAAAACGATAGAAAACGTGAGAAAACACTGCAACATAAAACTTAAAACTTACTGGCATGGTCGTTATGGGGTTAACGCATTAATTGCGTCACCTTATTTTAAAAGCTCTGCTATTTTTAATGAAAACTTAGTTGCCATAGAATTATATAGAAGTGAAATTTATTTTAACAAACCTATATATGTGGGTATGGCAATATTAGATATAGCGAAAATATCAATATATGAATTTTTTTATGATTACATGAAAAACAAATTGAAACAAAATTGTAATCTTTTGTATACTGATACTGACAGTCTTATTCTAGAAATTTTTATTACCGATATATATGAAATTATAAAAAATGACTGCTATGAAAGGTTTGATACTAGTGATTATCTAATAAATAATAAGTGGAGAATTCCTTTAGTAAATAAGAAAGTATTAGGATTAATGAAAGATGAAATGTGTGGTAAGAATATTTTAGAATTTATTGGTTTAAGATCAAAAATGTACACATTAAAAATTGAAAACGAAGAACCTATAAAAAAAATTAAAGGTGTAAAAAAATCAGTTGTAAAAAAAGATATAAATTTTGATGATTATAAAAACTGTTTGAATGACAATATTAACAAAATAATTACACAAAATTTAATTTTATCAAAAAATCATAATGTTAGTACTACAAGACAGAAAAAACTTGGTTTAAATTCAAATGACAATAAAAGATTTCTGTTAAAAAATTCTTATGACTCTTTACCCTGGGGTCACTATAGTTTAAGCTAAATATTTCTGAAAGATTAATAAAGAAAAAAAAAAATAAAATGTTGTTTTGTTGTTTTCTTTTTTTTATTTTCGGATTGCTTTTACAGATTATTTCATTTTTAGCACTTTTCCAAAAAATTTTTTGAAAAAAGTGCTTATTAGTTTCACTCTGTCCGTCCATCCGTCCGTCCGTCCGTCCGTGTATCTGTTTACAAAACTTCTACACCCTTGAAGATAGAAAGCTGAATATATACATAGATCTTTACTAGAAACTTATTTTCGTAGAACAAAATTTTTACCTATCTCCCCCCCTCTAGAAGTTATACCCCCCCAAAACCCTAAAAGTGGCCTTTTTTAAATATTTGTTGCAATGAAACCATAAGCATTTTTGAAATTTCGCAAACGCAGAAAGGCAGCGGCTTGCTTCCCCTAGCGCAGTATGCTATAGTTAAACTTTAGAAAAACAAAATGGCCGTTGAAATTTACCGTTATCTAAAGTCCTTTTTTTCCAAATTTTTGATGTCGTTTTTCTTCTAGATCCTATATTCTAGAACTTTGAAATTTTAGGGGCTTTTAGACATTAACAAGTAGTTCATTTCGTTAGAAGAAATTTTTTTTCCATCTCCACCCCCTCTCAAGTTATCACCTCTTGAAAATCGTAAAATTTGAATTTTTGACACCCTATATTTCCGAAACCGCAAGCTTTTCCAAATTTTTATAAACTCAAAAAGCTAACGGTAAATTCCATGACAGTAAAAAATATAATTATTTTTCTTAACTCACACAATTAACCCTTAAAATCGAGCATTATGTTAACCCCTTTTTATGTTAATTTTTGCTTTATTTCAAAGACTGCATATACGAGTATGCGTCATCCTAAATATATGCAATCCTAGTAATAGTTTTGTATATGAATGAAAATAATTTTTATAGTGTGATAGGTATACATAGACTGTATTTAAAAGCAGAATTTTCACTTGTTGAAGGGAAAAGTGCTACAATACAAACCATTGGTTTGACCCAACTTTATTTTATCTTTTTCCATTTGATTTTTACTTATTTTGAAATTGTTTTACAAGAGAAAAAAAATTTTTTTTAATTTTTCCTATCATATTTTGTATTTGATGATGCTGATGATGATGATGATGATGATGATGATGATGATGATGATGAAGGTTTTCTAATTTCATACACCATGTTGTTAATAGCCCTTTTTAGTTGTCCGCTAAAACTAGGTTTGCTATCATTTTTCTTATTATCCATTGTAAGACCTTTTCAAGTTAAAATCTAAATTGAATATGATGATTGGTAGAATTTTTAGTCTTCGTATAAGAATTAATTAGCTGGGATCAGCATATTTAATATATAAACATTTTCGATAGCACAGCATCCTATATGACTAAATAAACAACGATTTGCTACTCGGAAATTTTTTTTTTTTATTGTTTTTAAACTTGTCGAATCTTGATCGCTTAAATCAATTACATCACAAAGTCCTAAAGTATTTTTAATCCATTGTTTTTTTTCTTCTCCCTTCACATAAATTTTTGTGCTGTTTTTTATAAAAATTTTTAAAAATGTGGTGACATCACTAAAATTTGAAATACCATCACTCCATTTAAAACCGTGATGATTTTTTGTGAGCCAGTTGTTTGTTTGTTTAGCTTTGAAATTCAAAATTTGCTCACCATATGGAGGTCTAACAATAAAATGCATAATTTCATTGTTTGATGAAAAAATCGCAATTTCTTTTAAAATAAATTTATTGGCGTTATTGCGAAATCGTTGTAAGATTCTTTTTTCTGCATGCTTTACAGGTTTTTGTTTTCTAAAAATCTAAAAATGAGTGGAGGAAAAAAAAAAAAAAATCTAAAAATGAGGGGAGGGTAAAGAAAACAATTTTTTATTGTTTTAAAAAACTATAACTACAATTATTTATTTTATTTTTTCTTTATACAATTCATATCTTATTTTTATTAAATGTTCCGCTAGCTGATTGATCTGCTTTTTTAATTTCTTCTTTCCACCTCTTTGTGGAATCAGTTGATGTGTTTCCTATATTTTCATAATTGTTATTATTCTTCGAAAAATAATTTTTTATTTTATCCATATTGATTTTGTTTTTTTGATGTTAAAAATCGTAAATAAAATGACTGAATGAATAAATTTTTGTCGTTCTCATTTCTTAAATACTATAAAATCGCTTAGATTAACAGTTTTATTAAGTAGACATTTTCAAGAGCGCAAATACCAATATGCTTATAAGAACATTTTTTTGAATAATAAGTATGCTGATTTTTCAATTTTTTTAAACTTGTTGAATCATGTTTGGACCCCAAATCATATGTATTACTATGCTTTAAAATTTTATTAATCCAATTCTTCTTTTCTTCACCCTTCACATATATGATTGTATTATTATTATTTATATAAATCTTTAAAAAATTGATGATATCACAAAAATGTGTTTGACCATCCGACCATCGAAATCCATGATGTTTTTTTGTTAACCAATTATTTATATTCTTAGTTTTAGATGTAAGTATATGATAACCATATGGAGGTTTTATAATAAAATGTTGTATTTCATCATTTGATGAAAGGATAGCAATTTCTTTTAATATGAAGTTGTTATTGTTATCCCTAAAACCCTGTATATCGATGATGACGTAATCCATTTTTTTATTTTTTTTTATTTTAAGTTAATCACCAGATTGATTGTGAAAGTTTATATAACAATAATTATAATTGAAGCTGAATTTGATGATCTTATGCTTGTTTGATTCAAAGTCCAATTATTCATTTATTTTTTTTCTTTCATTAAACGATTTTATTAACTTCACCAGTCAAAGGCGTGAATTCTACTAATCTATCGTGTAGTATAAGACAGTAAGCTGTTGTTTTATCGGGTATTGCAGCTGAACTTTTCATTTCAATTCGAACATCAACCGGCCCCATTTTTAGATTTTCATTTTGATAACGAGTATCTATTATCAAAATCATAGCTTTTTCTTTGAATTCATTTAATATTAATAGAGGTTCAGATATAGGATAATTGTAATAACTACTTCGAAACCTTGTGTACTCATCATAAGCAATACCATAACGATTTCTTTCAAATGATAAATTCATGTCTTCATACGGATAGGATTCTGAATTAAGGTAAACTTTTAGATCAGTTATATTACAATGATCAAATTTCGATGGGTCCTTCGTTATTTGGTCAAGTTTATCTGTTTGTAGAGCAAAAATAATGTAAAGCGGTTTTTCTAATTGAGTTGTTGTTTTTACATTCCAAATATGATGATTAGTATTTTCTGGTAACGATGGATATTCATACAATTCCCAATTTCTGAAAGCCAACATTATTTTTGCGTTATTTGTAATATTGCTATACAAGTCCAATTTCAATGCATCAGCTAAATTGATATGCTGTACTCTCCATTGCACTTTGGTTAGTTGAATTTTCGGCTTCTCATTAGCATCAGAGCAAAGTAAGGAATTAAGTATGTTAAAATTAGGTCATGTTTAGCATTAGGTACAATATTTTTGTAATCCTCCGCAAATCCTAAAAGCCTTCTTAACGGAATGCAATAATTGAAAAATAAAGTCTGTGGTTGAATTGATTGTTCAGGTGACCAGCTACCATTAATAAGTGCTTGACTCTCATTTTTGTTCAATGAAACATAATTTTTTAAGCATGATGTTATACCCACATTTCTATTGTTATCAATTTCTTTCCCATTTAACTCATACCGTATCTCATCGAATAAAAATGCAATAGCATTATTTATAAGCTTTGTTTTAGCTGTTTCACTGCCATCAGCTTTTGTAATAGTACCTTCAATATAGAGTAAACTTTCAGAAGGTAGAATGTTTAATTTTGATTTTGTATTTGTATGCGTATAATATCGCTTTTATTGAATGAATTCAAAAATGGTGAATATGTGTGCCAGTGCTCACTTGTTTTGCTCCCATCAATAACAGGATTATTGAATAAATTCTTCATTTTAATATATTTTCAGCTTTAATCCTATAGATTTTAAAAATTCCTGATTTTCAATTGTTAAAGTTGGTTTACCTGCTCTCCTCGAACCTCTCACTGTTAAGTTAGATTGATTATTGAATGGATTAACCTGGTTTACTGCATATATATAGTTGTTACTATCATAAAGAATCATGTTTATGTATTCTCTTGTTTTTTCAAATGTAATCTTGCTGTTATAGTTTCACCTTGAAAATTAATTAAATTACCGTTCTGATCAATTAATTTTATAACTTAATTAATTCAACAGATTGTTTAATATTCATATAAAATTCTAAAAATTAAAGCGAAAAAATAGCCTTGAACCTGCTATCTCAATTTTGTGGTCATTATAAATCTCAGCATATGAAAAAAGCTTGACCTACTTTTGCTTTTCATTTTTTATCATGTTTTTTTCTTGAACTTGTAATTTTATAGCAATGAATACAAAAATAATAACAACAACAAATTAATTTTATTCTTAAAATTTTTTATTAGATAAAAAACGTAAACATAAATGACCACAATTGTATGTATTAAATTTTTGATACTTCTTATAATTATATGAAATTTTATCGCCTAAATATTTCACAACTTCAATTGGTGGTTGTAAATTTCCAAAACTATAAAAATATTGAATATTATTTGAATTCTTATGATATGCTACCCAATGTGTGCCTTGACCTATGGAATTATCTAAATTTATAATACCACATTCACGTTTCCATGGCTTAGTTTTAGGGAGATTATCTCTCATAAAAACACCACGGAAATTTTGTAAATACTTTCGACCAAAATCGTTTATATCAATATTTGTCAGTGCTCTTTTGGGTAGCAAATTTAGTGGTTTTTTGGAGTTAAATATAATCCAAACCCTTTTTTATATGGTTTTAATTGTAAACCTTTTCCCCTAATAGCAATAGCCTTCATAATCTTATTGTGACGCTCACTTTCGTTTAACATCTTCTTTGCGTTTTTAGCATCGTTGACAGCTTTAGCTATACCAGCAGCACCTCCTGTAAGAGCTCCAACAGCTGAAAGACCCGCAAATATCGGAATTAATGGAAGAATACCACCAGTTTTTGGAACTGGAATTATACGTGGAATTTTTACCGATTTCCTATTTTTACGAATATTTTTAGCTGCTTTAAGCGCAATTTTTATTGCATCTTTTTCTCTTTCAGGTTTATAACCTTTAATAGCAATTTTAGCTTCATGGATTAATTTTCTTAAAGGTTGTTTGTTCTTCTTTTTTACCCCATTTCTACAACCCATTCCAGTTTTAACTTTTGCCTTCATTGCGCTTGTTACCAACCAGGCGTTAGTTCGTTCACCAAATCTTGAATCTTTTGACTTAACTCTCTGCCAGGCTTTTTCTGCTAATATATTATCAGCAATATGACGATCAGCAATAGTGTTACTTCGAGAATATGCAATATCATGCTCTTTACAGGCTTCGTCTAATTGATTAATACCTTTATCGCCACGATCTAACCGCTTTTTTAATTTCGTTCCGGGACCGCAATAGTCGTATCCAGGTAAATGTGCTTCAAATGGTAACTTATTTATCAAAGAATTCAAAAATCCTCCTCTCCTCTCAACAATATGTTTATTACTGAGCGTCATTCGATTATTGAATTTTATTTAAATTTATTCCTTCTTCGAAGGTTAATCAATTGCAAATGATTGCAAAAGCATAAATTAAATAATTTTATATTAAGTTAAACCAGTAGTAGTTATGAAGTTTATCAAAGTGCATGATACAATAAAAGTAAAAAATTTTGATAAAAAATCGAGCAGCAAAAAGAAAAGGAAACATGGAACAATGTTTCCAGTTAGTATCAGGGGTTTAATTGTGGGCCCGTCTAATTGCGGTAAAACTAACGTAATGCTGAGTATGTTATTAGATCCAAATGGACTTAAATTTCAAAATATATACATATATTCTAAATCGCTACATCAACCAAAATATGAATACTTGAAAAAGATAATGAATCCTATTAAGGGAATGGGATATAACGAATTTTCAAATAACTCAGATGTAATTGATCCTGCTGAATCTCAACCTAATTCGATATTTATATTTGATGATGTTGCTTGCGATAAGCAAGATACTATAAGGAATTATTTTTGCATGGGGCGTCATCAAGATGTAGATAGTTTTTATTTATGTCAATCTTATACTCGGATACCTAAGCATTTAATAAGGGATAACGCAAATTTTATAATTGCATTCAAACAAGATGATTTAAATTTAAAGCATATCTATAATGATCATGTTAATACCAATATGTCTTTTGATCAATTTAAAAAATTATGCTCATGCTGCTGGAAAGACAACTATGGATTTTTAGTTATCGATAAGGATAGTGTTTTGAATGCTGGTCGCTATAGGAGAAAATTTGATGAATTTATCAAGTTATAGATATAATATATGCATATATATATATATATACTTTATAGAATTTATCTGTGAGTTATAAGAATAAACTATAAACTAATCATATCAGTATATCATATCAGCAACAGATCAGATCAACAACCGCAACAGATCAGATCAACAACCGCAACAGATCAGATCAACAACTGAATACCAATCTCCCTCCACATTTATTAAACCGGAAGTAAAACCGGAAGTGAAACCGCAAGAATACAGTACTGATAAATTTAATATGACATCATTCGTCGAAAATAAAATAGAAACACCAAAGAAGGAGAAATCCGAATTTGAAAGTTTTTTAACATCAACTCCTAACACAATCACATTTACAAATTCAACAAGTAATAAGTTAGAATCATCATCATTGTCACCTCTACATAATTATAAGAAATCACAGCTTAGCCCTTATTTTGATCATAATTTAGGAATTAGGAAATTAGGTAACGCAACATTTAGCATAGATGATGAAAACAATCACATAATAATTGATGGGCAGATCTTTAAGGGCACTGAAGGCTTATATGATCTAATATTTAAACTGAAACCTGAAAATTATACAATATCAAAAAATATTGGAAAAAACCAACGCTCATCGGAGAAATTATAATTCATTAGATCAAATTAAGGGTAATAAGGGATTTAAATGTCAAAATATTATTAAAAAGCTCTACATTCATGAATATAATACAAGAGGGAAAAAAATAGGAGAATCTTTAACAAAAGGAAAATTTACTATAAAACCTCAGACGTCATCTATGACGTATTCAAAGCAGCCGGTTCAATATACCTATTGGGATGATCCTAATGAGCTGGTTAATAGATTGAGACTTTTGATTTCTTCGCAAATAGCAGGTAATAACAATCACAATAATGAAATTAATTCCATAATAGAAGAACTAAAGGAAGCTAATATAATCGAATAATATTTGAATTACGTTATCACTAACATAATGACAATAGATAAGTTCGGACATAGCCGAAATCATCCATATGCTTTTAACGAAGCTAAAAAAAAATTTCAAACAATTGGGTTACAAGTAAATTCAGATGGAGATTATGATATTCAAAATAAACAATTAATAAACCTAAAATCCCCAATAAATAACAATGATACTGCTACAAAAAAATATGTAGATGATGGGATAAGAACTTTAAATGAAGCCCTCAATAAAGTGATTTATATCCAGAGAGAAGATGTATTACGACTGCTAAGGAATGAAATAGGAAGAGCTTATGGAGTGGCTGAGTCAGAAAATAAAAAATTTGAAAATAAAATAAATCAAGAATATAATACTAAAATAAAAGATATTATTCATAATTTAAATTTAACACGAGACGACTTAAGAAACGTGGAAACATATTTTACTAGAAAAATCAATGAAATTATAAGGGAAAAAAAGTAAAATAAATCAGTATACATTGAACAGCGGTGGCTTCAAAATGGATATACCGCAAATAGGATATAAATTAAATATTTTTTTAAATAAATACGAAGATATTTTATTGGAGGAGCATTATAATGAATTGAAAGATCATTTTAAATTTTTACTGCAATTCAAAAACTGTACTCAGATAGATACAGAGGATCATGGATTCCATTATTCAATATGTCCATATTCTTCGCAGAACTCCGATTCTTTACCTGAAACTTGTCCGTGCTATTCAGCTGAAAAAATTATGCTTAGAATTGTAAAGCTAATGCAATTGTATGAAAGAATTTAAAAAAAAAATAAAATAAGAATTTAAAATAAAAAAAATTGTTTTAATTATTTATGGTTAAGATGAGTAAAGATAAGGTTGATTTAATTGAGCACCTTGATTTTTTTTAATTAATAATAATAAATATGAGTAAGAGAGCTGTTGTTGAAGAGTTGCATAAACCATCAAGAAGAAATTTTCAAAGACGTAGAGTTATTATAAAAGGCTATGATGACTTGTGGCAAGCAGATTTAGTTGAAATGGGGGCTTATGCAAAGGAAAATAAGGGATATAAATTCCTCTTGACTGTGGTAGATACTTTCTCAAAATATGCTTGGGCTATACCAATAAAAAATAAAACTTCTGATGCTGTCACTGAAGCTATGAAGCTAATTTTCAAAGAAGCCAAACGATATCCAAAAAATCTTCAGACTGATGATGGAAAAGAATTTTTTGACAAAATTTTTAAAAAGTTAATGAGTAACTATCAAATAAATCATTATTCTACATATAGCTCATTAAAAGCCTTTATTGTGGAACGTTTCAACCGAACTTTAAAAGAAAAAATGTGGAAAGAATTCAGTTTCAACGGAAATTATAAATGGGTAGATATCACTGATAAATTGGTTAACCAATACAATCATACAAAGCATCGAACCATACAAAGACGCCCAGTAGATATAAATAAAAATAATGCTAATGAGTTGTTGTCAAGGGCATACAATCATATTAAGATTTCACAACGAGGTAAATTCAAAATTGGTGACTCAGTTCGGATAAGCAAGTTTAAACATGTTTTTGAAAAAGGTTATACACCTAACTGGACTACAGAAATATTCAAGATAAGAAAAGTACAGATAACAAACCCTGTAACATACTTACTAGAAGACTACAATGGCCAACCAATTGAAGGTGGTTTCTATGAATATGAGCTGCTTAAATCTAAACATAATGACATTTATTTAGTAGAAAAAATTGTAAAAACTAAAGATGATAAAGTTTTTGTAAAATGGCTTGGTTTTCCATCAAGCCACAATTCTTGGATAAATAAAACAGATTTAATTTAATAAAACTTTTTTTTATTTGCAATTTACATATGTATATTCAAAATACAATAAAAATTATTTGAAAATTTTAATATTTTAAGATATTTCCATATGATAAGTTTGCTTTACCTTACGTAAATCTAGTATTGTATCTGCTGAAGATTGATAATCAGTATTGAAAGCGGTATATGTCTCCAACTCACCACTGCTTGTAAGTCTTTTAGCAGCAGTTACGATATACTCTTGACAATCAATTTTTAAAGTTTTTTCTTGAAAGTCAGACTCATATGAACATCGTATTTTAATATCTTCATCTTCACCATATTCCAATCTGAAATGTCTATAGAAGACTTGTGTACTTTGTATTATTCCACCTATAGCAATTTCTTTTGCAATCAAATCGTTTTTAAAAGCTTGGATTGCTTCTGCTACTGATACAAATTGCGGAACCGAGTCAGCTTTTAAATAATTATCTGCATCAAACGATATATTAGTTGTTGCTGTTTTTTCTGTTGTTGTTGTTGTTGTTGTTGTTGCTGCTCCAGATTCAGCTACATGCTTGAGGAATTGTACCGATAGATTTACTTTTATAGTTTCATTATTAGGTAAAATTATATTAAAATCGGTACTTCCGTAAGCTGCCTCATCTAATCTTATAATCGGTGCAGGTGCAGAATAAATTGTAATTGTTAGAAAACTTAATATATAAAAGAATTTCATATTGCTTCTGAAAAAATTTTTATGCGCAGGTAATTATAATAATGTTTGCACATCGATACTTCAACTTTAAATGTTAAGATCTTTCTTCAACCTCCGCATGATTTTTATCATGATTTTTCTTCCACTGCTCTCTTTTATGTACACCTTTGATTTTCTCTACTAATTTAAAAATGAAGAGTATAGTTGATATATAACTTTTTTTCTCATTGTGAGAACTTTCAAACTCTATATAATTCAAACTTTCCCTATGCACTGCTTCAAGTTGCGATCGGAGCTTTTTAATTAAATCACCAAGCTTAGCTTTATTATTTTCAGAATTATATAAATTCTCTATAGAAATCAAGAAATCTATAGAATTTTCAAATCTCTCTCTTAATAATGATCTATTATCTTCTTCATTTGTATTATGAACTATTTTATTCATAGAGTCAAGTGTATTTGACCTTCGTCCAGTTGTCTTCTTGTTTTCGTCAAATAGTATATCTGTTATACTTTTTTCAATAAATTCCCAATCAGTTTCATCAGCAAACGGGCAATCTGATAAAAAATTTTTAGGTATTTTTCGGTTTGCATTAATTCTTACTTTGCCAGAAATGCTAATATCACCACCGTACACCTCTATTTTTACATGTTGCCAGTCCAATGGGGTTATAGCAAGATTATTAGGTGAAAATGATTCTCAATTTCTAATTTTACAAAAACATACTCGATCACCATTTTCTGGAGTTAGATATACTTGAAGAAAATCGTGAAACACCTTGTAATGTGTAATTTTTATTGTTACCCATTTTTGTGAGCAAACACAATATTTATCACCGTGTTTAATAGAATCAATAAAAAACATGATTGCTATATGAAGGTAAAATTAATAATGAAGTTCAAAACATAAGACAATTGCATTTATATAAAAAAGTTTCTCAATAGCCTAGATGGCTATGTCTGGAACCGAACCCTATACTTATTTCTATATTTACCTCGTTAGAAAATTTTTCTTACCTCTAGGATATTGAGAAACTTCAGATGGTGCTGCATTTTAATCAAATACAGAGAATCTCCTGACGTCATTTTTCAAGTTCATACAGACATATAGTATAGCATCATATCATTTTTTTGTTTTTTTGTTTTTTTCAATTCCCTCATTCTATAATACAGTTTTTTTAATAAAATTTCTTATCTTTTATAAAACTTGAAAAAAAACCTCAAAAATATTTTTTAAATTTTTTTTATCTCAAAAGCTTTCACTTTACATTTTTAAAAAGAACAATTTTCGAAAAAGAACAATTTTCATACATTTTTATGATAATGAAAAAAATTTCTTTCATCAGACAACCATAGGATATTCTTTTTAAAATATGGAGAAAATTTCAATACCACCGCTAAAAATTCAAGAAGCAAAGCAAAGGAATTCCCTATTGTGACGTCATTCTCATTCTTTCATAATAACAAAATCTTGCTTTTATTTTTTATTCAAGAAAGAATCTCTGACCTCACTTTCACTGTTCATACAACCAAAATCATGAAATTTTTATTTTCTTATTTTCTTATTCTCAAATCACACAAAAAAATTTTTATCAAAACAATTAATAACTTTCTTATCAAAACAATTAATAAACACACATTATTTTTTTACATTAAAAGCTCTCCAATTTAATTCATACCATAACAATATACACTATGAACATTTCTTATCACCACTATGAAAAATATTAAAACTAATGACTCATTTCCTGGTCTAGAATCGGCCTGGTCTAGAATCGGCCTAGTATACCTACTGCTGCGTATATTTATGGTACAGATGTAAAGGTTATAGCATGTCAAGGTTCCTGGATATTTTTAACCGTAATAATCAAAATGTCAATGACAAAACTGTTATGAAATTGTTTAAGAAAATATTCAGGTATACGCCACATATAAACAACACGTTACAAATATGTAGAAAACCGATTTCACAGTTATAGTTTTTGAAAAAAAAAGTATAAATACCACAGTCCGCATATTTTAAACGATTTATTCAGTTTTGAGATACCTGACTTAAAATGTCTTCTAAAAGAAAAGCAACAACTTCCAAGAAGCTAGCAAAAATATCTAAAAAAGGATCATCTAAAATGGAAAATTTACTACTCTCTTACACATATTTTTTGAATACAAAACAAACGTGCAAAGTAGTAATAGGTTTTGATTGCAACACTTTTCAGTCAAAAATAGTTTTTCATCGGAATAGTAAGAAACCAGTTCAAGTTTTTTATAACGAATGGCACTCATTTTACAAGCAAGCCAAGAATATGGAGTCAGCTCGAATAATGAACGAAGATCAACCAGTTTGCAGCATCTTGGAGTTCAATCAAGAAGATAAAAAAATCTTTAATATTGAACAAGAAGAATATTGGAAATTGAATGAAATGTTGGATTACATACAAGCTATAATGTCCTATAATAACAATGCTAGTGATAATGTTGCGACATATATTCACAAATACTTTGTAAAATGCAAAGAAAAGGGTGTAACCAAGTTATCTCAGGACGACTTTTACATTCCAATGCAGTTTTC
The DNA here is from genome assembly GCF_029603195.1 of Condylostylus longicornis. NCBI lineage: Eukaryota > Metazoa > Arthropoda > Insecta > Diptera > Dolichopodidae > Condylostylus > Condylostylus longicornis. The sequence continues at coordinate 15,341 of NW_026578255.1, read as the reverse complement.
ACCTAACCAATGTAATTATAGCAGATTATTCTACGAAGTACCTATGTTTATGGCAGAACAAATATTTTGCTACTTGTATGATTTTAATTTAACTAATGACTCTGAAATATGTAACGTTAATATAACAAGTAAATAAAACATATTCTTTTTTTTAAATCAAATTTTACTTTGTTTTAATAAATGCATGAGTATGTTATTACAATTTTTTACAGCACAACGTTTATTATGACTATTTGAATTTAAATGGATTTGACAAAATGATTCATAATTTGTTAGTTTATTTAAAGCTGGTATATTATTTTCCAAATTAATTATCTGGTTCGGCAAATATTTTTCCAAAAATGTTTTCTTTTCAAGTCCTTTTACATAAATTCTGTTGTAATTCGAAAAACTTTCAATGATAGTAGGGATACAGTTGTAATCAATTAGACCATCACTCCAACTCAAACCGTTTATGTTATCTCTGTTGTAACTGTTTTGTTTTTGTGCTGCAACAGAAAGTTCTTCATATGGATAAGGAGGTCTAAAGTAATACACGGTAGTAATAACTGATTTGTTGTGGTTAATCGCCATTTCCTTTAGATAATATTGATTGTTGCTTCCAACAATGAATTGTAAGTCAGCTATTAAATATTTTTTTTCCATATTTCTTGTGGACATTTGAAATTAAAATGAATTTTTATTAAGAACAACTTACCAATTTATACAGAATTTAATTCTTACCAAGTACTTAAAAATCCGTAAGGAATTGTTTCAAAGTTGCTACGACACACTCGTTTTGTAAATGTAAATCCAAATTTTTTTTTTTCATCTTCTAATGTTACTTGAAAATGCTTTTGGTGTTTAATTTTATTAACTGTTGTGAAATACAAATTACTGCATCCAAATGGGTCGGTAACAATTTCCTTCATGTGTTCAAAATTCAAAGATGTTTCACTTTTAGTACTTGTTATTCCTTTACACTTAACAACTTCTCCAAACTTATCTGTATCAGGATTATAGTAACGATACGAATAACTTTTGGGACCTGTTGATACAAATTCTGTACCGTAAACATTTTTTCCATATGATGCAAGTTCGTTAGTTAAATCTCCAATTAAAGTACCTATAAAGCAAATAATTTTTTGTAATTATACAAAATTATACGAAAAAATATATATATCTACAAAATTTTACCTATCTTTAAATCATATTCATTCTCAGTTTGCTGAACAAAAATCATAGAATCCGTATCGCAATACAAAAGATTTTTACCAATTTTGCTAATTTCATTATAAAGTAGACATCTAGCATGCGCCGTAGTAAAAGCTCCAATTATTAAAGATTGATTTTTAAGAACAGGATTCATTTCAGGAAAATTGTATTTCCAACTAATCCAAATCTGATGCTTGCTTGCAACTAATATATCCATTATTGACACACCATTTGAATGAATCAAGTTATGAAATTGTGTTATGTTTTGTACAACAGTCGTTATATGACGATCATTTCGTTGTATTAATTTTCCCCAAAATGAATTCAACTTTAGTTTTGCCAGATTTCGTAGTGAAGGATTTAGAGAAATTTTGGATTGATCTAACATTATGCCTTCTTTATCAAAAAAATTTTTTATATATGCATCTTGTTCAGATTCAGTTTGTATACCAGTTGGATAACCCGAACCTTCTGTCTTGTATTTTATGAAATAGTTCATGTAGTCAGTAAAAAGTCCACCTGTTTTATATATCGGATCATAAGTTTCACAATCATAATGCCAAATATCATGTATTTCTACTATTTTGTATCCATATTTCACACTTAATTTTAATTCCATATCTGTCCAAGTGCCAAAAAGCATCCTCTCTGTATCATTGTGAGTACATTTGGATACAACATTTTCCCTTTCCGCGCATGTGCGGCATAAAACCATTAACATTTTGTTATTAGCGCGAATTGGTAGTATTGGAAGCCATAAATTTTGTGGTGGTAAAACAGAACATTTAATTAAACCATCTATTTTACTAATATCATTTTTGAATTGATTACATTCGTGAAAATTATAAATTTTTGGATGACCTATTGGGTATTTACAGGTTTTATTCACATATGGATAAAGAGAAGTAAAGTCGTAATAGCAAATTTTTTCATTTGCTTTGATTTTATAATATAATTTAAATACTTCAGTACGACCTCCAAAAATAGCATCTCGAGCATTAATCGGGTTAAATATAACTAATGGAGTATTTTTTATATCATTTTCTATTTTTCGATTATTTTTTAAAAAATCTTTAAATTTACATTCCCACTCATAACATACAACATATCCTTTTTGTTTTAAAAAATTTATTTTGTACATAGTATTTTCAAACTTAGTTTGCATTTTAAATCCATAAACAACCAAGTCCCTGTTGAAAAAACAGTCTTCGCACCCATGATAAAAGCATCCTAAAAATTCATAAACAGTGTTAGTATCTTGATTAAAACCGTCTACTTGTAATCCACAGTCTGGTAAAACATATTCATATTGAATTTTACCACAGCTGGCCTTGTTTTTAAATTCAAGCCACATTAATCCAATACAAGATTGATTATTCTTTTTATGATAATTGTTAATTGGAACTATACCTAAGGTTTTTTCTTTTAAAAAATGTTTACGGTATGTAGTTAAACAAGCTTGTGCTAAGGTAAAGGTTTCAAAAAAAGGATTAACATTCAACAATTGAAGATAATTATCCATAAATCTTAAACATCCCTGACGTAATAAGTTTACGTCTTGAATGCAATATTTTATTAATTCTTCTCTATTGTTATAAATATAATTTGATTTTTTTAGATTATTATACCATAAAGAAAATTTTTCTAACTCGTGTGAGTTAAAGTTATTTAAAGAAAACATTTTAATGCTTGGAATTTCTCCAATATAGTTATAGTTTGCTTTTGTATTAAATAAATAGGGATAATACCCTTTAACATCATTCTGATCAAGACCAAATGCAGAAGTAAATTTAGCCAAAGGCATTGGTAAAAAATTAAGAGAATCTATAAAAAAAATATTGTAATTAAATGTTATTTTTAAAATTTTATTCCCTCCCATAATTGGTACCAAAGGTTTGTTACGCTGTAAAAGTTCACTTATAATAAATTGACCATCATAACTTTTAAAATTGTGTGCTATACAACAAATTTTTAATGTTTGGTCGGCAGTAATTTTTAACAGAAAGTTTACAAATTTTGTTACACAATTTTCTTCAACACAGTTTTCAAAAATATGTGTCCGTTTTTTACATTTAGTACATTCGAAATTACCATCGTTCTTATAACATAAATTACAAACTAACTGAGCTACACATAAATTAGGTTCATGTAAAGATGCTGATTTAATTGTTTTGTCTTGAGTACATTCTAAATCAAAAAATACAATTGAAAAAGTTTTAGGAGGATTTTTTTTATACTTTTTAATATAACACAAATGATTTTGATCAACAAATTTTCCACATGTTGCACAATACTTTTCATTACAGATATGCTCGCGTTTTTGTAAATCGAAATATTTAAAACATTTTTGACAAATCTGTATTTGTGAACATACAGTAAAATTCTTGTAGGAATTTATTTTTTTATGGTTATCGAAGCATATTTGGCCTCTAAAACCACGATTACATTCCAAACATTTTATAAAGTTATCATTTATAAAACCACACGGAGGGTTTATTAAACAATACTTGCATTTCAATGGTCATATGTGTCTATTGTCATACAATTCAAAACAAAATTCACATTCTTTATTTTTATTGAAAAACTTGCAAACATTTTTTATGGTTATAAAATGTTTCATTTTTTCTAAATAAAATAAATTTATTCTTTTTATGTTTGTATTCCGAAAAACGATTTTTTCGTTACAATTTTGTCTATTTTTATACAAAAAGATATTGTAATTTGTCAAATATTTCTGAAATTTAAAAATATCCCCTGAATTGTACCCACTTTTTTTATTAACATTTATTTTGGCTTTGTTGCATAACATTTTTACTTTCAAATTTAAAATTTTAGAATTCTTTCTTAAATATTTTTTTTTTATTGAATCGTTAACCTTATCAGCGAAAATCTTACCAATCCATATAGATCTTGGCAAACAAGTATTATCTGTTGTTTCACCTTTATCAATAATACTTTGGGCTTTTTTTTTTAAATCTCCGCGTCTGATAAAAAAGTCATTTTAACACGTCCCTTACCTGAGGGTATTTTAACAATTGTCACAATTATTTCCAATAAATCGGTGAGCATAAAGTTTGTATTTGACTGCGAAACTGATGAAAACAAATCCAAAATGGAATTTGAGTCTAGTTGCTGGATGTTTCTAAAACTTAGTCCGATAGGTTTGGTGTTTTCCAAACTTGGTATTGATATCTTTATGCCAATAAAATCCTGCTTCTCTAAACCTTCTGTTATGATTGAAATCAGTTTTTCAAAGCATCTATTAAGATGGTCAAACAAAGATCCATTTTTATTTTCAAAATCTTCGAATTTAAATGTTATTTCTTTGGTTATAACACCAAATTTTTTGTTAAATTTTTCTTTTTGATGTATAACGTTTACAAGGCTTGAGCCTGTACCTTGTTGATTTAAATCATTTTCATTTTCCCCAACTTCTTCTAGAACTGTTTCAATATTGGGAACGTTTTCCCCAGTTTTTTCTAGTGCTGTTTCAATATTAGGAGCGTTTTCCCCAGTTTCTTCTACTACTGCTTCAATATTGGATTCAGGTTGGTTTCTTCTAATAAATGTATTTGTAAAGTTTGTCACAAATTCCGTAAATTTAATAAAGAACGTCTCTATTAAATTGATCTAATAGAAAAAATAATATTTTTATTCCATGGTTTTTGTAGTGTACTTACACTACATAACCAATACCATTTGAGTCTCAACTTATTACTGTATAAAACTAGTCGTGTATACTTGTCATATAATAATTTAAGATTAAAAAAAATTAAGTTTTTATTTACCTGATCCATTTTTTTTTTTTTTGGTGAATCTTCTTGTTAATATACCTACTAATATTAAAACGTGGAAAATAAAAAAATTTGCTTTTGTTAAACTTTTTTAACGTCGAAAAAATTAATTTTTTATTTTTTGTTTTAGTGTTTTTTTTTTATCTTGATTTGTTTTATTTTTTTCTTGTTCTTATTAACAAGAGGTAATTGTTTCAAACCTAAAGTTTTACTTGTTGCTAGGATATTATCTAACTCTTTCCATGCTTCTTCTAATAATTTTTTCTTGCTCTGGAGAAAGTTCGTCATTCATATTTTTTACAAGAATATTTTTTTATGTTATAACTTTAGCGTTATAATATTATGTATTAAAAAAGAATACCGCTCAACCAGACTCAGTTGAACTTTAAACTTTGTGTGTCTTTTGTAGTACTCTTTTTATATTATTAATTTAATATTTTTTTATTAAAAAACAATGATCTACGATTGGTAAAAAAATTTAAAAAATACTCGTGTTCATATAAAAAAAATTTGCACTATTTATACTAAAAAAATCTTCTTTTACAAAATGCTTTACTGTTTACTTAATGTTTTGATGAATAAAATTTACAAAAACAAACGCCAAAGAATGTCAAAGACACTTATGTCAAACTCAATAAAAAACGCAAATATTATTTATGGATATTAAATTTTTAATTTAATTAACCAAAATACACATAAAATATTGATAAATAATGCGACACTTGTTTATACACAAAAAAATACACAAAAAATATTGATAAATAATGCCACACTTGTTTATTCTTTAATTATCAATAAAATATGTTCTTAAAATTTGTATTGTATAGCTTTTGTGACTACTTACACTTAAGAAAATAATATTTATTTTATTTTAAAGAGTGAAAAAAAAATAAAACAATAAAAAAGTCAATAATTTTAATTGTCATATAAAAATTTGTTTTTATACCTATAAAAAAAAAAAATGGTGTGAAAATAAACCTTTAACCCTATTAATATTATTTATAAATATTATTTTTTCTAAAATTTACGTTTGAACATTGCAAAATATCAATTATTAAAAATGGTATAAAGACATGCTTTTCCATAATATGAACATCAAAGAACTTGTAACAGTCAAAGAGTTTTGTTAAAAAAAAAAATATTCAATTAAGAATCTTTTAAAAAATGGTAAGTTTTTATAATTCAAAAAATATTTTGTTTTATTTTTAAATAATAGACATTTTTTTATTTTATTCAATTCAATTGTTTTTTAAATAATCTAGAGTTTTACGGAATTATTTAAGGAAGCTTCAAATGTTTCCTCCTACAAACCCTTGCTGAAAAGTGAGGATTTACAATTAAACCAAGCGTATAGTATCACAAAAGGTGTGGTAATAAAAACGAAGTACGGGAAGAAGGTATTGATTGAGACGGAAACTCATCAATACTTTCTGCCAGCAAGGTACTCAACATTTATTACCAGCAAAAAAATTACGGACTATTCGATTTCTTCCAATTTAAAAATGGTGATGACTGGAAGAGACGACAACGAGTTCAGGACTCCTATTCTAAAATTTTTTGAGGAGGAATAAGCAGCGTTGCAACTTAATAAAATTTGTATTTTAATAACAATATCATCATTTCTTAATTTGTATAATAAAGTCAAATTTTAATAAAAAAATTTACAAAATGCGTTTCTTAATTCGACTAACAGGTATCGGTTTTTTATTCAAAATTTACATACATTCTGTTTAACTCTATAAACAACAGATTCTTTATCCATTCAAAACTTACATACATTCTGTTTAACTCTATAGATAACAGATTCTTTATCCGGCTGGAAGACAAAAAATTTTATATCTTGGCATGCCTACGTTTACGTTAATATTCCACCACGATTTATATTTTTCTTTTTATTTTGCTTTTTATTTTTTAAAGCTTTTTTTGTTTTTTATATTGGTTTGCTCGATCAAGTACTACTCGAAAATATTTTATATCTTAACATGTAAGCTACACCTACGTTAATATTTCACCACAATTTATATTTTTCTTTTTATTTTGCTTTTTATTTTTTAAAGCTTTTTTTGTTTTTTATATTGGTTTGCTCGATCAAGTACTACTCGAAAATATTTTATATCTTAACATGTAAGCTACACCTACGTTAATATTTCACCACAATTTATATTTTTCTTTTTATTTTGCTTTTTATTTTTTTATTTTGCTTCTTATTTTAAAAGCTTTTTTTTTGGTTTTTTATATTGGTTTCTTAGCAAAAGTGCTACTCGTAAATACCCTTTCACTCACTCCAATTATTTTTTTATATATTTTACTACGGAGAAGTACTACTATACTACTGTTATATATGGATCAGAAGTCGCGGTCTAGTTTTATTCAGCTGTTACTTCACCCCAAACCAGCCAATGGAATATTACGAGCGCAGCCTGGAGGCACTGGAGGATGCCATAAATGGAATGATGGGTCAAAAGATAGTTGCAGGAGATTTTAACGCTAAGGCGGTTGAGTGGGGCATGTCGGTTCCGAACAAAAGAGGCAAACTCGTAATAGAGATGGCATCGAGGCAAGAATTGGTAGTTTTAAATAAGGCAGCACACCAAGATTTCGATGTCACGGCTACACTGGCAAGTTATAGAGGACTTCACGGGTAGTGACCACCAATACATTACTTTCAGCATAGGGGCGGTGCCAAGAAGCAGTCGCAAAAGAGAAGAGCATGGATGGAACGTTACCAAATAAAATAAGGTCAGATTAGCAGAGACGTTACAAGTCAGATTTAACAGAATGAAGGAAACTCAGATTGAAGATACAGGACGCGCAAAAGCGGAATAGATCGCAGAAGACACGATGGAGGCCATA